>NW_022103968.1:65690767-65693382 GCF_000313985.2 Echinops telfairi | reverse complement strand
CACACACCCTGCTCCTATTCTAGATGCTTAATATAAATGGAATCATTTAATTTGTGACCTTCTGTTCCTGTGTTGACTAGAGAAACAAATCCAGAGACACATATACGAGGAGGTACCCTAAAATACCGGAATTTTTTTTTCAGAACTATGTATTTAATTTTTTTTACAAAACAAACTTATCACCATAAAAATACTCTCCATTCCACTTAATACACTTATCAAATCTACAATTACATTCTTGGAAACATTTTTCAAACTCATCCATTTGGGTGGCTGATAGCACCTCTCTTGTTTTTTTATTCACCTCTTCTCCATGTCAAATTGCTGTCCTTTCATTTGTGGAAACAAAAAGAAGTCGCATGGAGCAAAGCCAGGTAAGTGCTGTTTTTAGATATATTAACTTAGAGTTGCTCAATTATCGCCTAGTGGGGCAGGGGCCATGGGATGCATACTATGAAAGCTCTGCCCAGCATTTTCCTGGTTTGGGTTGGAGGGTACCCACTTGTATGTGTATGAAGAGCTTTATATCAAGCAAACATCCCAGCCCAATCCAGATCAAGTCCATAAGATAGATACTGGTCCATAAGCCCCTCTTGAGCCTCATGAAGCCACATGCAATGATGCAGAATGTAGCAATGTCTTGTGGTTCCAATGGCAGTGGAAGTATCAGAGGGCTCTTGCAAGTCTCCACCTGGCTCATGAGCAGGAAGGTGAAGGCAAAGGACCCTTAGGGGAGGGCCATGCCTGCAAGGAGGCACCATCTGGCTTTGACCTGATTGACAGGCCAGACTACCCCCTGCACTTTCTTTATCAAGTTGACATGAAATTATGTAACTACCGCAGTACCTTTTCACTTAGCATAATATTTTGAGATTGCTTCACATGGAGCTTGTGTTGGTACTTCATTCCTGTTTATGGTTCAAAAATGTTGTATAGCTTTACCACAACTTATTTAGTCATCTGCAGTGGACTGTTGGGCTGATTTCATCTGTTGGCTATTGTGAATTGTGCTGCTATGAGCGGCATATACATGTATTTGTTGAGATACTTGTTTTCATTTCTTTGGTGTACATACCTAGGAATCAGATTACTGGGTTATAGGATAACTCTATAGGAAAATTTTAACTAGCAATGAACAAGGCTTCAATATTACTTCTTGCATGCTTTGTTGTATTACCTTTTGTTCACCTTCCTTATTCTAGTCTATCCCATCCCCAATTCATTCTATATATTGCTAACATACAAATTTTTCTAAAGCCCATCTAATTTATTGCTTTCAGCTCTGAAATCTGAATCAAAGTCCCTTTATTTTTATGGAAAGTCTAAACTCCTTAACATTGCATCTGATCTGGATCTACCTTGCTTATTTTGTATCCTGGTATACTTAGATTTAACAAAACAGCCCATGTGGCACAGTAGTTAAGCACCCAGTTGCTAACTGAAAGGTCACTATGTGAACCTACTTGCTGCTCTGTGAGAGAAAGATGTGGCAGTCTGCTCCCATGAAGATTTATAGCCTTGAAACACTGGTGGGACAGTTCGACTCTCTCCTATGAGGTTATTATGAGTCAGCCCAGTGTGATGACGTCAGTGGGGAATGGATTAAATTTAACAAACAAACTCAGACCATTTTGTTGCATTCATTTCTTGAATGTCCCCATCTACATTTCTATGCTTACACTTACTCTTCTGATTGAAATTCCTTCCTCCACCTCCCATGTATTTAAATTATTCCCATCTTTTAAGGTTTTTTCTGGGTATTACCTCCTTCTTGAAGCCTTTCTTTAGCTTCTTATGATCTCCCACTAGTTGCTTTAATTTAACTTTTCTTACAGGATTTGAATATTGCCTTACTCCTTATAAGACTTTTATATGATTTCTTCCATATTTATTTCCACATTGTAATTTGCAATTATTTCTTTACCAATGAATATTTATTTAATGAATGAATTCTCATTTTCTGAGATGGTCCCTTTTGTCTCCTCAGCCATTGAGGAAGGGTGGGCATGGAGACAGGCACAGGGAAGGAGGAGGGGAGCACAGAGGCTTCTCCAAGTAGTGGGTGGGTAAGTAGTTCTGGTTCAAGACTCTTCTTTTAGAGATTGTATGTGCGCGTGGGCGTGCGTGCACGTGCATGCATCTGATTTGCTTTCACTACACAGCTCTTAGCTTATTTTCTATTTCATATTTCTACTTCTGAGTTTATTGCTTATATATATGATGGTATGTCTTTTAAAATGTTTTTCAACGTCATTCAAGAATAACAAGTGGCATGTATGTAGAGAGCATAATTTGATGTCTTACATGTACATACCTATGAAGCCATGTTAAGATAATAAACTTATCCATTACTCTTAAAATAAATAAGCAAAAGAAAACGAGTGTTTTATTTCTCCAACTAGAGTATATTGGCCAAGTTCCCAATTATAAGCAACATTTTTTGGGTTTTTTTCCCTCCCCTTTAAGTTGATTTTTAAAATACACTAATTAAAAAAAATGAAATGCACTTATAAAGTGTGAATTTATTCTTATAAAAAGGTCACCCAGCACCAATCCCAGTTCTTCCTTCCCTTCCTCTGAATCCGTTTTAAATAAACCCTGCCAGATCTTTTTTT
>NW_022103968.1:65678578-65690489 GCF_000313985.2 Echinops telfairi | reverse complement strand
ACTCCCCCTTTCTCCCCCCATCTTCTCCTTACCCTCCTGATATCACTACTCTCATTATTGGTACTAAAGGGTTTATCTATCGTGGATTCCCTGTGTTTCCATGTACATGCTCTGGTCTAGCCGGATTTGTAAGGTAGAATTGGGGTCATGATAGTGGGGTGGGGCAGGTGAGCATTAAAGAACTAGAGGAAAGTGTGTATTTCATTGGTGTTATACTGCACCCTGACTGGCTTGTCTCTTCCTTGTGATTGTAAGGGGGAGTCCAATTGTCTACAGATGGGCTCTGGGTCTCCACTCTGCACTTCCCCTCATTCACATTGATAAAATTTTTTTGTTCTGAGTCTTTGATGCCTGATACCTGATCCCATCGACACCTCATGATCACACAGGCTGGGGTGCTTCTTACATGTGGACTTCAGATCTTTTAATATGCATTGACAGCGTACATAATCACATTACAAATAGAATTTCATATATTACACATATATGTATAAATCTTATTCATATGTCATTATTTCCCTCTTTTTCACAACTACAATAGTAAATAATCTTACTGATACCCAAGACGGACCTAGAGAGACTGGACTGAGAAGTAAAAGGTTAGCTCTAAAATGAACACATGACATGGGTCCACTTGGCAGAAGTCCATCAATATTTGTTCTGCAGATAGACCCCAGATAGCATGGCTCCACGGTCTCAACGACGAAGACACAAGAAACCCTCCTCACCAGTGGCTCCAATGGCTGAGACCCCACCCAAGGTTATGACCCCGCCTAAGACTGTGAACCCTGTGTCTCTGACTCTCTCAAAACCTGGCCCTAGCATTGATGCACTCGGCTTCTTCTCTTTGGAGAAGAATGTTCCTGGCCTATCCCAGCTGATCCTCCAGAAGCTGAACATGAAGAGCTATGATGACTACAAGTGAGTGTCCAGTTCTGTGGAGAAGGGAATACTACCTCTGATAGAATAGATTTCAGAAGGTGGAGAGTGAGTAACACTTGAGGAGTAAAGAGTATTTACAATAAAGATATTTCCGTGGCTAGACTCTTGTCAGTTTTACTACTATAGAAGAAATATGATTTGCTTACGTGAAGAGTAGTGATGGGTAGAGGAGACATGAAAGTAGGAACTGTGAAGGCAGCTAGGTGGGGTGTGTGAGAGATTTTGTCGACTTTCTTTGTCCTATTTCCATTCTCCCTACTGTTTCTGCAGGTTGGTGATAGACGGGGGTATCCCCATATCAGGCTTTGGATTTCGATGTCCTCAAGAAATGTTCCAGAGACTGGAGGACACATTTCGATTCTGTGCTCAATGTAGAGCACTCCCTAGTGGCCTCTCAGGTTCAAAGGTTCTCCGGTGCTGCACAAGGTGACTTGTGGGTAGTACAATGTGTAAGGGGAGGGGAGGGGTGGGGTGGGGGTGGGAATCATTCCAAAGCCTCATTCCTACAGGAAAGGTTGGAGAGTTTTCCAAAATAGCATAGGGCCCACTCCTCATTTTGTATGATCCAAGCCACAAACAGATTAGAACAAGGATAAGTTCCTGTCTATTTTTGGTAGCATGGAGAATCTTCTTTATTATCCAAAGGGTAAGAACTGCATCAGTCATGGGGGAGATGAGGGAGACGAAGAGTTGTTCCTTTGTTGAGGGCAGTCAGAAACTCTCAGAAGTTTTGTTTTGTTTTTCTGTTAAGATATGTGAATGGTGATAGTTCTAGATGCAGACTAAGGTGTTATTCTGCCCTAAGAATAATTCCCAATTGCTCTTACCTGCCCCTTCAAATAGTCTCGAAATTTGGTAGATCATGTCACTCCTCTCCCCACTTACTTTGCCCAGTGATCTTCCATTCTCTAGATGCAAGAATAGCAGTTCTCTTTCTAGACATTCTTCACTAACCCTTGTAATGTAGTACTATTTCTATACCTCATCCCTCTCAGGTGCAGAAACGTCTATTACTGTGGTCCAGAATGCCAGCGATCAGACTGGCCAGTACACAAAAGGGTCTGTCAAGAGCTGCATCTAGTGGCTGTGGATCATCTTGTGGAATGGCTTCTGGTTACAGGTGAAGTGGTGATCTTGGGGAACATTACCATGTTGGACAAAGTAGAAAAAGCCTGTTGTTAATGAGGAACTGGGCCAGGGAACTAGAGCACTCTTGCTCTCAGGTTGGGGGAGTGAACTTGGAGAGAATATTCATCATTAGGGAGGAGGGAAGTTGGATATCAGAGAAGGATCAAGACACTGTACTTGTTCTCTCTTTCCTGCAGGTGACTTTGTCCTGCCCTCAGGACCTTGGCCATGGCCAACCAAAGTTATCCAGGGCTGGGACACCTGGTTTTCTATGCGAGCATTACAGCTAGATGCTTCACTGGATGCTGTGCTAGGTAGCCAGGCCATGTCCACCTTGTGGGCCAGTGTAAGACAACCAAGGCCAGCCTCTGATGTTCTCCAGGGTTCTTTGAAACGGCTTCTGACAGATGCCCTATCACGACCCTTGACACTGGGCCTGGGCCTTCAGGCCTTGGGGATAGATGTTGGGAAGACTGGGGGAAGCACAGTGCATGTGGTTGGTGCTTCCCATGTGGAGACGTTCCTCCCTCGTCCTGGAGACTATGATGAGCTTACCTACATGTTTCCTGGACACCTTGGCCTCCGTGTGATCATGGTTGGTGTAGATGTGGCTACTGGCTTTTCACAGAGCACCTCAACTTCATCACTGAAGCCTGGCACAATTCAGCTTAGCAGCCACAGAGGCCTCTATCATGACTTCTGGGAAGAGCAGGTAGAGACTGGACAGATAGCCCATCCAGATTTGGTTGTGGGATTCCATCCAGGTAAGTGTTACTGGTTCAGGGGGATATTAAGTGGCTCGAGAATCCTGACCTTGGATCTTCTATCTTTCAAAAAAACCCAAAACTCACTGCCATGGTGTCAATGCTGACTCATTGACCCCCTGTGGGTTTCCAAGACTGTAACTGTTTATGGGAGTAGAAAGCCCAGTTATTCTCCTTTGGAGCTGCTAGTGGTTTTGAATTGCTGACCATGAGGGATTGCAGCCCAATACCAGGGCTCCTTCTGTCTTTGAAATTCCTTTAATTTGACCTGGTTAAACAATAGGATTGACCGTTAGCCATAACCTTCATTGATCATTAGCCAAATGTACTACCCTGTGTACCACCTGTGGTGGGTGCTGGTCATAATGAGGAGGGTTAGAGATGAGCATAGAAAGGGGTGGAGTAGACACAGTTGAGAATTCTCTTGCTTAGGCTCTACCTTACCTTTTCCCTGTCTTTTCACCTTTCCATTTTTGTTCCATGGGTTTCCATTCCTCTCCAGACTTGATGGAAGCTTGGCTGCCCACCCTGCTGCTACTTCGTGATTATAAGATTCCAACACTGCTCACTGTTTACAGGTTTTGACCGCTTCCTATTGGTAGTACCTCTGTGACTCACTCACCTTTATATACTAAGTCCATTTCTTTCCCCTTTGCTCCTCTTTTGCCTTCCAGTAGGAATTCTTCTCATTTCTACTTAACTTTCTTAATGGCCTGAATAAACTCCATGCAAATTAATAAGGGATTTAGTGAGATGCTTGAGATAACCTCTTACTAGTCCAGTCTTAAGTGATGAGTCTAGAAATGCCAGGCCCTCAAGCAGTCTTTCCTTTCTCTGTCTCTTATCCTCAGCACGCCATTTTTTCTCACATCTTTCCTACAGCCATCAGGAGTTGACAGCCTCTCTGCAGATTTTGGTGGACCTGGGTACTCATATCACTGCTTACGGAGCTAACCCTTTCAAGTCCCTCAAACCTGAACAAGTCTATTCCAACCCCAACAAGCAGCCAGTATACTGCAATGCCTACTATATCATGTTTCTTGGAAGTTTCCACCCGCTGGAGCAGAGACAACTGGAAGAGGAAGTGGATGGCAAGGTTTAAATAGCTGAGCCAGATCCTGACTGAGTGTCTGGGAAACGGGGAGATTGTGATGAAATTACTCTCCTAATGCTGCCAGGTTGTTACCAACTGTGAAACCCACTGTATTCTAAGCCTCATTCATTGTCCAGGTAAAAATTCTAAGCAGAAAGCAGCTCCTATGGCATGATTTGTTGCGATGAGAGTAAACCACAGTAGCTTGTAGGACACTAATCTGGATTTAAGGAATGAGGACCTGGTATCTATTTTTCCGGACATTAGTGTTCTCAGCAGTTTCTTTTGTGGGGGGGGAAAATGTAATTCTCAACGAACTAGTTGGCAGCCTCTTCTACAGGAGGAAAATAAAAAAGAAAATACATGATCTTTTGTAGGACACTAATCTGGATTTAAGGAATGAGGACCTGGTATCTATTTTTCCGGACATTAGCGTTCTCAGCAGTTTCTTTTGTGGGGGGGAAAATGTAATTCTCAACGAACTAGTTGGCAGCCTCTTCTACAGGAGGAAAATAAAAAAGAAAATACATGATCTTATTCTTGAGGCGGGGGAGGTGGGGCACTAGCTTCTAGTCTAGCAATTTGGACTGCAGACTGTCCTTGAAATAATTCAACAGTGACAAGTGAGAGAGGGCGTGGGGATTGAGACGCTGGTTTCTGTTAGGGCCTTTTCACACGAAATAGCTCATTCCTTTGGAGTTTCTGTTTCTAGAGCAGCTTCTTGTCCCAGTGTCATACTTAGATGTCCTGGAATCTATCATACTTTACATGAATTTACTGGCATTATTTGTTATCACCTGTCATAATAAACTCAATTTGGAACTTCCTACGCTACTTGTTATATTTTCTATTCACTGGTAAGTATTACTTCTGTATACATGGCATCCCAAGATTGGAGGGTTCTGTCTTGCCCAGAGAGTGGTTAACATCAGCTCTCAGTCTGGGCCTGCCATTTTACCACACCCCTGTTTCATGATACCCTTCTCTTATCACATTAAAGATTAGGGCACTCCCTAGGTATTCTTTTCTACACTCTTTACATTACTTCCCCATCTCCACTCCACCCCAATAAACACATACTACCTGCTTTGATTGCCCTCTATGATAGGAATAATGCTAGAGTTAATGTTTTCATTCAGAACATTCCGTTCATGCCTGTCATGTGAAAGATACTCTACCGGGACTTTCGGTTGATAAAAAGGCGTATGAGATAACTTCTTTAACCCAGGAAGGGGGATAGTAATACCTATATCTTGATAACCTTGTTACAAGTTATAATGTGGAATACGACCTGTGAGGGAGGCTTGTTATGCTAAGGAATTAAAGTAGGAAAACAATCACTTTGCTAGGTTAGGATGAAGGTTTTATGAATTAGAATTTTATTAAAGTTAGAGGGCAGGTCATTCCAGCTGGATAGAACAAGAGCAGACCTTCTGGGCCAGAAAAGCTCTGGAGATATTTGGGGGTTACTGTTGTAGACTGCACTGGAGCCCTGCTAGTAGAGAGCCTACTAACTGCAAGGCATCGGTTTGAAACCACCAGCCACTCCCAGGGAGAAAGATGGTGGGGCTTTCTACTCCTGTAAACAGTGACAGTCTTGGAAACTCACAGAGGCAGTTCTGCTCTGCCCTTTAGGGTTGCTGTGAGTCGGCATCGACTCAGTGGCAGTGAGAGAGAGTCAGGCTGCATTCTCTAGAGCGGCAAGACCAGTGAAGCCTGTGTCTAAATATGTATACAGAAGGATTTATCTCAAGGAAATGCCTCATTCTGTTATGGAGGCTGGCAAGTCCCAAATCTGTGGGAGGCCTCTTATTACCCATTAATTCCAGATTAGTGTCCTTAGAAGCTACTGTGGTTTAAGTTCTAAAGCAGCCTGAGGTTTCTCCTGGTGAACCCAAATCAGCCAGTAAGCACATGGAAGCATGGTCACTGTCATTGGTAATTACTGCTGTTTGTTAGATGCCATTGAGTCAAAATCAAAACCACAATGAGATACCCCTTTACATCGATTACGATGGCCTTGATCAGAAAACAGGCGAATAAGGGCTAACAAGGATGTAGAGACATTGGGATCCTTGTGAATTGCTGGAGGGAATGTCCAATGGGACAGTCATTGTGGGAACAGTTTGGAGGCTCCTCATAGTTAAACAGGATTACCATATGCCCCGACAATTCCATTTTCTTGAACAGCGCAGGTTAGAATTGTGTAGCCTACTTACATGTCAAGTTTTTTCTGTTGCTATTGTGAAATTACGTATTGCAAGTATCCACTTAAAATGCAATAGCTGATCTGCTCTATAAACCTTCACCCAATTAACAATAATTTTTAAAATATAATAGCAACAGGATAGATAAAAGCCCCTATAAGTGAACCCATGAACTTCAAATCCATGTCAGTTATACACGATATGTGTATTTTTTTCTTCAACCATTTTATTGGGAACTAATACAGATATATCATTTCATAGTTCAATCAAAGCAAACAGTACTGTACAATTGCTACCATGGTCAGTTTCAAAACATTCTCTTTCTGGAATTCCTTGAGATATGCTCAAGATTTGACTGCTCAGAATGTTGGTGTCCCTAATATCTGTATTGTTCAATGGTTAAAAAAGAAAACTTAAAAGCTGGGGCTCATGTTCAGCAATGCTTCTTGCAACATTATACACAATAGTCAAAAGGTAGACACAACTCAAATGTCCATCAACTGATAAATAAGTAAACATAATATATATCCACACACTGAAATAATATTAAGCTATAAAAGCAGAAGTAAAATGCTGATTCATACTACAACATGAATTCATTTTGAAAACAGAAACAAGCCCGTTACAAAAGATCACATATTGTACGTAATAAATGGCAGCTATTGAATGCATGCTGCTTTTGCACAGGGACATGAAAAGAGTGAACTGGAGTTACTGTGGGAGATGGTTTAGCAATAGATGGGAGTCTTTTGGGAGATGACTGTCACAGGTCAGACAAGAAATATGCTAGTGTCAGCTAAGATGTTGGCAGTGAGTATGGAAACGAAGAGTTAATTTCTATGACAAGCAAAGTAATACGTAGAAACAAAATTGGTACATGAAAGTACATTTTGAGAGGATTTGGTTATTGATTGTGTAAGATGAGAATGATAAATTAACTAGTTTCTAATCACGAGACAAAAGTCACACACTAACCAGTGAAATAAAAACTTCCAAATCAAACAAATTATTAGAGTGGTGGTGACAATATATAAACACTTAATTGTCTAACTTCATGCAAAATGCTGAGGATTCCTAAGTGGCCTCTGTTCTTAAAGAGTTATAATTTAATAGGAGGAGATTGGCATTAAAGAAGCATCCAAAAGCTATTCAGTCAATTCTGACTTATAGCAAATGTCCTAAAGATTTCAAAGGCTGTAAGTCTTTACTGAAGCAGACACCACACCTATCACAAAGAGGCTGGTGGGTTTCAACCTCTGACAATAGGGTTAATAGGTTAACAACTGTTCCTCCAGGGCTGCTTCAAGGATATTATTAGTAGAGTTATACAAACCTATAAAAAGTTTTTGGGGAAATTCCATTATCTTTTATTTCAGAATTTCCACAAACCTTTTGAAACTCCTATTTTCTGAAGCCAGCATGTGAAATGAAAACCTGTCCAAACTGTAGTTGAAAATGTCGTAGGATAGCACCGCATTAGATTTTGATGTGTTCTTTCTCCCTAGGTCCATCAGAGAAGAATCCTCCAATACTGGAAATAAATCTGTTTACCATAGATACTACTCATATGTAAGCCAAGTTTTTCAGCACATTTTTTATGCAGTTTGTGTGGTAAAATCAGGTGCGTCTGGTCGACTTATACCGAGTATATAGTCTATGATCACCAAATGAAAGAGTTGGCTCAAATTTATGGAACCCTGTCAATCAAATATTCATTGGATACTTTTTTTTTTTTAATCATTTTACTGGGGGCTCATACAACTCTTAACACAATCCATACATGTATCAATTGTGTAAAGCACACTTGTACATTCATTGCCCTCATCATTCTCAAAATATTTGCTCTCTACTTAAGCCCCTGGCATCAGCTCCTCATTTTCCCCCTCCCTCCCTGCTCCCCCCTCCCTCATGAACCCTTGATAATTTATAAATTATTATTTTGTCATGTCTTACACTGTCCAATGTCTCCACCCACTTTTCTGTTGTCTGTCCCCCAGGGAGGAGGTTATATGTAGATCCCTGTAATCGGTTCCCCCTTTCTACCCCACCTTCCCTCCACCCTCCCGGTATTGCCACTCTTATCACTGGTCCTGAAGGGATCATCCTCCCTGGATTCCCTGTGTTTCCAGTTCCTATCTGTACCAGTGTACATCCTCTGGTCTAGCCAGATTTGTAAGGTAGAATTGGAATCATGATAGTGGGGGGAGGTTGGAAGCATTTAGGAACTAGAGGAAAGTTGTATGTTTCATCGTTGCTACATCACACCCTAACTGGCTTGTCTCCTACCCGAGACCCTTCTGTAAGGGGATGTTCAATTGCCTACGGATGGGCTTTGGATCCCCGCTCCACACTCCCCCTTATTCATAATGATACGATTTTTTGTTCTTTGATGCCTGATACCTCATCCCTTTGACAACATTGGATACTTTCTATTAGACTCTGGAGTTACATGGCAGAATCCCCGCTTTCAATTTTACATATTTTTAGTTGTCAAAACTCCCATTGCCGTTGAGTTAACTCCAACTCATAGTGACCCGATACAGGGTTTCTGAGACTGTAAAAATTTATGGAGGCATGAGTAGGGATACCCAGAGGGGAAGGTGGGAGGAGATAGGGGGAACCGATCACAATGATCTACATATAACCCCCTCCCAGGGGGATGGACAACAGAAAAGTGGGTGAAGGGAGACATTAGTCAGTGTAAGGCATAAAAAAATAACAATAATTTACAAGTTATCAAGGGTTCATGAGGGAGGGAGGGGGAAAGGAGGAGCTGATATCAAGGGCGTAAGTAGAAAGATAATGTTTTGAAAATGATGGCAATAGATATACAAGTGTGCTTAACATGATGGATGTATGGATTGTGATAACTGTACGAGCTCCCAATAAAACGATTTTTTTTGGGAGGGGGGAGCAGACAGCCTCATCTTTCTCCTGCAGAGCAGCTGGTGAATTTGAACCACCAAGCTTGTAGTTATCAGCCTAACACTTCTCAGGGCTCCTTTTAGTTGCCATAAACAAAATCTAGTTGCCATGTCATCTGCCATGGTAGAAGTCAAAGAATGCAGAGTTCTTTGGGTAAGGGTCAGAGATATAGAATCCCTGCCTTCAGAAATCTATAGGTTAAGGTTTTTGTCAACTTGGATAGGGAGATGATTCTCAGTGGTTTTGACAAATATATATGTAGTCTATTTTGTGGCCAGCCAATCAGTTGAGAACGAAATTCCTTGGGAGTTTGCATCCAATATTTATGGATGGTGTGACAGAAGCTCACGACCACATCTTTCTCAATTCTGCATCTCACTTGTCATCTTCTGACCTCTGCTTCTTGGTATGTGATCCAGCAGCCTGCCATGTAACCTGCCAGTTGTGGGTTCATCAGCCCTTGCAACCACCTAAGAAAGCAGACAGAACCCTCCAGCATGATATATGACCCATGGTTTTGAGACTTGCCAGCCTCCACAACTACTTGAGCTATTTCCTAGAAATAAATCCCTAGGTATACTCATTGTGTTAGTCCGGGTTGACTAGAGAAACAAATTCATAGAGACTCATACATGTGTAAGAGAGATCATTATATCAAAGAGCAATTGTACATTATGAAAACATCCCAGCCCAGTTCAAATCAAGTCCATAAATCTGATATTACACTCCATGTCGAGACTAGTCCATAAATTCCTTTTCAGACTCACATAGCCATGCAATGACACCAAATGCAGGAAGAGCACAGGCCAGTGGGTGGAATGTCTTGTGGATCCAGTGGTGGTGGAAGCATCAACGCTGGCATGGATCTCTATATGGCTCCTCCAGCTCCAGGGCTCTGGCTCTATCAGCATAGCGCCATGTGGCTTGTCAACAGGAATGTCTCGCAGGCAGTCGAAACAGAGAGAGAGTGTATCTGGCCTCCGATGAGCTCTTTATTTCCTTCGCACCTCCAAATAAGGTCAAGCTGTGACCTGATTGGCTGGCTAGACTCCACCCCTTCACAAGTTGACAGGAGATTATGTGACTGCCACACTCATCCTTGGCAAAGTTTTAAAAAAAAATTTTTGTTACTAGGGTTCCAGTTCACACATCTCTGGCTTTATTCCTTATAAAATGTGTTTAAACGTGTCTTTGCAATCAGTAAATGGCTGCAGACAAGTTCTCTCAGTAATCCGTTGGTCCAAAAAAAAAAGTCCCATCAGGACAGTAGTTTCCACGGAGATCTGATAGGCCAATTCAATGAAAGACAAAGAGGTCAGCCCCGAAGGTTGCAGTGGCTGTTTTAGGGGTCCCAAATGGGTAATATTGATCAATTTTCTTGACGGTTATAGGACAGTCGTGGGACTTAGGTAGTTTTGAGAAAAATGAAAACTATTGGTGGGAAACGGTCCAGCAAAGTTGTCTATCGGAGAATTTTTTTCCCCATCATGACAATGCACTTGCTTATTCTTCAAGGGTAGAAACCGATCCCACCCACCCCACAGCTCTCATCTTGTCCTGTCAGAAGACTTATTTTCGTTTCCCAAACTCAAAGAACATTCAAAAGGAACATAATTTGGGCACCTCAAAGATGTCAAAACAGCTATTTTGCTGTGGTTTAAGAATGCAGATTTCTTTGGGCAAGGTTCAGAGAGCTATAAACCCTGCCTTCAGAAATATATAGGCCTAGATATTGAGAAACAAATATATTCATAGTTTGATATTTTTGCTTAATAAAGATTCCCGTGACAGAAATACTTTTGGACTTACACTCAGAGATACGCTTCACTGGTTTTTTTCCCCCTGTAGAACCCAGCCAAAGACAGATATTGAGTGTGTGTAATTGATGGCGAAGGAAGGTGCTAATGATACGATAATCAGAGAATTTCTCTCTGAGGACATGACATTTCAGATGACATAAAGAGTGGAGATAGCCTTTCCAGTAGAAAAAAATAGCAAGTGAAAAGGTCCTGAGAACCTTCTCTGTCTGAGGCCAGCGTGGTTTGTTTGAGGCCACTGTGACAGCGCACAGTAATTGAGAAGTAAAGTAAAAATTAAGATCCTGGAAGCAGGACCGGGTTATCTATAGCCTAAAAAGGTGACCATCAGGAGTTTGGATTTTATTCTGGTTTCAATGGGAAGCTATTGGAGAACTCTCAATCAAGAAAATAACATGACCCCATTTCTTTTTTTTTTTTTAAGAGGGTACTAAGTTTTATTTAATGTCAACCATGTGTAAATATCTCATAGCATAAGTGGGGCATCATAGATAAGCTTAGCTACGTTGATACAGCAGGCTAATCATCACAGGCATGCTTTTAATTCTTTAGATGGTTAATATGGTGGACTGCATTAATTGATATTTCAAATAGTGAGCCACTTTTGTGTTCTTAGAATAAATTCCACTTGGTTGTAATATATTATTCCTTCTTTGTGTTGCTGATTTTTAAATTTTTTGTTGAGGATTTTTTTGCATCTATGTTCATGAGGTGTTAGTCTGGTTTTCTTAGACTTCTTTACTTTTAAAAATTTTTTTTGCATATAAAAATAATGTTTATTAATTAGGCTGTACCACACACTGACCCATTTTTGCACTTATGTACATATATGTATTTTATTTGTTGACCCTATCATTGGATCTATATTTTCCAAAAATCTATTGTTTTCAAAGAAATTTTGTTTGATATTACTACTGCTCACATGTAACATTCTTTTGCTTCACCCTTTTTTTCCTTTTTAAAAATCAATTTATTGGGGCTCATACAATTCATCACAATACATAGATCAATTGTATAAAACACATCTATACATTT
>NW_022103968.1:65670003-65678024 GCF_000313985.2 Echinops telfairi | reverse complement strand
CCTTTGGTGTTTAAAGCCTGGTCCCTTTGGCCCTTCATGATCACACATGTTGGTGTGCTGCTTCCATGTGGGCAAAAATATTATTTAAAATATTTTATTAAAATATTATTTTAAAATAAAAATATTTTTAAAATATTTTTAATTGGGATTTAATACACATATCATTCCATAGTTCAGTCATGTCAAGTAGAATTGTACAATTGCTACCACAATCAGTTTCTAAACGTTCTTTTTCTACCTTGTCTCCTTGACCTAGTCTCCCTTTGACCCCACGACCACCACTGTACCACCTTCCTTATTCTACTAGCTACCCCTCTAGGTTCATCAATCCTGGGTTTCATCTACCAAAAAACATATAACACAACTTTAAGAGGGTGGCCCCAATGACATAACACCTCTAAGATATACCCTAATATGAACGAACAAAACAATACAAACCAAAAACACAGAAAATTGTAGAAACTCAATCAGGCCCAGCTTGAATCATAGGGGGGAACTACTGACAAGGTTTTAACTGTTCAAGTCAGATTTATACCTTTGATCTTGATGCCTACCTGCTGCATGTACTTCCTCTCAAGCACTCTGTTTAGTGGCCACTTTCCTCTCATCCTTCAATTTTTCGATAGAAGATCTCTGGAGGCTTATTTCCTATGTAGTTCCACAAATGAGCCTTGGGCTCCCACTGTCAACATCACCTTCTGCACACCGGATTCTCACAATTTAGGCTCTGATACTAATCCCTCCTTCAACTTCAGATTATATGATTCAGAATTCAGACTGATGGTGGTGTACTTCTATGTGGACTTAGTTGATATCTCACTTAGATGTCTGCTTGTTTGGAGATAAGCCTTTAAGACCCCAGTTGCTATTTTATCTGATAGCCGGGCACCGTCTAAATTCTTTGCCACATTTTGCTATAGCATCTGTATCTTCTGTGTTTCCTTCCTGAGGGCAAGCATCAAGCAGGGCCATGATGTAAGAATGGTTTGTTCTTAAATTAGAGCTAGGATTTAGTGCGAGCCCAAAAACCCATTCCTGGATCTATGCTCCCCCCACCCACCCTTTTAATTTGTTGTAACTTGTCATGTCATTCTATCATATCAATCACGTCAAACAGAATTGTACGATTGCTTCCATAATCAGCCTCCAAACATACTTTTCCTTCCTGGACTCCTTGACATCATCTCACTTTTATCTCCCTCCTCCCCCGAAACGCTTGTTCTATTTGCTTTCTCTATAGGCTCATTGACCTTGGGTTTCATTTACAAAAAAAAAAAAAAAATCCTTAAAAAACAAATAACACAATTTCAAGAGGGAGCTCTATAGCATTGCACCTCTGATATACACCCTAATAGAGCAAGGATAAACAAAATAAAACAGAATGTCTGTCACAGAATTGCTGTAATCATACGGATCTCAATACAGCATCCAGGGTGTGGATGCAGCCGATCTTGTTTGTCCGCCAACAGTGCACCACTGCCTTTAGCACCATGTATTTTCTGACTTTTGAGGGGGGTCCAAAAACTGGAATTTTCTTTTTCAAAGCTATGTATTTAATTTTTTTTACAAAACCACATCCCCTTCAAAGTACTCTCCATTACGCTTAATACATTTGTCAAATCTGCGATTCCATTTTTGGAAACATTTTTCAAACTCATCTGTTTAGATGGCTGACAGCACTTTTCTCATTTTTTCCCTCTCCTCTATTACCTCATCAAATCACTGTCCTTTCATGTCCCTCTTCACTTGTGGAAACAGAAAGAAGTTGCATGGAGCAAGGTCAAGTGAGTAAGGTACGTGGGGCAAGAAAGGTATGCTGTTTTTTGCTGAAAACTGGCACACTGAGATGGCTGCGGGAGCTGGTATGTTGTCATGGTGACAAAACCAGTTCCTCATCTGCCACAATCAGACCTTTTTTGTCACACACAGTTAAGCAATTTTTTTCAGAACCTCTAAATAGAAAGTTTTTTAACAGTCTGGGCTGATGGAATGAAATCCAAATGCACTATCCCCCTTACAAGTCCTCAGGTTACAAGTGTGTCTGAGGTAGAGTCCCGTTCACCCAGTGGAGTTCCCATATGGGGTCTCACTGATGCAGCCTCTGGGGCATGACATGTACCCTGAAGATCCAAGACTCAGTGTCCCACGGCACTGGACTTGGGCTCCCAGGATACCCCAGATGCCAGAGTTCAATGTTGCCTACCTGCTGCATGTCACCAAGGACACTCCCCACCTAATGTCCCCCAAAGCGTCTTCAGTTGCTCCTCCCCTCACCTGGAAGTAAGCCCTCCCTGCCCCCCACAGACCTATGCTCCCTCAAACGTGACCTTTCCCTCTCCCTTCTCCTGTGCTGCCCCTCCCGTCAGTCAATATCATGCCTCTGACAGGGCTGCCTCCCTCTCCAGGGGACCTCACCCCAGATCCACATGGCAACCCCTCAGCAGACATCTCCCCCTACTTCCCCACTCATTTGATCCCAGCCTATCATGAGACTCCCTCCAGCCAAGTGACCTACACTGTGCTTACCTAGAACAGATGGTGTATCGTTCATTGGCAATGGTCAAGCTCTCTACCAGCCTTTCTGGTCCCTAGCCAGAAAACTGGATGCTCCACTAGTTTGAGCTCGTACCCGTTCTGCTGCTTGTTCCTACTGCAGTGACTCACACAGTAGTTGTCCTTGTGTGCTTGACTGACTTCGCTCAGCATGATGTCTTCCAGATCCCTCCATGACTTGAGGTGTTTCATGGTCTCATCGCTGATTTTTAGGGATGCATTGTGTGTATACACCAAAGTTTTGTTTTTATTCACTCTTTTATTGATGGGAATTTAGGCTGTTTCCAGCTTTTTGCAATTGTGAACCATGCTACGATGAACATAGGGGAGCAAACATCTTTTTGTGATGTGTTTCTTACTTATTTTGGGTACGTATATGCTCAGTAATGGTATTGCTGGATCATATGTTATTTCAATTGCCATCTGTTTTAGGTATCATATTGCCTTCCACCATTGCCGTATCTATTTACAAGTCCACAAGCAGTGGATAAGAGTTCCAATCACACCACACCCTCTCTAACATTTGTTGTTCTCACTTTTTAAAAATTGGGCTACAGTTGTGGGCGTTAGGTATCTCACTGTTGTTTTGACTTGAATTTCCCGGATGACTAATGACCTGGAGCATTTCCTCATTTATTTGTTAGTCATTCAGGTGTCATCCTTGGTGAATTGTCTGTCCAGGTCCTTTGCCCACCTTCTCAGAGGGTTATTAGTTTTTTATTGTTGTAAGCTTGTAAAATACTGTAGTACTTTGTTATGTTGTTACTAAATATCTCCCCAGTCTCCCCCAGTCTCTAGGCTCTCTTTTTACTCTGTTAATGAAATATTTCTTTTTTTAATAAAACAAAATATTTTATTGGTAATTTCATATGTGTAGCAAAAAACTTAACTAAATTATCTGTAAAAAATTTTTATAGATAATTTTATTGACGGCTGAGGTAGTTTATTGTGCCAACCTGGCCAATAAACACATGTGGGGTTAAAGGGAGGAGAGAGAAATGGCTTGGTTAGCCTCGCCTTTCTAGTTCTCTGGTTTCTTGCTTTGTGATGATCAGACCAGATGCAGCTGCCTTAGCCAGTTCCCTGCTTCAGCTGGCAAGGCTCACTTCCTACAAGACATCCCCGAGGAGAAGCCGCATGGACCTACCCTGATGCAGCCCTGGGTGCTGGAGCAGCTGTGTGGAAACCCCTGCCAGTACTGAGATGCTTGCACATTCACTGACTCGGCTTTCCTCCTGCAGTTGGCATCATTGCATCTGTTTTGTGAGCTGGAGGAGGACTTTGTGGATTGGTGTCAGACATATGGGTTAATGCTGGACTTGTCAAGGGTTTGGGCAGCACTGGTTTGGAATGTTTTCTTGATGTGCACTTAGCCTTTATATAAAACTCTCTCTTACACATATGAATTTCTGTGGATTTATTTCTCTAATGTACCCAGACTAATACAGGGGCTCTTACAGCTCTTAAAACAATCCATACATCAATTGTATCAAGCACATTTGGACATATGTAGCCATCATCATCTTCACAACATATTCCTTCTACTTGAGCCCTTGGTATCAGCTCTCCTTTTCCCCCTCCCTCTCCCCGCACTCCCCTCATGAACCCTTGATACATTATGATTTATTATTATTTTCATATCCTACACTTTCCACGCTGACTCCCTTCACCCACATTTCTGTTGTTTATCCTCCTTGCGGGGGGGTGGGGGTGGAGGCAGATATTTCAATGCACACAAGTTTTTATTTTTTTAGACCCCACTCGAAATTTTATCTTCCACAGAGTGTGTTTCCTTTGTCATTTCTATGGGTTTTTTGTTAGTAAATCATTTTACTGGGGGCTCTTACAGCTCCTTTTTTATTAATAAATCATTTTACTGGGGGCTCTTAAACCTCTTGTAACAATCCATACATCAATTATATCACATACATTTATACATATGTTGCCATCATCATTTTCAAAACATTTTCTTTCTGCTTGAGCCCTTCGTATCAGCTCCTCTTGTTTCCCTTCCTCCCCCACCCTCCCACCTTTGTGGACCCCTGATAAATTATGTTATTACTATTTTCATATATTAAACCATCCGCTGTCTCCCTTCACCCATGTTTCTGTTTGTTGTCACCCTGGCGGGAGGGGCGTTATAGGTTGATCATTGTGATCGGTTCCCCCTCTCGTCCCCTACCTTCCCCTACCCTCATGGTATCACTTCCTTTATTATTTCTGATAACCCGTGTACTTCCTGCTCTAGGGCTCCTCGCTTTGTCCCAGTTTGCTCGTTGATGATCCTGATAGCTTTGGGGTTTACATCCAGGTCTTTGATCCACCTTGAGTGTGCTTTTGTGCATGGAGTGAGCTATGGGTCTGGTTTCATTCTTCTGCAGGTGGATATCCAGATTTCCAAGCACCATTTACTGAAGAGAGCATCTGCTTCCCATTTAATGTTTTTTGGGCCTTTGTCAAAACTCAGCTATCTGTATGTGGATGTTTTTATTTGTTGGTTTTCTGTCCTGATCCATTGATCCAAGTATCTATCATTATACCAGTATCAGACTCTTTTGACAACTGTGGCTGTATTTTTGAGGCCAGATAGTGCAAAACCATGTACTTTGTTCTTCTTTTTGAGGAGTTCTATGCCTATCCTGGGCTTCTTCCCTTTCCATATGAAGTTGGTAATTGGTTTTTCCATTTCTTTGAATGATGCTGGAATTTGGATTTGGATTGCACTGAATTTGTATATTACTTTAAGTAGTATGAACATTTTCACAATTTTGAGTCTTCTGATCCACATACACGGAATATTCTTCCATTGTGTAGATCTCTTTGGGTTTCTTGTAATGTTCTGTAGTTTTCTTTGTATGAGTCTTTATTTTATTTTATTTTGGTTAGGTTTATTCTAGGTTATTTCATCTTTTGCGTGGCTATTATAAATTGTACTGATTCTTTGATACCTTCTTCCGTATTCCCATCACTGGTATCTAGGAATCAATTGAATATCCTTGTTGATTTTGTATCCTGCTACTCTACTCCTCTATTGTTTTCAGCAATCCTACTGTGGATCCCTTAGGATTCACAGTATATAAAATCATATCATCTGCAAATAGCGAAAGTTTCACTTCTTCTTTACCCAGTTGTACTCCCTTGATATCTTGCCATTGTTTTATGGTACTGGGTAGGACTTCCAGCACAATGCTGAATAGAAGTGGGGATAAGGGACAGTCTTGTCAGGTTCCCTTAGTCATTGGAAATATTTTCAACTTTTCTCCTTTGAGTGTAATATTGGCTATTGGTTGTTCATATGTGACCTTAATTGTATTGAGGATTTTCCCTTCTAATCCTATTTTCTTGAGGGTTTTTATTAGGAATTGGTGTTGGATGTTATCAAATGCTTTTTCTGCATATGATCATATGATTATCCTTTTTCAAAACATTTTAAATTATGTTAATTTTTTCCAAATGTTGAACCATCCCTGCAACCCTGGTATGAATCCCACTTTGTCTTGATCTATTGCTTTTTAATATGTTGTTAGATTCAATTGGCTAAGATTTTGTTGAGGATTTTTGCATCTATGTTCATGAGCGATATTGGTCTGTAATTCTCCATTCTTGTGGGGTCTGTGCCCAGATTTGGTGTCTGGGTTATGCTGACTTCATAGAATTGGTTTGGAAGTTTGCTGTCCCTTCTATTTCTGGAAGAATTTGTGTAAGATTGCTGTCAGCTCTTCTCTGAATGCTTGGTAGAATTCTCCTGTGAATCCATGTGGACTGGGGATTTTTTCGGTTGGGAGAGTCTTGATGACTTTACTTCTTCTTTTGTTATGGATCTGCTCAAGCTTGTGATATCCATATGCATTAATTTGGGGAGAGAGTGATTTTCCAGATGTTTGTCCTTGTCCTCCAAATTATTGAATTTGATGGAATACAAGGGGTACCCCCCCCCCACACACACACACCAAATGGAAAAAAGCTCTGGTGGGCAAAGCTTTCATAATATGCGTTTCTCCCACTAGGTGAGCTTCAAGCAACTCGCACTGAGTTAGTGCGCCCAGTGGGGTCCCCTGGGAAGGTTCTCTCTGGTCAGAGTGAATTTTCTCATTAAAGTAGTTTCGCTGGAACCTAATTTTTTGTGATGGATGATTTAAGAGAAAAGCATGGGGCTGTGAAATTTGGTTTCCTGTTTGAGCAAAATGCCACAGAAACTGTTGTGATGTTGAACATAGCTGACAAGGAGTGTATGAGTGGTTTTCTCATTTCAAAAGAGGTGGAATGTTGATTGATGACAAACTTTATTCTAGACATCTGTCAAGTTCCTGAACAGACAAAAATGTCAACAAAATTCGTGTACTTGTGCTCAAATACCGATGATGGACCATTGAAGAGATGGGGAGGTTATCTGGACTCTCTTAGAGCTCAGTTCAGTGAATTTTCATGGAAGATTTTGGAATGAGAAGGGTCGCTGTGAAATTTGTGACTCAGGTTCTGACTGACCAGCAAAAAGAACATCTACTGAAAACGTTGTGTTTTGGAATAACAGGTCCTAAGTGACGCAGACTTTTTTCCAAGGTTATTATTGATGACAAGACATGGTGCTATTCTTATGACCCCAACAGCAAACAGCAATCAAGCCAGTGGAAGATGCAGTTGTCACCTTGCCCCCCAAAAGCTCCTTGAGTGAAATCAAAGATCAAGACAGTGCTCATTTGTTTTTTTGATGTGAGGGGGATAGTGCATTTGGAGTTTGTTCCACTAGGCCAAACTGTTAATCAGGCTTTCTATTTAGAGGTTCTGAAAAGATTGCATAACAGTGTGTGACAAAAAAGGCCAGATTTTTGGCCTTTTGGGGGACTGGTTTTGTCACCACGACAATGCACCTGCTCACACCGCCATCTCAGTGTGCCAGTTTTGGGCAAAACAACCCAGCATGTCTCTCTTTCCCCATGCATGTTACTCACCTGACCTCACTCCTTGCGACTTCTTTTTGTTTCCATGAATGAAGAGGGACATGAAAGAACAGTGATTTGAAGAGGTAGAAGAGGTGAAGAAAAAAACGAAGGAGGTGCTGTCAGCCATCCAAACAGATGAGTTTGAAAAATGTTTTCAAGAATGGAATTGCAGGAATCGACCCAGGGACAAGAGAACAACAAGTGAGCTATAATCAATGGAAGGAAGATCATAGGATGCCTAGTGGGGCTGAATCAGGGCAATGTAGCAGTGAGGAATTACTAAACCTGACTGAAGGCCGAACATGATGGTGAGACAAGAGAAAAGTAAAAGAAACAGAAGGCAAAGGATATTTATAGAGGCCTAAATACAGGCATGTATACATGCCTGTGTATATATATGTATATATATATACACACACACACACATATAATGAGCGGAGAATAGAACTATGTACTCATATCTATATGTTAAGAATTAAGGTTGCAGATGGACATTGGGCCTTGACTCAAGTACTCCCTTAACACAAG
>NW_022103968.1:65668008-65669176 GCF_000313985.2 Echinops telfairi | reverse complement strand
ATATGAGCAAATGTGCTTGACCCGCTGGATGAATGTATGGATTGTGATAAAAGATGTAAGAGCACCCAACATCAGTATTAAAAAAAAAAAAAAAAGAATGGAATTGTAGGTTTGAGAAATGTATTAAGTATGATGGAAAGTACTTTGAAGGGGATAAGGTTGTTTTGTAATAATATTTAAATACATATCTTTGAAAAAAAATCCTGTTTTTTTTGGGGGGAGTACCCTCTTGTACAGTTTTTCATAGTACTGCATTATGAATCTTTTTATTTCATTAGTGTCTGATGTGACTTCCCCTGTTTCATCCCTAATTCTAGATATTGACGTCTGCTCCTTCTTTTCCTTTGTTAACTTTGTAAGCAGTTTTTCAATTTTGTTGATCCTTTCAAAGACTCAACCTTTTAAGAAATGGGTGGTGGGGGCATGAGGCGCTAACCCACCCAAGGGGAGGGTATAGTTTATATCTTCACAGGAAAAGAGAGACCAGACTTCAACCCAGTGCTCCAAGGTGTGAATACAACATGCCGTTATGGAGTAGGGAACCAGTGGAGAGGTCTGGGGGGCTGGCCCCAGTCCCAAATACTAAGTGGATGCCTGCCCCTCCCCCGAGAAGAAGTAATTTCAAAGGATGGCACTGAATCTGCAGCTCCGGGAGAAGGAGTTAACTGATCAGAGAACACAGGAGCAGATGACGGGGGAGTAGGAGAGACTGGATCACATCCTGGCCCACCAGACCTTGAGGATGATGACCCCAATTAGAGCAGCCAGTCCACAGAGAGGACCACATGGCCAGCCCCACTATGATACATGATGCCCCTCACTGACCCATGGCCCAGCGGTGGACAACACCAGAGACGCAGTGTGGGAATTGCACCCGATCTGATCCCGCCACACTGAGGCAAGACACTGGGGGAGTCCAGCGGAACAGCAAGGGAATGGAGCAGCAAGGTCCCCAGGGAATGCCGAAGGTGGACTTTGAGGCCAGGGCGTAGTGCTCCAACAGACTGGACTGGAGAACACTCCAAAGGCCAGCGATCCTTGAACTAACTACAAGCTTTCTTTCGTGTTGTGTTTCAATTTGTTCTTTGTCAGTGATTTGTTGTTGTTGCTGTTTTGTTGTACATTGTTGCTTGGTTTTGCTCTGTCTTGTTTTTGTTCATGTTATTGT
>NW_022103968.1:65663460-65666259 GCF_000313985.2 Echinops telfairi | reverse complement strand
TTCTTCTTTTTTGTGTGTGTGGCTTTATTACAATAAAGTGGCCTCTGATAACTACCTTTGCTGCATCCCATAGGTTTGGGTAAGTTGTATTGTCATTCTCATTGGTTTATAGGTACTTCCTATTTCCCTCTCTAATTTTGGCTATAACTCATTCTTTTTTGAGTCATGTTCTGTTAAGTCTCCAATTGTTTGTCTTTTTTGGTTGTTGTTCTTTTTATTGTTGATTTCCAGCTTTATGGCACTGTAGTCAGAGAAGATGGTTTGAATGATCTCTATATGTTTGAATTTTCTCAAGCTTGCCTTGTGACCCAGCTTGTGGTCTGTTTTCAAATATGAGCCATGTGCATTGGAGAAGAATGTGTATTTTTTTGTGGTTGGTTGCAGAGCTCTGAAAATGTCTAGGAGGTTGAGTTCAACTGTGTCGTTCAGCTCTTCTGTGTCTTTAATGATCTTTCTTTGAGAACAGGGTATTGAAATCACCTACTATTATTGTTGATCTGATGATTTCTCTTTTCATCTCTTTGAGGAGATGGTTGATGAATTTTGAGGGTATTTCGTTGGGCACATAGATGTTTGTTATGTTTATGAGTTCTTGGTCTATTCCTTTCCTGAGCATTATGTAATACCCATTCTCATCTCTCATTATATTGTCTGTGAATTTGAGAAGTGTCTCTTGAAGGCAGCAGATTGATGGATTTTGTTATCTAATCCAGTCTGCTACTCTTTGACTTTTAATCAGTGCATTTAAACTATTAACATTTAGTGTAATTAAATCTAAATGTAGATTAGTCATTGTTATCTTGTATATTTTGTTTTTGATATTTTCCTTTCTTCCCTTTTATAGGGTGGTGTGTGTGTGTGAGGAGTTTATTCTTGTCTTGGTTTCTCCACTGGATCTTTAATGTTTAGGGTACTGGTTTCTGGATGGTGTTACACTTTGTGGTGGTCTCATGCTTGTATACTGCGGTTGTTGGTTTTCTACCCATAAAGAACTGGAAAGTGTTTGTTTGTTTTTTTATGCTGGTTTTGTTCTTACAGATTCTTCAAATGTTTCCTTATTTAAGAAAACTTTTACTTCTTCAAATTTGATGGAGAGTTTTGCTGGATAAAGGATTCTTGGATTGCATTTGTTGTCTTTCAACTTTTAGAATATGTTGCTCTAATTTCTTCTTTCCTGCATGGTCTCTGAAGAGAGGTCTGGGCTTATTTTTATCTGTTTGCCTTTATATGTGACTACTTTTTAATTTTATCTCTAGGTGCGCTCATGATTCTCTCCTTTTCCTTGAAGTTGGCTAATTAGACTACTATATGTCTTGATGGGTTTTGGGGGGTGTTCAGTCTAATTGGTTTTCTCTCTGCTTCCTGAATGGTTCTCCTCCTTTGTGATATTTGGAAAATTTTCTTCCAAGAATTCCCTTACTATTTTAGCTGTTTAGCTGTTTCTTATTTGTTTCTTCCTGTAAAGGCACCCCAATAATTCGGATATGATTTTGCTACATGGTGTCCCACATAATCCTCAGATTTTCTTCATATTCTTTTGCCTTTTTGTTTGGTTGTTTCTCTTGCTTGCTGAATTCTGCTGGGTTATCTTCAAGGTCTCTGATTTCGATTTTCCGTTTTTTCATTCTATTGTTCAGATCCTGTACCTTGCTCTTAATTTCTTCTGCATCATTCCTTAGTTCCTGGATTTCTCTTGGGCGTGAGGATTCATCTGTTTTTAGGATTGATCCCTTAATTTCTTGTATGGCCCTAAGCATCATTCTCTTGTATTCTCTACCTGGCAATTCAATGGTTTCTTCTGTGCAATCGACTGGGTTTGAATAGTCTTCTGTATTTGCCTTTTGTTTCTCTTGATTTTTTGTGGTAGTTACTCATATTGGATGTTGTTTACATTGCATTTTAGTTGAGCTTAAGGTGTGTTGGGAAAGGGGCTCTTTAGGTTAGGAGAAGGTCAAATAGGTGCTGGAAAACGTATTGTGTGTAGATGAGGAGGGAGTGTTAGTTGGGTGAGTAAGAGGATGAGGGTATAGGTGCTCAGGAGTAGGTTTTAATGGTGGCATTAATCATAGGAAGCTTTCCTGTTAAATATAGTAATATTTAATTAGTTGGAGAAGAGGGTTATGGGAGATGCAATTTTACGTAGTAAGTTAAAGAAAGTATATTACTAAGGTGGAGGGAGCAGGTTCTAGAGGTGCCGGGATAAGTATATTTAATCTACCAGAGCCACGTATCAGCCCTGCATATTGTGAAGGGAGAGTGCAGTCCTTCCATTCTTGTGTTTACAACAGAGGACCCCTTTATAATGGATTCCTGCACAACTCAGAACTACTCACTCCTTACATATAATCCTAGGGTGGAAGTGGGCTATTAGAGTGGATATCCCAGAGAGGAGCGGCTTCTGATCAGAGGGCAATCTGGCAAAGGACTGTGGGTCCCCACAGCAAAACCAGAAATGCTGGGTTTTGTCTTCGCTGGCGGGAAAAGAAGCTTTGTGTTTCCTTCCTCAGAAGAAAATAGCAACAAATCTAATACCCTCTTGAGCCCCTTCACTGCAGGTTCAAGCTGAGTGGTTTCTATTTCACCAGTGCTGGGTTCCTCTCTAGATAGCTGGCGCTATCTAGCTGGAGAGCCTACTTGCACCCCTGCCACCAGGGGAGGGAGTGGGGCCTTGGCAAGGTATTGGTCCAATGGGAATTCTATTCTGCGGGCTGTCATGGGTTCTAGCATCCAGGGCCTCCAGATGCCCATGTGGGCATCCATGAGATGCTCTTGAGGGGGATACTGTCTTGGGCCACCTCC
>NW_022103968.1:65658785-65663360 GCF_000313985.2 Echinops telfairi | reverse complement strand
AGGTGCTGCGGGAGCTGTGAGAAGGACCGTGTGAGCAGCGAGCACAGCTGTGCTCTCTGTGGGAGAAGCAACAAAAGAACCACGGGGCGCTGGGAGACCCGGTCTCCAGTCCCAGTCCCCTAACTCAGCCTCCTCAGCCGTAGATCTAGTAATCACACAGCATGGTCTTAAGATCTTCCGGTGGGCAATCCTGCACCAACATTATCTTCGCCCCTAACTATCTTGGTTAATCACTCTAACTTGGTTTTCTCAGCCTTCACACTATTGACACTTTGGACTTGACAGGTTGTATCATATTTTGTCCCTACCTTCTAGATTCTAGCACTGCCCACTCCCCCAATCCCCAACTTCCAAGTTGCTTCAGCCAAAGATTTCCGTGGACATTGCCACATCATCACTCTACCTGTACAAAAAGTATGTGTTTAAACACTAGATTCTGACATAGTAAATGGTCACATGAGGCGGAGCACAGTGGTTCTTATTGTACATGAACTCTGAGGTTCAGAGATTTTTCTTTTTGCTAAGTGTATGCGGTTGGATGCAGTTAAATCAAATGCTTACGTGCTGTGACTTCATCGCAACACAACAAAAAGCAGAGAATGATAACGTCTACCCAAGAGACGGCAAGGCAAAGGAGAAGGGGGTTAGGAAAATTTTCTTGGATTAGGGGAGAGATTAGCAACTCTTGGATAGAGTCTATGTAGAATAATTGTTGAAGGGTGGACAATGTTTTCTAGGGAAAGGAAGCTTGAGGAAGAGGCCTCTAATCCAGCAAGGGGTGTGTGTGTGTGTCGGGAAAGACAGATGTGTTGGAATGCAGTGACAGCATGTGGCCTGGATGGAAACACCCCCTGGAGGTTAGGCGCTAGTGAAGGGAAAGGAAGGGCGAGGATGGGACCACCAAGGAAGTGGTGTAGTAGACAGAGAAATGAACACAAATTCCTTAAGGAATATTTCAGTTAATCTGTGAGCCAGGAAGGCCTGCTATTTGCCAGATAGACTGCTGGAAGCTAGAAAATAAGATGCTGGGTAACCAGGTTATTGTGCAGTTTATCTTTGCCAAATTTGGCAGTGATTTGCCTGTGTACATTCCAACTTCAACCTTGTTTGGGGGTCATGTTTATCTTGGTGTCCCCATTTAAAATCTGTTAGCCCAACACCATGAGGAGGCTTTGGGGAAGAAGTATGTTGAAAGTAATAGAAGATTTTAAAATTTTTAATCAATTTTATTTGGGGTAGATAGATGATTTTCACATCTGCATGTGAAAATGTTCACATGTGCATCAGAACTGTGGAAACAGAACAAGAGTGGCACCTCCCCTCTCCCCCCACTGGGTGTGTGTGTGAAGATACAGAATCGCTCCCAAAGCTCTTATGATTCAGTAGATCAAAAACAGCCAAGAATCTACATTCTTAGCAAGTTTCCAGGTAGTGCAGGTACTGTGGGTGTTGGGATCACACTTTGAGAGCCACTTTAAAATGTTTTTGCTCTGAAATCAGAGGCATATCCAACTTTTGGCAGGTATGATACATGATCTGGACATCATTTGGGGTTTGGGGTGGGAGGGGCACCAATGAGCAGTTTATTGGTTAGCACAGCTCCATTGCCAACTGTGAGCTATTACTCAGCACTTTAAAAGTAATTGTCATAGGTGCTGTTTTCTGAGGATACAGTATTTTTGGAATACAAACTTTCTTAATAAGTTGAACATGTTAGTCTGAGCTTTCAACTATTTGATGCTAGTGTGGGTCAAATGTTAGGGCTCCGTGGATGGTGAGTGACAAAAGGCTAATCCGTTTCACAGCTCCCTCCAGAGTGGCTCTGATCAGTTCAATCTCCAGTTCTATCTAGGATCCCCAATAAACATTTCGCAGAGGACTAATTAAAGATACTGTTCCTATCTTTAAATGACACCTAGGAGGGAAGGGCATTTCAGAGGTGGCATGGTTGGACCCTGTCTTCTAGTCTCTGTCCCTCTCTGCTACCTACCACTAATAGGCCTTTGCAGTTCCCCTAAAGTCACTATTGTTGTTAGAGGGTCTCAAGTCAGTTCCAACTCATAGCAATTGTATGTACAACAGAATGAAACACTACCCCATTGTGTTAGGCCAGGTTGTCTAGAGAAACAAAGTCCAGAGACACTCATATGTGTAAAAAAGAGCTTTATTTCAATAAGTAATTATATATCAAGAAAACATCCCAGCCCATTCCAGCTCAAGTCCCTAAGTCTGATACTGGTCCTCCATCTTCAGACTCAGTTACATGCAATGATGCAGAATGTGGGACAATCACAGGCCGGTAGATATAAAGTTGTGTGGATCCAAGGTCAGTGGAAACAAGGCAAGGGCGCCAGCAGCTGTATCTGTGGCCAGCAAGCAGGAGTGTCAGGGCACAGAGCACGAGGGAGAGGTTCCCCAGGCCCTCCTTATGAGAAGGCTACCCCCACAAGGAGGCACCACCAAGGTGTGACCTGATTGACAGGTCGGATACCACCTCTACACTTTTACATATCTACCAAGTTGACATAAAATTATCCAACTGTCACACCCATCATGTGCCAGCTTCACAACTGCTGTTAGGTGTGAGCTCCTTGTTGCAGCCACTGTGTCAATCCCACTGTCAATCCTGTCAAGACACAGAGTCTGCCTCTGTGTCAATCCCTCTCCTGGAGTCTGCCTCGTTGTCTCTGCCCCTCTGCTTTACCAAACACGATGTCCTTTTCCAGGCATGGTCTCTCCTGAAAACATGTCCAAAGAATGTGAGACGAAGGCTCAGCATCCTGTTTCTAAGGAATATTCTGGCTGTAATTCTTCCAGACAGATTTATTTGTTCTTCTGGCAGTCCATGGTGTGGGAAACAGAAAGATTTTTCCTAAGCAGTCTCCCCCAAATATATGCCAAACCCAAGCCGCTGCTTGCTACATGGTAATGTACACTAGACAGTCAATGAAAGTAGGTCAGAGATTACAGTATTCTCTTTAAGGGTATCTAGAGCAACAAGATTGTATAATCTGACTCACCCTAGGTAGGGGCCACTCCCTTCTGATATTGTTTCCTTTAAGGAGTGCCTGAAGGCAAGCCTGGGACCACTCAAGGATGACTAAGGTTAGGCCACTATATTGAATCTAGGGTCCACCCATCTTGCCACATATGTACCCCTATTCCTTCCCTTTACTAGTGCGTGTACACCCCTAGGTCATCCCCCCTCCTATTGCTTGTATTGCCTATGTTACTACCCCTCCCTGTGACGTAGATTGTTATTTGTAATCAGAGGGCTTGCATGCCCCCAAAGATATGTAAGGTCTGGTTAGAAATAAAACCTCACGATGCTCTCTCTCCTGCCCGCTAGTCCCCCACCTCCACGTGTACCACCAAGAGGAGCTGAGGTGAGCATGCTACCATGAAATGTGTCTGACTTCTTTATTTTACTCTCCCATCTCTCCCTATGCTCCATGGCTTTACTATAATTTTTATATATCTTAACCGTACAATTGCACCTACCGAACCCGTGATTAGTTGTAGGGGACTGGCTACCCCCACACCATGGTGCTTTTGCTATTCTTCACCAGCATCATAGCTCAAATGCATCGATTCTTTATCGGTCTTCCTGAGCCAAGGTCCAACCTTCACATCTATCAGACGATTGAAATACCATGGCCTGGGTCAGATGTTTGAAAACACTCAGTCCTCAAAGAGACACCCTTGCTCTTCACCTGCACATGCAATTTTGTTGAATACGGTTGCAGCAGCATGTCTCCAAGGAGCTGCCAGAAATTCAAGCTGGATTCAGAAGAGGAGATGGCCTGAGGGATATAATTACTGATGTCAGCTGGACACTAGAAAGATGCATACCTGTGTTTCGTTGACTGATTCATTTGACTGTGTGGATCATAACAAACTATGGCTAAACATTGAGAACGATGGGAATTCCAAAACACTAAATTGCGCATCATGCTGAACCTGTACATAGACCAAGAGGCAAGGGAATGTGGCACAGTTTAAAATTAGGAGAGGTGTGTGTCAAGCTTGTCAACATACTTATTTCATTTGCCTGCTGGGCAAGTAATCCAAGAAACTGGACTATATAAAGGAGACCACAGCATCAGCATTGGAGGAAGGCTTATTAACAACCTGCAATATGTAGATGACACACTCTTGCTTGCTGTAAGTGAGGAGAATTCGAAGCAGTTGCTAATGAAGTTCAAAGACTGGAGCCTTCAATATGGATTGCAACTCAATATAAAGAAACCCCAAATCCTCACAAGTGCACCAATAGATAACATCACGACAAACGGGGAGGAAAGATAACAATCGTCAAGAATTTAATTTCATTTGTATCCACAATCAATGCTCAGGGAAGCAGCAGTCAAGAAATCTTACTGCACAAGACCCAGAGCCGCTACCATTTACTGCATGTCTCCAGAGACCCCAGAGCAGGGCCCAGAGTTGGAGCAGGGTCCCTGGAGCTGAGAAACGTGATCAAACCTGCTCCGCAGGCCCCGCAGGGCGGGGTTCAGGGCGCGCCTCCAGGTGGGCCCACCCCCGCCCCCACTCTGGCTCCAGGGGCGTTCCCGC
>NW_022103968.1:65642753-65657666 GCF_000313985.2 Echinops telfairi | reverse complement strand
CGCCCCTTCCCGCCCCGGGCTCCATCTTGCGGGAGACCGGTCGGGCTGTGGCGCGGCTGCCTAGGAGTCAGGTGAGGACCCGGCGCCCCCTGCCTTTCGCACCCGGGGGCCCCCTGAGTCACGTCTGCCCCCGGCTCGCCCTGGTGCCTGGCCTCGTGGACTTGGGAATGTCAAGGGCAGAGCGGAGGGCCGTGCGGGCCCCTGGGTGGCGGGCACTGCGTGCCTCCACCGGACTTGGGAGCGAGTGGGAGCGAGATGGGGGCGGGGAGTCAGGTGAGGCGCGCTGGGACTACAGGGAAGTCTTGTTTGTCCTTTCTGCCCCTCGGCCTTTCGGGAAGCGCCGGGACGCCCCACCCTCTGCCAGGTGACCACAGGTAGAGGGCTGAGACCACAGGTGGCCTTGCTGAAGGGACCTCCTGCCAGGCGGAATTGGTTCACCAGCGAGCACCGTGGAGCCACGTCTGGCTGGGGAATAGATTTTCTCGTGACACAGCAAATTTAGGAACACTTGGGAAATATTTATTGCGCATAGTTCACCCTAGGACAGAATAATTAAACCTAAAATTGTACACGGGGTCAATTTCTGAGTCGACATCCATCCGACCCCAGTGGGTTTGGTTTATACTTAGAGATTGCATTCACCGTATCCGTTCCCTAAAATAGCACATGGGTGCTGGTGTCTGGCCATGGCCGATGACCACCACTAAATGATAGAAATGAAAAGAAGTCGTCAGAGTGCTATCTTCTGACTGCAGTTAAACTCCCTTGCATTTTCCAGTTGATAAGGAGCTAATCTGATCTGTTCTAATTCATGAGTGTAATGCGTTTCCTTTCAAGCAAGGAAAGAATTTCAGGTACTAGAGAGGGCCATTTTGGCCAGGCTAACTTAAGCTGCCACTCACTCCTACCTCGTTCACTAGTGGCTGCCTTCCCTCGTCTATGCAGAGTACACCTGCTTCCGGGGTATTTAGTCAAGAGCTCTAGCTGACTGATTTAAATGGTCCTTCGGAATGCTGAGGCCGATTTTGGAAAATTGTAATATGTGCTGTTGGCCTACTTCAGTTTACCCTTCCCGTATTGCATTTTTTCCCCCTCAGAAATGTGTTAGGGACTTCTTGTGCTCCTGGGCTTCATGCCATCCATGAGCCTTCCATAGTGAGACCCACCCCTTTTAGTCGCTGAGTCACTGGGTGGAGATGGTTGGGAGAACCAAAAATGAGTTTCTAGTCTTTGAAAAATAGTTGCTGACACAGGCTTGTCTGAGGGATCTTTTAAAAGTGCATGGAAAAATGCAATGGAAAGATAATGGAATTTTCCCATGAATTTTTTGAAGCCTTCCCACTCATTAGAGTTCAGAATGCGTTTGCATTCTCTCTGACCATTAACCACAAATGTGGCAGTTATACCCTCAGAGTGTGTTTGAAATTAGGTGAAAACTCCAGGCAAACCCAAGGAGGGGCAGTTTTGTGCTCAGATTTGCAGGGAGAATGGGGAACTTGTCTGGGCTTGTCCTTAATGATTTGTCAAAAGTAGCCCCATGTGGTCTAAAAGTTGGATTTCTGATGGCTAAAACTCCAGGCCTCTTGGAAGTGAGTCATCCCTGACTACCAGGTAGTCAAAGCCTCAGAACCAATCCTGTAAACGTAAAACCTGCAGTTGTGTACATGTTCTAGTCATGGTCCTTTCCTCCTGTGTCCATAGTCCTGCTTTGGACAGTGAAGAATTGACCTGCCACCAATTTTGATCAGGCGGTGGGTTTCTTTGTCCACTGATCCTGTATAAGGAGGACTGTGAATTGGAGGACTCCGTTGAAATCTCTGGCCTGTGAACACAGATGGTCTGTTTTCCTCATTGTAGAATGGTTGTCTTTGTTTGCCTTTGCCTTAATAAAAAGGTGTTGCTCTGCCTCCCACAGTACTTTTATTGCTAGGTTCTAGAATTCATTGCAATGGCAACACAAAACTCAGACAATGCTTGTGATTATAGGGTTTATTATGGAAGTTAGCAGGTTACAATTCAGCTGAGAAATGCTCAGGATACACTTCTTGAGTCAGGACTTGTTACAAAGTTCATTTAAGGCTGCTAATTAATGTCCAAAGGGCATGACACACCCCTTTAAGCCTCAACCTGAAGGCACTCAGCTCTAGCTCCCTGGGACAGCCAACCTGCCTTCCCAGGGGCACCCCACTTCCCAAGCCAGCTTCTTCCTGCCTGAAAGCACTCAGGTGTTTACTTGCTCTGTTGGCTTGCTCCTATTCTGCTATTGATGCCCCTGTGTCATTCCTCTGATGTCAAAGTTGCCTCTCAGGTTAAGGAGGTTCACTGGGCAGGGATCTCAAGGTCCAGGGGATGTGCTGCACTCCTAGCTCTTGTTGGTAGTGAATTTGACCCCTGCCTCCTGAGACGGCCTGTTTTATACCCAGCTGGTTGGTAGTCACAATGAATCCTGTTAACAAGTACACCCCACTGGAACTTCTCTTGTCCAGACCCATCAGGAAAAGGTCCTATCGTGGAAGTTAGAGACTACAGCTAGAAAAGCACATGGGATTTGCTACCTTGCAGGTGTTTATAGGATATGTTTTAATTTGGGGTTCCCCCAAAAAAACAATGTTAAGAAGAAAATGAAAATTTGGTCACCAGTATAGTCTTGCTTCATGGGAAAGGTTGAGTCATCTTGGCATTTGTGTAACGTCTTGCCAAGCACTTTTAAAATGTACTTTTAAAAAAAAATCATTTTATTAGAGGCTCATACAACTCTTTTCACAATCTGTACATACATCATTTGTGTCCAGCACATTTGTACATATGTTGCCATCATCATTCTCAAAACATCTGCTTTCTGCTTGAGTCCTTGGTATCAGCTCCTCATTTTTCCCCTCCCTCACCGCTCCCTCCTCCCCCTGAGACCTTGATAATTTATAAATTATTATTATATTATCATATCTTACACCATCCGATGTCTCCCTCACCCACTTCTCCACTGTCCGTCCCCCAGGGAGGAGGTTATATGTAGACCTGTCATCCGTTCCCCCTTTCTCCCTCACCTTCCCTCCACCCTCCCGATAACACCACTTTCACCACTAACCCTGAGGGGCTAAACCTACCTTTTTTAAAAAAATAATTTTATTGGGGGCTCTTATAACATGTTTCGAGCATATTTGTTCATATGTTGCCATCATCATTTTCTAAACATATACTTTCTATTTGAGTCCTTGGTAGCAGTTCCTCTTTTTTCCCTCCCTCCCCCGCTTCCACCCTCATGACCCCTTGATAATCTTATGAATTATTATTGTTTTCATGTCTTAAACCGACCACTGTCTCCCTTCACCCACGTTGGGAGGTGGGCGGGTTATGTGTGGATCATTGCAATTGGTTCCCCTTTCCTCTCCTCCCCCCACCTTCTCCTTACCCTCTTGGTATCTCTACTCCCAATTCTGTACCTGGGGTTTATCTGATCTGGATTCCATGTGTTGTGAGCTCTTATCTGAACCAGTGTACACGCTCTAGTCTAGTCAGAACTGAAAGGCAGGCAGGACTGAGGTCATGATAGTGGGGATGAGGAAGCCTCAAAGAACCAGAGGAATAATGTGTGTTTCATCAGTGCTACACTGCGACCTGGTTGACTCATCCCTTCCTTGTGATCCTATGATCTACAGATCAGTTTTGAGTCTCTGCTCTGGACCCCCCTCATTCTCAACAATATTTTTTGGTTTGTTTTGGGTCTTCTGGTACCTGATACCTGATTCCATCAACACCTCATGATCACACAGGCTGGTGTGCTTCTTCCATGTGTGCTTGTTGCTTCTCTACTAAATGGCTGCTTGTTTAACTTCAAGCCTTTAAGAAGACTCAGATGCTATATCTTTTGATAGCCGGGCACCATCATCTTTCTCCACCACATTTGCTTATGTACCATTTTGTCTCAAGTGATCGTGTTGTGAGGGTGACCATTACAGAATACCAGGTTGTTAGAATAAAGTGTTTTTGCATAGAGGCAGGGCTTGAGCAGAGGCCCAAAGTCTGTCCACTTCCTCGATGTATTGCCATATAAATAGATGTACCTAGGCCAATACCTCTATTTTTATGAATTAATATATTTACATAAGTACACACCTATGTTTATATCTCTATCCATAGCTTTGCTTCCTAGATCTTTCCTCTGTTTCCTTTTACCTTCTTCCTGCCCCACCACACACTTACCCTTCTTCTCACCCTTCTTCTACCTCTTAGTAATTTCTCCCAACTAGATTGCTTTTGCTCCAACCACTGGAATTTTTATGTTCTCATTGTTGCTTTTAATTCCTTAGTTGTTCCTGCCTATGGTGTTGCTTGCTCACTGCTCCTTTCCCGTGCTTCCTCCTCCCTCCAAGTCCCTCTGGAACCATCAGTCCCGTTGCTTTCTCCTCGGGCTTGCTTCCCATGCCTATCTTATATCAGTAGGCAAAATAACAATAACAGAGACAAAACAAAAAGAAAAGAAAACATTGAATAAAAAGAAAAAAAAAACTATTAAAAAAACCCCAAAAGAGCATAATTCGAGGTCTATCTGCTGACCTTTATGATTACCTCCTCAGTGGTAGGGGAGGTAGGGGTCCTCCCTCCACTGGTAGGGGTCCTGGGGGTTCTGCAAACTTCCCCTCCTAGCCTGAAGTCTATTTTGGAGGCTCCTCAGGGATTTTGTGGCTTTGCTTTCCTCCCATTGTTGGTCTGTTATATTCACTTCTTGGTCTGTTCCACTGGAGGTGGTCAGACTGGACACACTCCCTGCCATGTGTCCCCAGTATTGTCCTCTGATGTGGTGTGCTCCAGCGAGGGGCCATAGTGTCTCCAGCTGTTGTCCATCCTACAGCCCTGTCTGTGTCTTTGCAGCTCCGTGCAGGGATGAATGCCATCCTCAGGGCTTGGTGTGCCAGTTGCTCTTTTTCCCTGCTGGTTTGCTTCTCTATGGATGTGGCAGGTCGGCCCCTCTCCCCAACCTGCAGGTTTAGTGGTGTCCTCAAGGTACACAATTCTAAAAACGCTAACAGTACATGGAAAAACGCTCTTCTCCCAGGAGACAACCAGTTTTTACTCGTTGAATATTATTTCAGAGATAGTCTCTACATACACGGGGGCGTCAAATAATAATTATTTGTGGAATATTTGGTTTTATGGATGAATACGAAGAGCTGCCTTATTTTTAAGAGCGACAACATTTTATTCCTAATCAGTTTCGCCTGTTCCTGATTAATGGACATTTAGATTATCTTTAAAGCTTTTATATTACAATGAATATTACAAGTGAATAGCTTTGTGCATGTATAATTTTACACTGGTACAAATATTTGTATAAGCTGCATTCTTGGAAATAGAATAGTTTTCTATCCAAATTCATTTAAAATTGAATCTTAAATACCTTTTTATATTGTTTTTGGTGTACTTTCATCCATATTTGAAACTTGTTAATAGTCTCCTAGGTAAGACTTAATATAGTAGTGACAGAATATAGGTACAGGACTTTGCTATAGGAATAATTCTCCAGAAACTGAATTGCCTATGAACTTTGATACTCTAATTTTTTTCTTGCCTAATTATTACTAATGGATCTTATAAAAGATTTTCAGATATTTGTTCTTTTGACATTCTGATCTCTTGGTCCACCTGACTTTTAGATGTTGTCAGTCCTTTCCTTTTCATACCAACCAGGCATGGAGAAGAAGAAAAGAAAAACAATTTAGTCTGCAATTTTTAAATATCCAGGCCTTTGGATTCCCATTGGTTATTTTAGAACTGACTGAATCAAATTTATCAATATTTGTAATCTTTCTGATTAACTTAATAACTTTGAATGAATTTGTGCCCATCCATTCTCAGTTTGACTAATTTCTAGCATCTTTCCTTTCAGAGATAGTCTTTTGTTTTTTTAATAATTAAATCATTTTATTGCGGGTTTGTACAACTCTTATCACAATCAATGCATACATCCATTGTGTCAAGCACTTTTGTACATTGTTGCCATCATCATTCTCAAAACATTTGCTTTCTACTTGAGCTCTTGGTATCAGCTCCTCATTTTTTCCCCTCCCTCACCGCTCCCTCCTCCCCCATGAACCCTTGATAATTTATAAATTATTATTATTTTCTCATGTCTTTCAGAGATATTCTGTGTATACACAGGAACCTTAAGGAGTTGGTGGGGGGAATGTGGAATTCTATTATTTAACTTGATAAATTGAATATATTTACATAAGTGATCAATTGAATAGTCATTACATCATAAAGATATTATCATAACTTAAATTTATCTTCTAGTTTTTCTATTCTGTCTACTCCAGAGGAACCCTGGTGGTGCATTGGTTGCATGTTGAGCTGTGACCTGCATGGTGGGCAGTTCTAAACCACCAGCAACTCTAAAGGAGAAAGACTTGGTTTTCCACTCTCATAAACAGTTATAGTCTCGTAAACAAACAAGTGGTCACTGTGAGTCAGCATTGACTTGATGGCAGTATGTTGTTTTGTTGTGTACTCATGAGGCAAGATCTCCCCCCACTCCATTCTTTCAACACCTACACAGTGCTGGTTACATATGGGATCTCATAAGAATTGAATTGGATTTGTTTGAAGTCTTGCTATAAAAAATTATTTGTAGCTGTCTTGGGGAGAAAGTTAGATTGTAAAGTCGTAATGGCAGACTATTCTGGTACCAAAGTGTAGTAGAACTGAAATGTCAGCATCACCTTGTTAGAAATGAAGAATCTCAGAGTCCAGCCCACAGCTACTGAATGAGAGCATGCATTTTCAAAGATTGCCAGGTGATTCACGTACAGGTTCAAGGTTGAAAAGCTGTTTTAGCTGGTGTGTACTCAAAGATGGAGAGAGAAGGTTTGAGTGAGCCCAAATCAGATTCATGATAGCACTGCCTTAATCAAGGGAGTGTTGGGGGTTCATGTGGTAGAGATTCCATGAGGTAGAGATTTCATATAGGACTTGGTGAGCCAGTGAATTTGCAGTGATACTCCAGTAGTGATCATTAAAGTTTTTATCTGAAGAATAGTGTACTGTAAGAACAACATTTTAGGAAAATTTACCTAATGGTGGTTGTGTCCAGGAATATTAGAAGGGTAAGAGATATAAACAAGGGCATAAATGGAGAAGTACTTTTAGTAAGGTAAGGATCGGGTGATAAAAACTTGATCTCAGGTTATAGTTAGGAGACAAGGATAGGCGAGTCATTTCAAAGGAAGAATAGAAAGCTATTTTGTTACTTACTACACTGGAATAATGGGTAATTCAAAGAGTGGTGCTATTGATGGATTTGAAATATTAAGGGTCGCCTGATAGAGATGGATGTGTATTTAATTCCATACCAGTACTGACAACCTCCTAAATGGCTTGTATCCTAACCTGCCCCATCTCTCATCTGTTTTAATGATCATCCATCTCACAAATATATTTCATTTTTTATCTGGCAAATCACATCGTTCTACTGCCCTGCCAATTTACCTGATAACTTTTTAAACCTAAGTTAAGCTTTGATCAGTTCTTTTACTCTCAACTCTCAGTACCGTGCTCTATTGTGATTATTAGGTGCCCTGGAGACGGTTCAGACTCAGAGACCACATGTACAATATCAGGAAACCCTGCCTGGTCTTGAGCCATCCTCACAATTGTAGTGGCTTGAGTGCAGCCACTGTGTCAGTCCATCTTGTTCAGGGTCTTCCTCTTTCTCAATGGCCCTCTCCAGAGACTGGGCTCTGCTTCTCTATGTTCCACATCCTCTTCTGAATCTGGCTTGAATTTCTGACAGCTCCCTGTGTTGATGTACTGCTGTATCCACTTTTTAATTATCTTTATGAAAATCTTACTTGCCTGTGATATTAATGTTATTGTTTAATAATTTTCACATTCTTTGGGTCACCGTTCTCTGGAATGCGCACAAATGTGTGTTTCTTCCAGTCGGGTGGTGCTTCTCCAAATTTCTTAGCATAGACTAGAGAAGTCTTCCCGTGCCTCATCAGTATGTTGAAATATTTCAATTTGTATTCCTGTAATTCCTGGATACTTGTTTTAGTGTAGCTTAGACTTCTTCCTTCAGTACTGTCTGTTCTTGACCGTATGCTGCCTCTTGAAATGAGTAAGCGTTTTAGCCAATTCTTTTTTGACCAATGTAGTGGTCTCTTTATTTTTTTCATCTTCTTTTGATACTTGAATCCTTCAGTATAGCAACTCAGGGGTTGAATATTTTCTTCAATTCTTTCAGGTTGTTATCAGTTCTCAACTGATCTTGTTTCTTGCACAGTCCTTTACAACCCTACTGTATTATTTTGAAGGATTCCCTGATATCATTCTATCTGTACATACTCAATGTATATCATTGAAAGATTAGGATTATTGTTGTGTGCCATGTAGTTGATTCTGACTCATAGCAACCCCATGTGACATAGGAGAACTGCCCCGTAGGCTTTCCTTGGTTGTAATCTTTACAAAAGCAGATTGCTTGGTCTTTCTCTCATGGAGCCACTGGGTGGGTTTGAACTGGTAGCAAGGGTGTAAACCATTTTTGCAGCTAACTGAATAATTTCTTAATATCATAAAAACACCCACCCCACCCCCAAAGCCAGTTACTTCTCAGTTGGTTCTGACTCTAGCAATATTGACTAGAACTGCGCTCCTAGCTGTATCCAACAGCAGTGGCCTTTTGGAGCAGATTGTCGGGGCTTCCTTCCGAGGTACCTCTGAGTGGATTCAAAAGGCCAGCTTTTCACTTAGCAGCTGAGTGCATCACAGCACCGAATGTCCAGTTAATTACTTGCATTTCCAAATGTAAATGAGCGCCTTTCAAAGAAAATAATTGTCAGAGCTCTTTGGTGCAGACTGCAGTTCCCAAAACATATTTTTCATGTTAGTTCTGTTGATTGGAATACTGTCAACTGGCAGTCACCATGTATTATCACAGAGTAATCTATGCGTGAGAATTTCTTTCAGCCTAGATTGTCTTTACCTCCCAGTTTCTTTTGCTATCAATTAGTGAAAGCACGTTTATTATTAAACTTTTTGTTGTGAATGGGGCCAAGGGTTACAGAGCAGATAAGATTCCCATTGAATAATTCATACACATTTGGTGTCATGGCATTGATTGTAATTCCCACAACCCAGCACCGCTTATCCCCCTTCCTCCTGTTTCCTGTTTCCGTTCCTCTTTCTTCCCTAGCTCTTCTGAACTTTTCCCTTGGGTAAATGCTGCCTTTTAAAATTTCATATGCATGTTTTTTCTAAGGTGTACGTACTTTATTGTTCCCCTTCTAGACTTGTGTGTTGTTTGGCTGAAAACAGCCAGGAGGCTGTGTTCATTTCTGGCCAGTAAGCTTGATCTTTTTTTAATGGTGAAAGCAATACTTATTTTAAATCTGTGTCTGTCCAGTAAATTGGGAAAGGAAGTCTACTAAACATGTTATAATTTATAAAGCTAAATTCTATGAGATCTTTAATATTCTTGCATTATCTATCACAGTCCCCCATTATCATAGCAGTTACCATTTATTGAGAGCTGAATTTGTTCCAGTCAATGTGCTAATTGCTTTACATACATTTTTTTCACTTAATCCTTACAACAATCTCATGAAGTAAGTCCTTTGGCATCCTATTTTATAGATGAATAAAGTAAGGCTAAATAGCCTAATAACTTGTCAGCATTCAAAAAGTTGGAAGTTTAGGATGGTAGATTGAAAATTCTTGGTGAAAGTGCAAATTGACACTTTGGAGAGGAATTTGGCTATATCTTGTAAAATTACATTTTTTTCTTAGATATTTGAAATACAACTTTATTCTAACAAAAAGGCATGGGAATGACAGTTACCAAACAGAACGTCACACTGAATATTGTGATGTGACTGTAGCAGTCTTGTATTTGAATTTCAAGAAAGAAAAATGCGTTCGCAAACAGATATTTGGGGGAAAAAAAAAAAAAAGAGAGGTTTTTAATTGCCACGCTCACTCCGAAGCCCATTCATCTCCTTCAGCATCCCAAAGATGAGCACATTCTGCTGAACTATGTAATAAGTGTGGCAAACACTGCACCACTGACATCACAGGACAGTTGCCTATAAAACTAGACTCTGACGCTGGGCTCCAGCTTTGTTCTCTCACGGGTCATCATCTTCATCCTGGAGAGCGGTTGTCTGGGCATCCTCTAAATCATGCTCATACTGGGCTGCCACAGCCGGGTCCATAACCACCTCTGGTGGGTCAGGAGCAGGCATGGCAACAAACTCTAAGTTAGGATCGTCAATGAGTTTTCTAGCAAGCCAAAGGAAGGGCTTTTCAAAGTTGTAGTTACTTTTGGCAGAAATGTCATAGTACTGAAGGTTTTCTTTCGGTGGAAGACAATGGATTTTGCCTTAACTTTCCTGTCCTTAATATCCACTTTGTTGCCACACAGCATGATGGGTATGTTTTCACATACTCGAACCAGATCCCTATGCCAGTTAGGCACATTCTTGTAAGTAACCCTTGAGGTTACGTCAAACATTATAATGGCACACTGGGCTTGAATATAATAGCCATCTCTCAGTCCTCCAAATTTTTCTTGACCAGCTGTATCCCACCCGTTGAATTTAATAGGTCCTCTGTTAGTATGGAACACAAGGGGCTGGACCTCAACACCTAAGGTAGCTACATACTTCTTCTCAAATTCACCAGTCAGGTAACGTTTCACAAATGTCGTTTTTCCAGTACCACCATCACCCCCACCAGTACGAGTTTGAACTGGACTTGGGGTTCTCCTTGGGTGGCCATCGTGATGGATCTTCCAGAAGCGTCTCCGGGCTGTGTCTCTGCATTTGTTTTTTACCTTTTTTCTTATCAGTGCTATTCTTAGGAATGTATCCCAAAGATAATACAATATAACCTGTGAAAGTGAGAACCCGGAACTGTCAGAGAAGGAAAACGCCCATTTTCCATTAAAATGAGCAGCAGAAAAGAGTTGGGAGCCTTGTGGGGCCTGGAGCAACAGGAGAGTCCTGTTGAGTTCTGCCTCTCACCGGTTTAGTCTCGTGACAGAAGAGTGAACTACAGTAAACTGCAGGAGGCTGTTCATGACAGCACTATTTGTAATACCTTTTTTAAAAGTGTGGAAACAGCTTATTTCTGCTATTAAATAATCATGGGTCATCCACATGAAGTACTATGCAGTTGTAGAAAGGAATGCAAACTAGTGCTATAGCTGATCGTCAAAATAATGAGAGGTAAAAGCAAGGTGCATTATACTTGTGTGTGTGCAGTTGACTACGTTATTCTAAGAAAAAAGCGGAGATACAAATATAAATGTCCTTATGTAAGGAGCCCTGGTGGTGTAGTGGTTAAGCGTTAGGCTGCTAACTGCAAGGTCAGCAGTTCAAAACCACCAGCTGCTGCTTGGGAGAACGATGGGGCCTTTCCACTCCCATAAAGAGAGTCTCCAAATCTCACTGGTGGCGTCATACCCTGTCTTGTATGGTCCCTATAAGTTCATACTGACTTGATGGCAGTGATTTTTATTAGTTTATACATTAAAAATGTGATCCTTAGATAGACTATCAAAATAATGGTTGCATATAAGGAGGAAATAAATGGCAGGGATAGAAATGCTAACACATTTGTGAATATATCTTTTTTTTTTTTTTATAGATTTGACTTTGGAGCCAAGAAGTTTTACATTATATCAAATAAAATGTAATTAAAATTTGAAAGTATCCTTAAAAATCAAAAGTAAAATGAAACAAATATATATCTAATTGGCAGCATAAATATGCCAGGGTTATCTTAAGTGTGTTTAAAATTCAGTATTTGTGCATTCATAGTGGATTATGTCCTAAGGATAAAAATCATTGCAGATTGTTAAAGCTGTTTTTAGTAGTCGTGGTCATGGTAACTGTGTGGGTTGTATTATTTTCCTATGACTACTGAAACAAATGATTGCAAACCTGGTGGGTTAAAGTAATGTTTGTCCTCACAATTTTAGAGGTCAGAGGTCTGAAATCAGTACCACTGGGCCCAAATCCGAGGTCCATACTCCCTTCAGAAGCTCAGAGGGACAATCTTGCTCCTCCATGTTCTGGTGGCTACTGATGATCTTTGGCTTGTGGTCACATCACTCCAGTCTCTGTAGCCATGTGGTCTTCTCCTTTTCTTGTGAGTGTGTTCAGATCTCCTCTTTTTCACTCTTAGAAGCATACATGTGATTCATTTCTGGTCTACCTGACTAACCCATGATAATCTCTCGATCTCAAAATCCTTAATCACCTCAACTCTAATAGCAACCACCACTTTTGCCCCCAGCACTGCCCCTCACACTCCAGGGTTCCGCACTTAGCTGCAACATCTCACAGCATTCGTGAACTGTTAGGGACATGGCTTACGTGGTTATAGAGACTGGCAAGGCCTAAGTCTGTAGTTCAGACATCCTTCTGGAGGATTCTCCTCAATCACACCAAACTTGGCTATTGACTCTGAAGGCTTCAGAAGCTGGTGGATCAGGTCTCACGTCTCCAGAACGGGAAGTCAGACTCAGGCAAACCAGACTCAGGATCCAGAGCAAGAGAGTGAATTTAACAAAGTTGCCCAGCACGAGTAATCCAAACAAACAGAATGAACCCCACTGCTAGCAGGTCGATTCTGACTTACTGTGAAACTATGTGGGGTTTCTAAGGCTTTGTCCCTCTTTTCAGAAGCAGACTCTTTCTCTCCATGAGCAGCTGCTGGGTCTGAGCTATGGACCCTGCAGCGAGCAGTCCAGTGCTCACCTGAGGGTGTCACGAGGCTTGGCACAACTACCAAACTCAAGGTCAGATTCTAACTCATAGTGACCTTATAGGACAGCCCAGCGCATAATCCACTATGCCACCAGGTCTCAGTGCAACTACAGAGATGCAAAATATCCAAAAATGAAAGCAGCTCTTGTTTGCTTACCCAAAGCAAGGAGTGAACCAGAACTTAGGTCACCAAAGCAACTTTATGAACCCAAGCCAGCTTCTTTTAGTGCAGTAACTGGTATCGGAAGGTGGCCCTTACTGGGTGAGTCAGCATTAATCATCTGTGTATGCTCAGTCCGGAAGGAAAATCCACAAAGATGTCATCTTGTTTGTGTTGTGCTATAATGGACGTATGTTTTTTGCCTTCTGACATCAAAAGGTTAGGTACATCAATGAACAATTTCTGTGCTGGTTAGGCTAGGTCTAGTCTCAGCTAGTTCTGTGGCCCCAGCCTCCTGCTTTTCTTTCTTTTTTTATTTTGTTATTGAGAATGAAAGAGTGAGAGAGTGAGAGTGAGTGAGTGAGTGTGAGAGTGAGGGTGAGAGAGAGAGAGTGAGTGAGTGAGAGAGTGAGTCCAGCTTTTCTTAATTACGCAGGAAACTGGTGGTTTTCCTACTAAGGGAACAGCATAAAACTGGTTTGTTTTTTAAACCGGTATTTTTTGTTTTAACACAAATATCAAAGATGTTGGCTTATCTCCAAAGAAACTAAGGGCAGTAACATGAGTCATATTCTCTAGTAAGGCAGGCAGTCAATCCTACTTTATTAGCACAATATAACTCACTCCAAAATAGGATTTTAATCACAGGTATGAAGGCCAGGATTTACCAAGCATTACAAAATAGAAGATTGTGGCTAGAAGGGTCATATGCAGTCATTGAGTGCACTGCAGACCACCCCTTGCTTCTAGCTATTATCCCTTTCATACTTTAATTATTAACTTCTTCCCAATCATTTTACTGGCTGAACAGTCATTACCAATTAGTCCTTCTGTAGGATACAGTGCTAAGGTTAAGGTTGCCCAGTTGATACAATCCCCATATCAAGTCTGCTATAGGTGTCCATCTGATCTGATCAAGTTCTTGAGATGTTTGTTTTGTCCTGATAAAATTTATCTAAGATAATTGCTTTGTACTGAGCCTCTTGAGGTATCAGCATAATGTTGGATTTTCCCTGCTGTATAACTTATTTATCCTTTCTTTTACCTTTACCTTCAGCTATTTTTCTCCTTCCTTTCACTTGTCATTATTTTCACTTAAACTTTTCCACCTTTGGAAGGGACATCAGGTCCAATTGCTGTGCCAGTCCAGATTGCTGTTCCAAGACCATTCTAGCAAGTGCTTCCTCCGAGTCTGTTCTCATGCATGTTGGGTGGGTTACATAAGTACAATAATAGTGGGCTGTCTCAACTACCCAGTTTTGGGACACGGAGATAAGGGACAATCCATTCCCTTAGGCCTTGGGGATTCTGGCATAGAGTCAGGGGTATAGTTACAGTTTCTTGCTAAAGAAACACCCTGGGCCTGCCCCAGTCCCAACTATGTGGACAGTCCCCCCTCCCAGCAGAAGAATTCACTTCAGAGGACAGCACTGAAGCTGCAGCTCAGGGAGAGGGACATGTCTGATCAGAGCACACGGGAGCCAATGAAGGGGGAGGACGAGAGAGGTCCACCAAGCCCTGAGGACGATATTCCCACTCAGAGCAGCCAAAGCACAGGGAAGACCATAGGGCTGGCCCCACTACGAGGCACAACACATCTCACTGACCCATAGCGCTATGGGGGACAACACTGGAGACACAGTGCGGGAATTGCGCCTGATAGAACCCCAGCACACTGAGGTGAAACACTAAGGGTGTGCAAGAGAACAGCATGGGGAGCAGAACAACGAAGTACCCAGAGAATACCAAAAAATAGCAGTGGGGCCAGGGCATGACACCCCATCAGACTCGACAGGAAAATACTCCTAAAGGTCAACAAACAGACCTTGAACTATTTATAGGCTTTTCCTTTTTTGTCGTTGGTTTTTTTGTTGGTTTGTTTTGCTCTGTCTTGTTTTTTGTGCATATTATTAACTCTGCAGGTCTATCTAGAAAAGATAGGGGGAATAAACAATCTGGAGAAGAAAACAACAGGACTCATGGTTC
>NW_022103968.1:65638878-65641791 GCF_000313985.2 Echinops telfairi | reverse complement strand
AAGGGGAAAGTGGGGGGACATATGGGGAACCGATCATAATGATCTATCTATAAACCCCTCCCAGGGGCATGGGCAACAAAAAAGTGGATGAAGAGAGACATCGGTCAGTGTAAGAGAGGAAAAATTAATTTATAAAATTACCAAGGTTTCATGGAGGGAGGAGAAGAAATGAGCTGATACCAAGGGCTCAAGCAGAAAGCAAATGTTTTGAGAATGATGATGGCAACAAATATGCTTGACACAGTGGATGGATGGATGGATTGTGATAAGAGTTGCACGAATCCCCAGTTAAATTACTTTCAAAATTTATTTTTTTAAAAGAAAAGAAACACCCCTACGATTGATACAACTGTATCTTTGGTCTTGGGACCTCAGCATCAAGCAGAGAGGAAGCACTTTCAGGGATGTGAGAAAGAACTGGATAGGAGTTTCCCTCACCCTCTTCTCCTTCCGTTTGCCAGGAAATGTTAGTATCTGTCTTGTGCTGATCCTCTGTTTGCTGCACTCATGTTGTGTGTGAACACGTGCACGCAGGGAGCCTTCATGTTTAGCTTCCCCTGTTTTAGATAACAAATATTTCAATTGCCCATTCCAATTCTCTCTCAAACCATTACTTTGAGGTTGTATGCAACATGACATGTCTACCTGATGTGATGATTCTTGTCCTTTGCTGCACTCTGTGGGCTGCAAAGTGTATTTGGTCTGAGGCACTATTATCTAGTGGCTCAAATTGGAATAGTATAATTTGTTCTAATCCCTTAATGGTGTTTTCGTCTTCTGCACCTGTTACTGGATATGCAAAGTCCAGTTCAGAGTAAGTGCCAATTCCTCTGAGGGTCCATTTGTAGCCACTTGGTACCTCTGTAACTACTTGCCAGCTGCGTGCAGGGATTTTCCCTGGGAGAATCTGGCCCATAACCATCTGCACCCTCTGCCTCGTTGGCTGGCAGGTAGAACCATCCTTGTTGGCATTTTGTGCCTCAGAGGGTACAAGAGTATTATGTGTCTAGATTCAGTTCATCTCTGCATTGCTGCAGCAACCCCTGTCCACTTACCAAAAGTTACTGACATACCCAGGAACTACCATCTGCGAACCAAGCAGCCATCTGCTGGTCAGCAAAAAATTGTTCATAGGACAATGGGCTCTGGTGGCTTCTCAGGTGGTTCCAGGGTAGGACCTATGGGAAAAGAGGCTCCATGCTTGTGTATATGGTGGGTTCCACCCCACATTCCCCTAGTAGCTTATTCCTTATTCCATTTTATTATGGAACTGTTTTGGGGTACCACTTTCCTCATTGGAGTGTTTCTCCAGCATTATTCAAGACATTATGGGTATCTCAGGTCTCAGTGATTTTATGCCCTTCTGTCAGTGAGACAGTCTCAATCGGTGCCCAGTGCCTTTCAGCTGTTGTGTAGTATGCTGTAGCATCTGGAAACGTTCTAGTCCAGAATCCCAGTGGTTGTTGTAGGCAGTGTTCTTAGGCTTTTGCCATAGCCGTAGTCTGTATAAGCATGTATGACAGACATCCCCCAAATCCTATCTGAATATGGACCATAAGGGTGTAAAGCCAAGGAGAGTTACACTGGGGGCGTTGCTAGGGCTTGCACTGGAATGCAATTTCTTCGGAGTGGTTTTATGGACGGGAACCAGTAACATTTCCAGATGTGGACTATATATCCTCCAGGACTCTAATAGACTAATCACACTTTGGGGACTTCTGCTTAGTTGGGGGGCAGGTAGCTTATTCTCGGTGCCTCTAGAATGATATGAGTGGTCCCTGCCCAGGTTATCCTTAAGAATTACACTGTTAGAGTCGGACCTTGGATTTTTTGCCACATTAACCAGCCTCTGTTCGTCCTGTGGGCCACCACTGTTTGCCACCTATCCTGTCTTTCCATGTTTGGTATTAGCATGATATCACTGTAATGTTCCATGACACTTGAGATATGTAGCAAGCCTAAGTCTTTTTCTAACCACACTATAACTGTAAGCTGAGGAATTCAAATAACATAGTAAAGGGGGGTTCTTCTTACTTGAAAGCAAACTTCAGCTGACTCTTCTGAGATCGGGACTGACAACAAGGCGCTTGCAAAAATCAGTCATTGTGTACCAGTCTCTTTTAGCCTGCTGTATTTTCTGCACTCTTGATACCGTGTTTGAAACAGCTCAAACCACAGGTGACCTTGCTTTATTTAGGCCTCGAGAACCTGCAGTCACCCTCCATGGGCCATCTGCCCTTTTCATGGCAATATAGGATGGTTATACAGAGAATTGGTTGACACCAGCACTCCAGCCTTTAGCATGCCTTCAATCAAAGCAGTAATATTTTTTTGTCTACCAGGTATCCTACACTGTTTCAAATTAACACTCTTGAGTGGGTTCAGGCAATTCTAATGGTTCCCATTTAGAATGGCCAGACAATACAGGACTAAGGGGGAGTGTTCTTCAATAGACATAATATCTATACCAAACATATACTTAGGTAAGAGATGCAACTATTTCATAAAGAATCTATTTAAATCTTCCAGATCTCACGCAGACTTTCATTTTAGTCCCATTAACTGTAGCATCTCCCTATTCCCTAAGTCTAACCTTAGGCCCATTCAATATTGACAGTTTTTGGGATTACAGTATATTGGACTCCTAAATCCTAGAGCCTCCAAAAAGCCTCTTTCCCATCCCCAGGCTATTTTATCCATACAGGTACATGGGATCCTTTACTTGGGGCTAGAGAAGACTGCCCTTGTAAACTTTTATCTTGATCAAACCTCTATTTCAAATGGTTCCTGATGGGAATTCTCATAATTAAATTCTTCTCAGCTGGAGTGACTAGAAGAGATTTGTTTAGGGCTTCTTAACATTGACAGACAACTAGAAGTTTCCATTAGTCCATCCAACCTTTTTTTTTTTTT
>NW_022103968.1:65635694-65636694 GCF_000313985.2 Echinops telfairi | reverse complement strand
TTAAAAAAAAGAATTTCATGTTTTACACTGACTGCTGTCTCTCTTCATCCACTTTTCTGTTGTTCATCCCCCAGGGAGAGGGTCATTTGTTGGTCATTGTGATCAGTTCCCCCTTCTTCCCACACCTTCTGCTTACCCTCTTGATATCGCTGCTCTCATTATTGGTCCTGAGGGGTTTGAAATAAAGCTCTTATAGCCAGAAGAATGGCAACTAAATTGATTGTTCCCTCTATTTGTATTTCATGAACTTTGTTTGTGTATTCCTACTTAATCATGTAGTGGGGGTTACAGAGACTTGGGTAGAAGAGCCATATTAACTTAGACTTTACTGCATGAGGTTATATGGGGTACCATGTAAAAAGGGCTCCTTGATTACCGTGTCTGCCTGATCTATCTAAGGGGCTACTAATTGGATGAATATCACCATAAAGCCTTTCCAGCATTGCTTTCATAAGCAGCACCTTAATTGCTTCCTCTGGAGTGTTTCATGGAGTATTTTGAGGGGCAGTTTCCCTTCTCAGGGTAGATACATGTAATTTTTATCCAGTGCACCAAACTGGCCATCTCCTCTATATTAACCTTCCCTGTAACTGGATCTAATATTATCATTCATGACTATTCCATAATGAGTTACTGGTCTTGTGTCAGCCTAAACATACTCCTCTATTCTGCAGCATTCAGAACTAAAGACAGTACTCTAAATGAGTGGCTTTCACAATCAATTTTCAAAACCAATGATTGTGTCATGGCAAATACCTTTGTTGCATAAGCAACTGATAGTGCAATGGGTTATGCATTGAGCTGCTAACCACAAGGTCAGCATTTCAAAACCACCAGCTGCCCCACAGGAGAAAGATGAGGCTTTTTATTTCTTTTTTGTTGTGTTTTTGTTTTTAATCATTTTATTAGCGGCTCATACAACTCTTATCACAATCCATGCATACATCAATTGTGTAAAGCACATTTGTACATTCATTACCCTCATCATTCTCAAAACATT
>NW_022103968.1:65593785-65634550 GCF_000313985.2 Echinops telfairi | reverse complement strand
TATTCCCCCATCCTCATATATAAATATATTTGCATATGTATATGTCTTTATCTAGACCTCTATGAATGAGGCATTTTGTTTCTGTGGAAAGTTAGTCTCAGTTTTGTTCTGGCATATTGGGTTGCTATAAGTTGGGATTGATGTGATAGCAGTGAGTTTGGAGTTGGATACACATGGCCTTCTCCAGATGGAATACACAGAAATCAGATCATCCAAAATGAGGACAAAGACTAACAATGGAATAGACAATTTCTAATAATTAAGTTGAAATTAAAGAAAATTAAGTCCACAAATACTACCTTGTGTATATTCCACCAGAATTTCAAGAATATCTCAAGAACGGATTTGACTAGTGACACTAATGACAGACAGTTTGATGAACTGTGGGATAACATCAAGAACATAACACTTGAAGAAAGAAAAAGGTCATTAAGGAGACAGGAAAGAAAAGGCCAAAGTGGATGTCACAAGAGATTGATTGTAGAGTAGCTAAACAAATGGAAGAAATGAAGTAAAAGCTGAACAGAAAATTTCAAAGGGCAGTTTGAGAAGACAAAGTATTATAGTGAAATGGGCAAAGACCAGGAGCTAGAAATCCAAAAAGGTGTGGAGCTGGCTCCAATCCCAACTACATGCCCCTACCCTCCCACCCCCACCCCCAGGAAGGCACTTCAGAGGACAGCACTGAAGCTACCGCTCAGGGAGAGAGACACATTTGATCAGAGCACACAGGAGCAAACGAAGAGAGAAGGAGGGAAAGTGGGACTCATCCTGACCCACCAAGCCCCAAGTATGATATTCCTGCACAGAGAGGACCATATGGCCGGCCCCACCAGGAGACACGACATCCCTCACTGATCCAAAGCGCTGCGGAGGACAACACTAGAGACACGGTGTGGGAATTGTGCCCGATCTGGACTTACCACACCGGGGCAAAACACTAAGGGCATGCAACAGAGCAGTAAGGAGAGCAAAGCCATCTAGTTGATTCTGACTCATAGAGACCCTAAATTGACACCTATTTTGGGAGGACACAATTCAATCCAAGGCACTGGAAAATAAGAGAAAGAATCAAGTATTTACCCTTCCTTTCCTATATAAGCTGTACTTCAGGAAAATCATATCGTTGATAAGTGGGAGATTCAGCTTTATTAAATAACATTTGAGATAACAAAGATTCATAAAATTAGATCTAGAGACTGATCATAAGTCAGAAAAGTGAGAGACAGACAATTACTTGTGATTCCTGATGGAAGTACACAAATATCATTAGTGTTTTTACCTTACATCCCCTCCAGTAGTTAACCTGAATCTGATCAGGCTTCTAGATCAGACTCCTAATTCATAGGAAACAGTTATAAAAGAACGCCATGGGGTCTAACCAGCATTATCCAGACAATAGGTCACTTACGACAACTTACTTGGTTTCTTCAACAAATAGAAGTTGCCAGGAAACATAGAAGATAGGCATTCACCTTCCCTGACACGATTGCTGAAGACAAAATGGGTACATAAGCAAATGTAATAAAGAAAGCTGATGGTGCCCAGCTATCAAAAGATATAGTGTCTGGGGTCTTAAAGCCCTGAAGATAAAAAAGTGGCCATCTAGCTGAGAAGCAACAAAGCCCACATGGAAGAAGCACAGCAGCCTGTGTGATCGTGAGGTGTCAATGGGATCAGGGATCAGGCATCAAAGAGACAAAACAAAAAAATATATTAATGGGAATGAGGAGGGCAAAATGAAGACCCAAAGCCCATCAGTAGTCATTTGGACACCCCCTGTCAGCAGGGCCACAAGGAAGAGACGAGCCAGTCAGGGTGCAGTAGCATTGACGAAACACAACTTTCCTTTAGTTCAGTGGTTCTCAACCTGTGGGTCGAGACTCCTTTGGGGGTCGAATGACCCTTTCACAGGGGTTGCCTGATTCATAACAGTAGCAAAATAACAGTTATGAAGTAGCAACGAAAATAATTTTATGGTTGGGGGGGTCACCACAACATGAGGCACTGTGTTAAAGGGTCATGGCACTAGGAAAGTTAGAACCGCTGCTCTAGTTCTGTAATGCTTCTCCCCCCCGCCCCCCCTCAGTATCATGACCCCATCATCTATCTTACACATCTGGCTAGACCAGAACATGTATGCTACTACAGATAAGAACTCGCAACACAGGGAGTCTAGAACAGACCACTAAGGGGAGCAATGATACTAGGGTGGTAAGGAAAGGGTGGGTGGAGTGAGGGGGAACCGATCACAATAGTTGGCATATGGCCTCCCTCCCAGGGGGATGGACAGCAGAAAAATGGGTGAAGGGAGACAGTGGTTGGTGTAAGGCATGAAAAAAATCCCAAAATTATCAAGGGGACATGGGGAGAGAGGAAGGGGGGGAGGGAGGGGTAAAGATGAGCTGATACCAAGGGCTCAAGTAGAAAGAAAATGTTTTGAAAAAGATGATAGTAACATGTACAGATGTGTTTGACACAATGGGTGGGTGGGTGTAGGATTGTGTTAAGAACTGTAAGAGCCCCAATAAAAAAATTTTGTTTTTTTTTTTTTTAAATGGAAGATAGGCGTATAGACTCAAAGAGCCTTAAAAGCTGTGCCAACCAATTAGAATATATGAAGCTTATTTGTATACTGATTGAACAAGCAAACCAAAATACATTTTGGATGATTGGGAAAATGTAAACATTGAACATACTAGATTAGGGAATTCTAATTGTAAAGGTACATCATTGATAATTATGGTTCTTTTAAGAGTCCTTGTCTTTACAGATAATTTAAGTACAAATGAGTAAAAGCGTATGTATGATGTCTGTTTATTTGCTTGAATATAATTTGGGAAAGATTAGTGGGCAGGAAAGAATGAACTAGAATTGACTATGGTCTGGTCATTGTTAAAGCTGATTGTAAAGCACACATACAAGTGCAATGTATTAGGCTGAACCACAAGAAATTATTTATGTTGTTGTTCTAACTACAACAAAAATATCTTTAACAACATATTTGCTGGCTCAGCAGTTTTCAAGTGCAGTGACATTGACAATGTTCGTGTTGTGCAATTACTACCATTGTTCTCTTCCAAATTACTCCTCCATAATTAACAGAAATGCAGTGCCTCCTAAGCTTTGATTCCCTTCATCCCCCTTCCCACCATCCATGGTAACCACTAAGAAGGTTTGGTGTGTCTGCATTTGCCAGTTACATGGAAGGGGGCCATATGTTTGTCCTGTTGACTGACTTGTTTCATTGAGCCTAGTGTTTTCAAGGTTCATCCATGTCTAAACCTGTATCTAGACTGCATTTCTTTTATGATTGCTTGTCCTATATGAATGAAGTTGTTGTTTCTGAAGGTCAAACAGTTGAATTTCCTCAGTGTCATGTTGTTTAGCCTAATAGTGTTCTCTGTACTTTTAAATATGCTTGAAATATTATACAGTTAAATAAACAAGATACTGAAAAGACATTTGGAAATTTTAAGTCTGACACATTTGCAACACAGTAAAGAACTAGGTTTTATTTTTTTAAAGTGTAATAATAATATGGTTATAGTTCCAAAGAGCCCTATTAATTTTTTAAGTCTTTTTTCTCTTAAAGATCTACACTGAAGCATATAGAAATTAAAATTATATGATGCTTGGAATTTATTTAAAAGTAATCTAGAAATAGGGAGTGCAAGTACTGAAAAAATAAAATGTGCCATGAATTGTTAATTTTGACTGCTGGATGATAGGTTGGTAAATTTGACATTTTTCATAGCAAAGGTTAGAAAAAAGAAAGAAAGCCCGAGTTGAGTCCAGCTGTGTGGGACTCCAGAATGCTCACTCCTAACCATGTGCCCACCACTGTTTCCCAGAGCATGTGTCTGTCACCAGACAGGGACATCTTGTGGCACCTGAAAAGTGACTATTATTTTAATCTTACATTCGTTTTTAACATTGCCTTTTTTTTTTTTAACAAGAAAAAGACACACACACCCCTTTGGAATGATATAAAACATATTTCTCAAATATGATTACTTACTGCCCTCGAGTCAATGCTGACTCGTGAAGCAATCCCCCTGTGGGTTTCCGAGACTGTAACAGTTTAGGGAAGTTGAAAGCCTAGTCTCTCTCCCAAGGAGCTGCTGGTTTCAGACTACCTCCCAACCATGCCAACCGATTGCAGCCCAGTGCAGACCCACCACACCACGAAGATTCCAAAGTATGTTCAAACAGAAATGTAATTGACTGAAAATACTCCGTAAGGCTTGCGGTATTCAGATCTGATAAAGGTTGTGCAGCATGGAGGGAATGAAGCGTGACATTGTAAGGCATACATGGCGTAAGTGGTGAATTGGTAACACGAAGAAACAGTTAATAAGCTTTCCAACAGGTAAATGCCGCCAGACCTTTGAAAGCAGGTCTATTTTGTATAAAATGCTGTAGTTTTATATATCTTGAAAGGCCTCTACCCGTATAAGAAATTACAGAGGGCATTTTTTTATTGTTTCAGAATGGCATACCCAGGCTATCCCCCCACAGGCTACCCACCTTTCCCTGGATATCCTGTAAGTATCGCCACTTAAAATACTCAAGTAGCACATGTCACTGGGGTGGTCCGTGTAAAGATCTGCCCATGACAGATGGTGCAGATAATGCTAGAGCAGGGCTCATCCACATAAATGCCTAGAAGGAATGAGTCAAATAAGTGAGTAAAGGCCGGCACTGTGAGGCAACAGAGAGCCCTCTCTTCCCCTACGGAAAAATCAGGCACGGAGGCAGGTCTAATGTTGTTGCTAGGTTTATTCCATTTCTTCAAATAAAGCCAGAAGTCTGAAATGTGCAGAGTTTTAAAATTGGAAATTAATTTAGAAAAAATCTTAAATGCTGTGGAGCCATAAAACATACATATAAGCTAAATAATTATGTTCATTAATCACCATTTTTAATTTTTGCGTTGGAAGGTGTAAAAACAATTTCGGAGGGCTTGACTTGGAAATCACAAATTCCAGAAGATGAACGGGTTCTGGATTTGTAATTTTGAGACTTTTAGTATTTGGTGTACATTTTATAAAGGTTCTATATGTTATGCTACTGTGAGGAGTAAACACATAGCTGAAACATATGTAAGAATTATTACCTTCAGTTTTATATTTACAAGTTAGTAGGGCTGTTTTTTATCCCTGGAAGAATAGAAAGAGAATCCTATGCAGGTAATGATAGTGTATCTTGCTATAAAGTGAATATGTAGATCTCCTGAACTTATCATAGGAGATTTAGAATTGTGAATATGTTTCAAAGCCCTCATGTACTAGCAACCATTTTTGTCTGTGTAGACAACCCCCAAAAGCTACTTTGTGCTGGTAGTCATTGGTGGGTCAGAGTGTGTGTGGTGGGAGTGGAGGGGAAGGTTTGAGGATGGTTTTCATCCAGCCTTGTAGGTTCTCAGGCTCCTTCCATGTATAAGCCTTGGCTTCCTCCTTGAGACCCTTTGCTTCCAGCTGCCAGGGAAGGAAAGGAGAAAACGAATGTGGAGATCTAGCCAGGAAGTCTCCTATGGACTAGACTCGGACCATATTGCCCTAGTGGAGAAGACTAACAGTTTCTGCCACACTTAGACGTCATCTGGTTTGAAGTGAGGTCCAGAAACAGTAACGCCCCCAAAATGTCACATTCTGTATGTGATTTGTGGCTTCTTTTCCCACCCCCCCACTAAGCCACACACCCCACTGTGTGACAATTATAAGAGCAGTTCAAGCCCAAGGGAAGCTTTCTGCTCCCATAAAGATCTATGGGAGCCTCTACGCTGTCCTGTACAGTTGATCTAAATCAGAGTCAACCAATAGCAGTGAATTTGATTTTGAGTTTTTAAGCTACAATTTTAGGTGTGTTGCAAGAGAGCCATTATTTCTCTCCTTGTGGATGGAGAGGAAGATCTTAATATTTTCAGATGCCAGGAAAAAAGGGAACTAATGAATTTAGCTTGATGTTTGGAAAGAGGTTGGTTCTTACTCCCAGATAAAGAAACTGAGGCCTCTTATCTGTCTCAGAATTAATTGTAACCAAAGTTTGACAAATGTCCTGATAAACTAATAAGTGATTATCTCTCTGTGCTCCTTTTTTAAGATGGGCCATATTTCCCTACGATCACATTCATTTGAAAATGTTTCTGGTTTTCAGCCTGCAGGTCAGGGGTCATCATTTCCCCCTCCGGGTCAATATCCTTACCCTACTGGGTCTCCTCCAGTGGGAGGAGGTGCCTATCCACCAGCACCAAGTGTTGGCTACCCTGGAGCTGGTGGCTACCCTGGAGCTGGGGGCTACCCTGGAGCTGGGGGCTACCCTGCTTCTGGGGGTTACCCTCCTCCCGGAGGTTATCCTGGTGCTCCACAGCCAGGGGGAGCCCCATCCTATCCTGGAGGTGAGTAGCACTTTCTCTCCTTTCTTCTCCTTCCTGCTGGTTCTGGCTCTCTGACATCAGAGACAGAGGGTCTCTCGGGCATGGCAATTGAGAGCGGTCTCAAAAAGACATGATGAAAGAATTAGAATTAATCTCATGGTAATACAGAATCAATATATAATACGTTGCTTCTCTTTTTGTAATCTTAAGAATTAATACAAGCAGTGAATGAATGAATTGTGAATGAATTCCATGCCCAAGTCTGTCTTTAAGTCAAATTTGTAATGCAGTCAGAACATATCTACTTTCAGTTAATCAAATGTTTGTCTTAGTCTAATGTATATAGAGTATGCCCCCCCCCCTTTGTGGTGTAGAAAACATTAAAGAAACACTTTCCAATACACTAAAACATCTTTAAGATATAGTAATAATAATATGGTAGTAATAATAAAAATAATGTTGTAATGTACATTGCAAAGTAGCTCATTTGTTGTTATGGAACAGTGTATATACCTACCTCAAAATTTTAATATGAGGGGCATTAAATTTTTGTGGAAAAATAGAATTAAAAAATAATGGACTTCCATGGATTTTTTTATAAAGCCCCCTCATATACTAGGCTTTAACTACAAGTAGTTTGCAGCCTGGGGACTGCCTATATTTACATATCTAGTTAGTATGATTTTGCTTTAGGACAGTGGTTCTCAATCTTCCTAATGCCGCAACCCTTTAATACAGTTCCTCATGTTGTGGTGACCCCCCAACCATAAAATTGTTTTCGTTGCTACTTCATAACTGTAATTTTACTACTGCTATGAATCGTGACCCTTGTGAAAGGGTTAATTGACCCCCAAAGGGGGGTCAACTTAGGACAATTTAGGTAAAAAGGGTAAAAAAGTACTTAACTATATTAATAAAACCATTGCTTTATATGAAAAAACTTTTTTAACCTGGAATAATTCATTTTTGTAAGAAGCTAGGTAAAAACAAGAAAGATTTTTAATGGGAAAGGAGTTAGTAAGAAGTTGAATTTAGACAAAGGGGGACTACTATTGTTTACAACATTCCTAGCATGTTTTTTTCCTACTAACAGTAAACATGTTCATAAAGTTTTCTCTGAAATCCTGAGAAGTATCACTAAAACGTCTTTTAAAATTATTTCTCTCCCATTCCCCAGGCCAAGGATTTGGAGTCCCACCTGGTGGAGCAGGCTTTTCTGGCTATCCACAGCCACCAGCACAGACCTACGGTGGCAGCCCAGCACAGATTCCCATGCCAGGTAGGTACCAGCTGCCCAGAGGAACACAATACCGTAATCTGAGCTTTCGGTTGTCACTGAGTGGATTTAGTTTATATTTGAGGTCAACCAAGCCAAACTCACTACCATCAAGTTGGTACTGAGTCACAGAGAGCTTATACACCTGTGGGTTTCTAAGGCTATAACTCTTTACAGGAGTAGAAAGCCTCATTTCATCCACGGAATGATGGGCAGTTTTGAACGGCTGACCTGATCAGCAGCCCAACACGTAACCATTGCACCATCAGGGCTCCTATACAGTCTAGTAGACAGTTACACGAATTAATGTTGTTGTTGTGAGGGTGGTGGTGATGGTGGTGGTGGTTGCCATCAAGTTGATTCTGACTCACAGCAAGCCCAGGTGTGCAGAGTAGATAGAACTGGTAGCATTTTCAACGCTGTGAGTATTTGTGAGTAGATTGCCAGGGCTCTCTTCTGAGGTACCCTGCATGAGTTTGAACTGCCAACCTATCAGCTTGTAGTCTGACATTTAACTGTTGCGCCCCAAGCAGCTCCTGATTACGTACTATTATAAATAATTTCCAATGTACGGTTTTGTGAAATGTGTTGATTTAATGTAAGGCTTATTCACTGGGAGGATGGAACTAAGGATTCACTTTTTTCAACATTAAAAAAAAAAATCTGACCCAAAGCCAAAAAGCAAAGCCTGCTAAGATTTCTGTTTACTCATTTGCCATCATCGAAACCATCCTGGTCTACTCCAAGTGTTCTTTTTTTTTTTTTTTTCCAAGTGTTCTTTTTTTAAATATATTATTTGTTAAAGTCTTATGTAGGACATGGAATGTTATAAAGTTTCTTATGATTAAAGTTGGTTTAAAATCCAGTAAATTATAAAATGAACCTGTTGAGTAGATAGTGTGAATTGTTGTCATATGTTCCCATATTTATAATAATCAATGCTATTAAAAACTTAAGTCATGTAAGACCTATTTTTAAATTGTTTTATGTAGGTGGCTTTCCTGGAGGACAGATGCCTTCTCAGTATCCTGGAGGACAAATTCCTTTTCCTAATCAGGTATTTCCTCTCATCTTTCTTAAATTATCCATCTGGGTAACTGGATAATGCTGACATTAGAGACTCCCATAAAGCAGAAGAGATGGTCTGTCATAATAGCTTAAGGCTTTGATGGCCACACGTGACAGGCTCCATGTTTTGTTTGGTCCATCTACTTAAGTACATACTCGTGTATAAGCCGAGTTTTATAGCACGTTTTTAATGCAGTTTTTGTGGTAAAATTAGGTGGGATAGTCCCGATTTTTAACAATTTTCCCATGTCCTGCAGCATTTTTAAAAAGTCCTGATTTTTGGAAAGAATGCACGACAAGCTAGGGTATATGGTTTTCGGCTGCCATGTGGCTATTTTGCCAGGACATGAGTTTTATCTATGGTGCCCCGCTTTACCAGTGTTAAAATCTGGTCCCCTTAGTCTATACGGTAGTTGGTACTTCACAGTTGATGATGCTGGTTACTTCTCCTAGATTCACTCAGTCTCTTGTTAGTGATTTTAGTTCTTTTTTTTTCTTTTCTCAAATCCCCCTGACAATCATAACTGTGAACTTTGGTGACCAGGTGGTTGACATCTCTAGCAGTATTTTAGAAGGGTGGTTTTCGTTTCCACTTTTACTTTAATAACTTTCCACTCTTCTTTCAGATTGATACAGAATCCTTTCCTTCCTATCCTGTTTTCTCTCCTGTTTCTTTGGAGTATAGCAGTGAAGTGAGTAAGGCTCTCTGATGTTCACGAATCATTTGTTCCCCTGTGCGTGCCTTCATTTGTCTCTGGTTTCTCACCATTTCCTCTAGGGCTCGACTCTCTCTGTCTCTCTTATATTTATGTCCCTGTAGTACCTGGAGAGACTTTAAACATGGTAGTCAGTTCATGCTTATCGACTTTCCTTCCCCCAGAAGTAAAGCTTTGCTTTGCCTCTTTATAGCTCCTTATTTTATCACGAAGTTTCATTCTTCAGTTTACTTAAAGCTTATGAAGTTAACTAGGAACATGAACATAATACTTTTATTTACCTTTGCTCTGATTTTCTCATTGGTTAAAAAAAAGTGATTTAAAAAAAGTTCATTATATTAATTTTAATTCCATTTTTCCATGAAATTTTTGAAGCCCCCTCATATAGTTGATTTTTAGAGACGACATTTTATGGCTCAATATGTAAGATTTTAAAACGTAGAATGTTATAAGTGAAGCACACATGTATGTGTAACTTATTTTGTATAATAGTTACTGCCTTAAGATAGACCTGAAATCAAAGGTAGAATGGCAGGTAGACATGGGTAGGGCTTTTAGATGGACGTGGAATAGTCTACTTTCTGAGGGATGAACTAACTCCCTGTTACTGAAAGTCTTCAAGTGGATGTTGGTTGGGAGTTTGTGTGTGTGTGTGTGTGTGTGTGTGTGTGAGAGAGAGAGAGAGAGAGAGAGATGGTCTTGCCCTTGTGTGTGAGAGAGAGAGAGAGAGAGAGAGAGAGATGGATGGTCTTGCCCTCTTCTCCCCCAATCCCTTTACTTTCACAAGTGCTAGCATCTTGCTGTATTCAGTGGGTATAAATTTAAATACAGTTTCAGTACTTAAAAACAATTGAATAATAATTTTTTAAACCTGAGTAATTTTATATTTTGAAACGATAGTGATTACATGTTGAAGTAAAGATATCTTAGATCCATTTAATTAAATATATTACTTAAATGAAAAAAATAAAGGACCAAAGATTGCATTTGTAGTTACGTCTACTAAATCTCCCTGAATTAATCAGAACAATTTCTTAGTCTTTCTCCATAACCTTGACATTTTTAAGAGTACTGCCAAATATATTATAGATGATCCCATAATTTGGGTTTGTTCAGTATTTCTTTAATGATTAAGTTCTGGCTGTGCCTTTGGGCACGAATACAAGAGAAGAGATGCTGTGTCTCATTGTGTCCTTCCAGGCACAATGCAGTCAATGAGCGATGAGAACTGATTTTGAGCCCTTGATTAAGACGATGTTTGTTATTCACTACAAAGTGATTAAAAACTAGATACAAATACCTAGTTTCTCATACTTTCTTTTTAGTTTCTCATACTTTTGCCCACTAATTTTAGCATCCATTTATGATTCTGGCCTGAAACAGTTGTTGTTAGATGCCATTGAGCCAGTTCCGAATCAGAGTGACCCTGTGCACAGGAGAACAAAACCCCACCTGGCCCTGCGCCATCCTTTGAGCTGTTGCATTTGAGCTCATTGTGGCAGCCACCGTGCCCATCATCTTGTGCAAGGTCTTCACTGCCCTCTACTTTACCAGCAGCGTGTCCTCTTCCAGGGACTGGTCTCTTCTGATGACATGTCCAAAACACATGGGGCTAGGTCTCATTGTCCTCCCTGCTAAGGAGCATTCTGGCTGTACTTCTTAATTTTCTGTTTCCACGCTTGTATTTAAAAATATATCATTAAAAAAATAAATCATTTCTGATTTGTTTCCTTATAAAATATATGAAGACTATTGTTCCTCCTAATTTTCAATCACCACTTTATTTTGTACTTTATTTATGAAATGTTTTATTTTGGAGTCTTGGTTGCATAGTGTTTATGTGTTGGACCACTAACCATAAGGTCAATGGTTCAAAACCACCTGCTGCTCCATGGAAGAAAGATGAGGCTTACTATTCTCATAAGAATTACAGTTTCGGAAACCCACAGGGGCAGTTCTGCCCTGCCATATAGGGTTGCTATGAGTCAGAATCAACTTAGTGGCAGTGAGTTTGGTTTTATATAGGGAATAAAAGATATTACCAACCTTTTATTTTTTTGTCCAAAACATAGATGGACAACTCATATTATGTCTTTAAATCACATGTACTGCCACTCATTTCATACTGCCCAATGATTAATTCCCTCCCCCGGTATTCTACCAAAGAGGAAACAAAGGCATGAGAGAAAATTGCTACTTTAATTTCAGAAACTTTTCTCCTGAAAGTTTGGCTATCTGTTGACAGGAGAGAAGTCTGTCATGAAGGAGAACAGATCTTAGATATTTCCTGACTGGATTTGGACCCTAGTGTGAACCCGAATCAACTGGAGAACAATGAGTAATAGAATGCTCCAGGGGAATGGTGCTTTGATTTGATTAGATTCATGGGTTTGATTCGCAGCCACTACACATCTGTCGTTGGAGGTTTGTGTGTTATGCTGAGCAGGTTTCAGCAGAGCTTCCAGACTAAGACAGACTAGGAAGGCCTGGCGATCTCCTTCCAGTGAAGCCGTATGGGTCATAATGGTTAATTTCCATTATACTATGAGTTGAGGGTTGACTGCACAGCAACTAACAACAATAAAATGTTCATGTCCTCACCCTAAAACCAAACACTGGTTTCCTTGTCTAGAGTAAAATGTCTTCGGAAGTGATAAATGGCCTTTTTGTGAGCAGAGAATCTGGATTTTAATTCTTTGCCCTGTGTTCTCAGCCAGCTGCAATGACTCAGGGCACTCAAGGAACAATCCGACCTGCTCCCAACTTTGATGCCATGAAGGATGCAGAAATTCTCCGGAAAGCAATGAAGGGTTTTGGTAAGAAAACAAAATTTTGTTTACTCAATATAGATTAACTGATTTTAATGTAAACCTTGTATTATAAACCAAGTTTATGTGTCAGCTTGTGTGCAAAGACTCAGTTTGATAGGGCACCTCATCCTGCTGCGCATAACCTGCAGGAGCCCTGGTGGCAAAGTGAGCTGCTAACTGCAAGGTCAGTTATTCCAGCTCCCTGAAAGATGGAAAAGGTCTCAGAAACCTAAAGGGAAGCCCTGCTCTCTCCTGTAGGGTCCCTCTGAGGTGGAGCAGACTAGATGGCAGTGGGTTTGGTTGGGTTGGGTTTGGAAGGTGCACCAAACAGATCATGCCCGTGCTTAAACACGTGTGACTCTTCCAGGTACAGATGAGCAGGCAATCGTGGATGTTGTGGCCAACCGTTCCAACGATCAAAGGCAAAAAATCAAAGCTGCTTTTAAGACCATGTATGGCAAGGTATGTTTTACTTCGTTGTTTTTTCTTTTCTGGGGTGAGCACAAACGTGGCCTATAAACTCTCCATTCTTGTCAGCTGGATACTGACTTTGTACTTATACCAAGTAGAGACAGTGAGACTTCAGAGACCTCTGCAGCAGTGTATTTGGGTTTTTTTCTCACTTAAAAGCCTTTTTCATTTGAAAGTTGTCCTTGATCTCATCGTCATACTTGATATTATGTACAGTTTGTGATAGACCTGCAATAGAAAGGAGAAGGTTATTATGATCATGACTATAACTCATTGCCATCGAGTCATTCCACCCCCTGTGGGTTTCTGAGACTAACTGTTGATAGGAGTAGAAAGTCCAGTGATCATGACTAAGAACTTGATCATCTCCATTGATTCCTAGTCTTTTCCTTCCAGTGGGATTCAAAGCCTTCATAATAGAGCCTCTGCTTATTCCTGGTCCCTATCATCATCTCCCACATGTTTTCTTCCCTACACATACTCTGTATTAAAATAATATGGGACTTCTTGCCATTCCTTGCAAACACTGTGATCTTTCGTCATCCTTTGCTTTGTATGTGCTATTTTTGTGGATTAGAACACTTTTCCCTCTTTATCTGCTTGATAAATTTCTTCTTCAAGATTCAGCTTAAATATCAGCTACTCTGACATTTCTCCCACTGCCCTAGGCAGAATTGGACTTTGAGAAACCTCTGGTGTCATTAATCTCACTGACTGTCCCTGCAAACTGTAAGCTCTCCTAGAGTCAACCATGCCAAAAGTCACCTGGGTATTCAAAGCACCAATTACAGAAATAAGAACAAGTAATCACTAAATAAATCTTTTTGCATAAATCAGTGAATAACTCCATCAAGATTATATGGCTAAGAAGTATCATTTTTTTTCTCAAATACAAAGGAACCTCGTAGCATTGGTTTGCCATTTGGCTAGGCATCCTGGAAATTCCCAGGTGTCTGTAGATTAAGTTTATAAGGTTAGAGGTCCCTCAGTATTCTACTTTGCTTGTTCTACTCTTGTCTTTGTCCTTTTACCCAGCCCAGATTCAGTTCTTTGGTCTTAGGGTTGATCTGAGACTCACAAACCTTAGACTCTCTCTCACATAAAGGTATTTTTCAAATCGTGAGTTGCTCTAGTTTGCCTTGTTTGTGCTGTGTCATCCTGAATTTTCTCATAATTTGCTTTAGAATGAAAACTTAATTTACAGCTTCACTTTCCTTACCCCTAGCCACACTTAACCTTGAGGATTAATTTTAAAATGATTCTTATAGCCTGCTATGGAGTTATTTTTTGGTTCTAATTTAAAAAGTCTTTTTAAAATTTGCTTAAGATTTACAGAGAAGATTAATTTTCTGTTCAACAAGTCATTTTATTTCATGCCATGGATTGTCATCCCCATGATACAATATCACTTATTTCACGTCTTCCTGAGTTTCTTCTTTTTGTTCCTCTTTCTTTCCTAACCCTCCTGTACGTAGTCCTTGGGTAAATGCTGCTCTTTTGATCTCAAGAGGTTGATCATTGTAAGGCATGCATGCATACCTCCCTAATGTTATTGTTTCCCTGAAAGACCTGTCGAGTATTTGGCTGAAAATTCAGCTTGAGGGTGGGTTCATTTCCAGATCGGCAGGATATTTCACCTTCTCTATCTGATCAGTAAGCCTGGTTTTAGTATTTTCCTTTTTTTTTTTAAATGATTTCGAGTTTTCTACATTTTTCTCTTACTCTATCCTGGGCCCTCTAGTGTAGTTCCTTTCAGGGAAGGTCAGTAGTGTTAGTTGGGTACCATCTAGTTCTTCTGGTCTCAGAGTCATGGAGGCTGAAGTAATTGTTTCCAGGGAACTTTTTCTTTGTCCTTCATTGCAAAGACAGGGAGAGACTATTAATTGCACCCTAGAAGGCTGTTTTCAAGATTTTTTTCCTTTTAAATAATTTTATTGGGGGCTCTTACAACTTATCAAAATCTATACATCCATCCATTGTGTCAAGCACAATTGGACATATGTTGCCATCATAATTTTCAAAACATTTTCTTTCTGCTTGAGCCCTTGGTATCAGCTCATTTTCCCCCCACCCCCACCCTCCCTCCCTCCTGAGCACTTGATAATTTATAAATTATTATTTTTTTCATGTCTTACACCGGCTGCTATCTCCTTTCTCCCACTTTTTTGTTGTCTGTTCCCCTAGGAGGGGGTCATTGTGATGGGTTCCCCCTTTCTCACCCTACCTTCCCCTTGCCCTCCTGGTATCGCTACTGTCGTTATTGGTCCTGAGGGGTTTATCTGTCCTGGATTCCCTGTGTTGCGAGCTCTTGTCTGTACCAGTGTACATGCTCTGGTCTGGCTGGATTTGTAAGGTAGAAATGGGATTATGATAGTGGTGGGGGGGAGGGAGCGTTAAAGAACTAGAGGAAAGTTGTAGATTTTATCGGTGCTGTACTGCATCCTGACTGGCTCGTCTCTTCCTTGCTCTCAAGCTTTTTAAGACACACACACTACTCATCAGAAATAGGCTATGTGTGTAGGACGTTTTCTTTGTGATTTATGCTATGCCAGTTGGTCTTGATTTCCCCTGAGAATATGGCCCTAGCCCCCAGGCCCAGCGAGTCATGCCCTCGAGGTTTTGGTATGACTAAGACTTCTTCATACTTTGCCTTCTTTATGCTGTACTGTGTGATTCACAGATATATTTGCAGCATATATAAGTACATATGTAAAATTATCCTCTGTCACACATATTCAGCCAGTCAGTATTTATTCTGTTCCTATTGGATACCAGGCATTACCTGTCGAAACAAAACAACAACAACAACAGCAAAGCAAATCTGCTCCCATGGAGTCAGTTTTGACTCGTGGTGAGCCTCTATGGGGTTTCCGAGGCTGCAGATCTGTAAAGAGCAGACAGCCACGTCCTCCTGTGGAGCAGCTGGTGAACTGACCTGCCGACCTTGAAGTTCACAGTTTGTGTCTGTTGTTCTAATCTATAAAACGACTCTTTAAAATACTCCAGTAGTCTAAGAATTCTCATTTATAGCTTCTGTCACATCATAGACCATCCTACACATTAGTACAGTCTCGCATAAAAGTTTTCCACGTCTCTCTTTAGCTGTGCTTCCCAGGTAATAAATAACCCAAGCATCTATTTACAACTGTCTTACCAAAGCACTTTATAAAAACCCTTTTCTCTGTAATAAAAGGTGTCTTTTTACTGTTTCATTTGACAAGCTTTGCTGATTCTTCTCTCTGTACTAGTGGTTTTCAATCCTAGGTAAGCATCTATCTCCTATGGAATTTTATATATATATATAGTGATTTCTGAGTAGGTAAGATTGCAATTTAAAAGTTTAGATTTTCATATAGCAATTCCATTTTTCTATATTTTCCTTAAAATAATTAAGCAACAAAATTTCATAAGTAAAAATACTCAGATTGTATTTTTAATTAAACAGGATTTAATCAAAGATCTCAAATCAGAGTTAAGTGGAAATATGGAAGAACTGATCCTTGCTCTGTTCATGCCGGCCACGTATTATGATGCCTGGAGTTTGCGGAATGCCATGCAGGTATCATGTGTTGTTTATTCTTTTACCCTGTCTCCAAACCTCACAAAGTAGAGCCATTCTGAATTTACCGTTATAGTAAATCAATGCATTATTTCATAGCATCTGGGTCTAGGGAGCTTTTCAGTTCTGAAAGGCCAAAGAACTATTTGCTCGAACCCTAACATTTAATTATTGCCAGAGGGGTCTTGTGCTTTTGTTTTTCTAATTCCTCCTTTCTTTGTATCACATAGGGAGCAGGAACTCAGGAACGGGTATTGATTGAGATTTTGTGCACAAGAACAAATCAGGAAATCCGAGAAATTGTCAGATGTTACGAGTCAGAATTTGGACGAGACCTTGAAAAGGACATTAGGTCAGACACGTCAGGACATTTTGAGCGTTTACTTGTATCCATGTGCCAGGTAAGTGAGTAGAACATGAATACGTATGTGTTGGTGGAGAGAATGCTTCCTATTGCCAGGGAGCATTCTTTGTCCTTTTACAATTTAGCTGCTTTGGAATCTTGCCATCTGTCACAACACAGAATTCAGTGCAGCGATTTCTTTATAGTCACTGTTGAGTTTACTTCTGCAGATCTGGCTATTGTAAGGAATCAGAAATTAACCTTTTCTAGATTTTCACGTTTTAAGGTAGGGATCAGAAATCAACCCGAGGCTCTGTGGTTAAATTTAAGGTTTGTATTAGCCACTAAGTGTGAGCATCAGTCAAGGACATACAAATTTGCTGTGGAGATGTTATGGGAGGTGAGAACCATGTGAGGAGAACCAGAAATGCAGAAAAAAAGTGTTTTCAAAAGTTTTATTAACTCTCTTCCTGATCCCGATCCCCAGATGTATTAGAGAAGTACTCCAAATATGGCCTTTGGAGTGATATTAGAAGCATAGTTAGAATGAGCTAGATAAGAGCAAGTGTTTACTAGAACACTCAGTCACTCTGAAGAGTTATTTGCTGTCCTGATAGCGCACACACACGGTTGGACTGTCTTGGAGAATCTAGAGGTGAGTGAAAGGAGGAGTCCTTGAAACGTTTGCTCTGAGATCATCTTTAAACCGTCAGCCAAAAATAGCCCGTGAAGTCTTCTTCAAACCAAGCAGTAGTTTAGTTTAGGGTAAAAAATGTCCCCTTGAGCACTGCCCTCCTTTCAGAACTTTCTCTAGGGGAGCCAGCTGACAACAGCAGCTCAAACATTAGGGAGGAACCGCAGGAGGTGATAGGGAGGAAGCAGCCCAGAGGAGGCCAGAGGTGGTTGCACAACTCGAAAAAGGTGGTGTCGCTGAAGTGGATGTACAGAAATGGTGTATATTTTGCTGTGTATATTCTCAACAACAAAAATACAATAAAGTGAAAAAATAAAGAGTGAAGGGATGCAGTTATAGAAAGGATTATATGGGATAGCATGCAGATATCACAGAAGCAAATGAGCTGAAGGAAATTACATTTACCTGCACTAGAGAGGAGTCAATTAAGATTAAAAACAAAGAAGAAGAAAAAGATAGAAACAGATTTGATGCTCAAAGATGATTGTTACGACTTTCCACGGGGTGCTACGTTTCCTTAGTGCTGGGCTTGGGGCCTGGCCAGTTAGAAAAGCTCCAGGGGCCTCCTCCCAGAGTGAGGAGAGCTGTGGCTTTCTAGGAAAGTGGGACTGGATGGTGTGTTTGAGCCTAAAGGCAAGACTATTCCTTTGCTGTGCTCAGTCATCCATTTAGAACATGCTCTATGTAGGCCTTGTGCCAAGTGCTCTTTACTTCAGAAGCTAATTCCCCACATTCCAGGAACACCTCACCACTTTGTCCCTCGGACATAGCACAGAGACTCTAGGGGGCAACCTTTTCTTTATTTAGGTTTGTGTTTTTAGTGAGATTCCAACTGACCACGTTCTGGCCTGCAGTTTTCCTCTATCTTTTCCTATCCCAGGGAAGATTTTGGTACACAAATTGGCACCATTTAGCTGAACTTGAGTTACTTATATCTTCTAAAAACCTTGTGCTATTTTTTTTAAACTTCAATAGAGTACATGGATAGAAAGTGCAATAAAGGCTCCCATTTCTTCCCTAGACTTAAAGTCCTTGACAGCAGAGACCTTGTTTATCTTGCCTGGCACAAAGTACGTGCCTGATAAACTTTAGTTGCATGAGTGAATACAAAGTGGAACTCAGTTATATGGGGTATTACAGGTTCAGGAGTTAATACTTCTCTCTTTCCATGTGGGAGAACCAGTTTGATTCCCAACCAGTGTTTCTCATGGGGAACCACCCCCCAATGGTCACTGGGGCCCTGTGTGTTAGTATGTTGAGCAGTTGTCAGCGGAGCTTCCAGACCAAAGCAGACGAGGAAGAAAGGCCTGCTTATTTCAAAATCTCTGCCATTGAAACCCTATAGACCAGAACTGACCAATCTGTTGTGCTGACTCAGTAGCTGACTCGATGGTAGCTATCAAAAAGACAGTTGTAAGTTCTTCATTTTAATAATACTTTATAGCCTCTGACATAGTAGCATCAGACTTTCTCTAACTTCAGGAGTAGGGAAGAGAATCAAAATCAGCCCAAGGCTGATTCTTAAACGATGTAGAGGTCAGACATACCTGCACTCTCCAGCTTCTCTATCAGTTCTGACCGCCGCTCTCCCCATGGCACCCTCTTCTCTGCTGGGCTTGAGGAAATACATTGAATGCATTGCAATGGCCCCACAGACCTCACATACCCTACTTATAGTTTGAGTTTTACCAGGTAAAATTCAGGATCAGGATCCATTCTAAAGTAACAAGATGCAGGTCCAGTTCATCAGTCAAGACAGCTTCCAACCAAGACAACTCTTGGCAGCTTTTCTCCCTCTTGCCACAGCTCCTCATTTCCACAGGTGTTATAGCTCTTTTGGCTCTGCTATCAAGTGCCCAGAGGCACCTCACTTCACCGGCTTGTCTCCTGCCCAAAGATCCCCAGTTTGCTTGCTTCATGGGTTGACCACACCACTGCACCTGCTTAGCTCTGTGCATGAGCAAGTCCACTACAGCTTTCTCATGCCAATCTCCTAATTCTCACTGTTTATACCATCTTATGTCATCTTGCGATCTCCAGTGCTACAGCTCTGTCTAGGAGGTCCTCAGCACAAGGACTATGGGTCTAAAGGACACACTCCACTCCCAGCGTCTTAATAGTCCCCCTAATCTCTGTTGGATTAGCCATTTTGTAAGCCTACTCCTCCACCAAGACCATGAATTGCCTGATCATTTCAATAGACCACACTCACCTAACCTGCAGAGTAATTGTCTAGTCCCTGCAAAGGTTATGTGTATTTTATTTGCATAATACAGTGTCAAATATCTTTGCAAGGAACCCCCTTTCCACCAAAAAGCAAAAAATCTTTGCAAGATTATAGCCTAACATATCATTCACAGGGCCAGGAAGGTCATATGTAAAGAGAAAGCCATTATAATCACCTTAATAAATTTTTTGTTTGTATTTTTTAATGGAACCCTTTCTGGTTTAGTTTAATTTCAAAACACTGAAACTTACTCATTTTAATATGATCTCCTTAAACCATCATCATAGGATATGAAGTTGAAAGATGATCAGTGCAATAAAGTTCTAGTTATACTAAAATGGTTTCTTTGGAAATGAAAGATATGCTTGACACATTTTGTACACATAGCCTTTAATAAGTTCTCTCTTTAAATTTAAAAGTGACTATGTTGGTTATTATTGTCTGTAAGCTTTTTCTGCTTTTTTTTTTTTTTCAGTGGAACATTTATTTACACTCTCTCTTTTGCCTTCTTCTTTTGCAGGGAAATCGTGATGAGAACCAGAATGTCAACCATCAAATGGCTCAAGAAGATGCTCAGCGTCTCTATCAAGCTGGGGAGGGGAGACTAGGGACAGATGAATCTTGCTTCAACATGATTCTTGCCACGAGAAGCTTTCCTCAGCTGAAAGCTACGATGGAGGCTTATTCCAGGGTATGAACATTCCTTTTGTGTGTGTATTTTAAAAAAATCATTTTATTGGGGCCTCATACAACTCTTATCACAATCCATACATACATCCATTGTGTCAAGCACATTTGTACATTTGTTGCCATCATCATTTTCAAAACATTTGTTTTTTGTTTTTTAACATTTCCCCCTCCCTCCCCGTTGATAATTTATAAGTTATTATTTTTTCATGTCTTACACTGACCAATGACTCCCTTTACCCACTTTTCTGTTGTCTGCTCCCCTGGGAGGGGATTATATATAGATAATTGTTATTGGTTCCCAGGGCATGAACTTTTCTTTTGAAGATTTGGCTCTTGTTTTAAGAAGTGGAAAAAATGTTACTGCTCATGCTTTTTTTTTTTTAATCACAGATGGCTAATCGAGATTTGCTGAGCAGTGTTTGCCGTGAGTTTTCTGGAAACGTTGAAAGTGGCTTGAAGACCATATGTAAGATACTTTTATGTTTTACTTGGTTTTCTTTTTAATGAGCAGGCTTTTTGACTAGTTGTTCTATTAAATGATGGAGTTAATGAAGATTTTCTGGATGCTCGTTAGGCTGAGGCTAAGCTCCTTCTGTGTTTTCAAATGTTGTAAGCTGTGAGTAGTTGGTGGTCTGATCAAATATGGCCATGTCAGAGTTCAAACTCAAACCCCACTACCATCAAGTTGATTCCGACTCTTGCCCTTTATTCTATATATTCTTGAGGCCTGTGCAGTAATACAGTATAGACTGGACCGCTTCCTTTAAGACGTGAATGGAGAAGTCCCAGGAACTAAAAACTCCACGTATACAAAAGCCATGCTGAGGCCAAAAAACCCATCCAGTATCAGTCAGCCTAGGGAAATTCTTTCCTTCGGAAATTAAAAGGCAGTCCAGTGTCCTGGTGTCAGATGCCTAATGGACTGGAAACTTCACTTCTCTTGACGACCCTGGACTAAGGAGAAGGGTATCAGCAATGAGATGTCTCAAAATATTACTGTGGTTATTACTGTACTTCTACACTGCCCCATCAGGTCGCTATGAGTCAGCATCAACCTGATGGCAGTCAGTTTTTTGGGAGGGTGCAGTAGGGGGATGGGCTTACAATAGTGTAAAATTAGTACATCCTTACCATTTAAAGGAAGAAAACTGAGGGAATTTTCCTCCATGAGAAAAGGTATCAGATTTCTGAGCACCATTCTTAAACCTTTGTTACCTCTTCTTTTATTTTAGATTAGGGTGTATCTTTTTCTCTTGCTAAGTTGCATGTTTGACTTCTAAAATTTAGATTTTTGTAAGCTTCCTTTTTAACTGGGACACAGTTGATACAGATTCTCTCCTGTACGAGGAAAAATGAACCTAAGTTAGCAAGGTTTTAGAGAGAAAATGGGATTTATTACCCAGAAGGAAGCTTCTAGAATTGAAGACAACTTGTCTTTTGCAGCTTGCTGTGGGTTAGGTATTAGGCTGCTAAGCACAATGTTGGTGGTTCAAACCCACCAGCTGCTCGTTGGGAAAAAGATGGAAGTTGTCTGCTGCCATAAAGATTCAGAATCTCCAAATCCTAGGAAGGGTCTCTGAGTTGGGGTCAACTCAGTGGCAGTAGTTTGTCTGATACAGCTGGAAGGAAGAACGAGTGCTGAGAAAATACAGTGGAGAACATCTCGACTTCACCTCATAAAACACACAAAGGTGGCCATGAAGCTGGAGGGTGGGCTTGTCCGTCAAGACATGATTCTTGTCTGAAACCGCTCTCACTTGTAGTGCAGTGTGCCCTGAACCGCCCTGCCTTCTTTGCTGAGAGGCTCTACTATTCCATGAAAGGTGCCGGCACAGATGACTCCACCCTGGTCAGGATTGTGGTCACTCGCAGTGAGGTGAGGCTTTCTCTTCTTGTCTGGCCTTACTGATTTTTCAGTGTTGATGCTTGGAAGTGCCTCGATTGGGTGTTACTGTCTGAGGAGTGAGATTGAGCTCATTGTCCTGCTGGTAGAGAGTGGGAAAAGCACCAGATGCACGTTCCCCAGCAGTGGAACAGACCCGGGGCCTCAGTGAAGGGAAGCACCAACAGATGTGAGGAGGAGGTCTGTGGAAGAAGACATTGGTCTCTTGAAGTTCTTTTTGCTTATATAAAAAGTTAGGTGAAAGACTTAGGCATATTATGCATTGGATATCAAAGAGTTTGTGAAATTTAGCAGCCCTTAATTATAAAACCATTAAAAGTTTTTACCTATATATTTTTTTCCGTTTCCTTTCCTTTTTTAAATCATTTTATTGGGGGCCCGTACAACTCCTATCACAATCCACACATCCAGCCATTGTGTCAAAGCACATTTGTACACACGTTGCTATCATCATTTTCAAAACATTTTCTTTCTACTTGAGCCCTTGGTATCAGCTCATTTTTTTAACCCTCCCTCCCTCATGAACCCTTAATAATCTATAAATTATTACTATTTTGGTTTTTTACCTATTATCTCTTCATATCAGCTTCTCATTTTTTTAACCCTCCCTCCCTCATGAACCCTTAATAATCTATAAATTATTACTATTTTGGTTTTTTACCTATTATCTCTTCATGTCAAACTAGCCTCGAATGTTGTTGTGTTTTAAGTAGCTAGCATTTCTTGCATGGCAGATGAAGGCAGGGTGGTCTACGCAGTGTTTTGCATCACACCTTTGTTGGTGATGATGCCAACCTGCGGATGAATGCTACCTATCAATTGTTTTTCTGTTTGCTTGTTTCCTGCCTTGACTTTTATTAGAATCCTTTCATTATTAAAAGAACAACCAATTATAATAAATACGAATTTTCTTTGTGGCAACTTTTTCTAACATCAGATATCTCTTCCTTATGCAGATTGACCTTGTGCAAATAAAGCAGCTATTCACTCAGATGTTTCAGAAGACCTTGGGCACAATGATTGCAAGTGACACCAGCGGAGATTACCGAAAGCTGCTTCTGGCCATTGTGGGCCAGTAGGAGAATTTTTGATGAATGGATTTACTATCCAGTGCTTATCCTTCAAAGCAGTGACTGGCCTGCATGCAGCTTTATCAACTGTTACCTAACCAAAAGAGCTTTTTACTAAGGACTGTGTCAGGGTAATGTGCTTGGTTTGCACATGTTGTTCTTGCCTTAATTCTGATGTTATTTTTTTCTCTCAATATACAATCAATGTAAAGCCATATCACAAGGATGTAGTAATAAAGCATTGTTTGTAAAGCATAATTTTCACTGCTTTCACCCTCATGATATCAAATTGAATAAAAAACACAACTAATTCTGTGTGTTATATTGAATTGAAAAAGGGTTACTTCCTTTCATAATTAGTAGTATGTCAAAACTTTATTACTTTTCTAAAAATTCTGATCTTCTGAGCTAGAAGAGTACTTGTTATCTTATTTTGCATAAATTGATATTCTATATTTATAAACACTTAACTTTCCACATAGAAAATATATTACTGTTACTGTAGCAGGGGTCTTGGTGGCCATATTGGGTAAGTGTTGGGTTCCTTCAGGCAAAGTTGATGGTTCAAACCTACCAGATGCGCCTTGGGAGAAAGACAAGGCGAGCATTCCCATAGAGAGTCACAGTCTTGGAAAGCCTATATAGGGTTGCTTAAGTTGGAATCTACTTAATGGAAATGGGTCTGAAAAACTCAAGCTCACTATCATCAAAGGCAGGGTAGAACTGTCTCTGTTAGCAGTGGGTTGCAACTTTACAATTGGATTATATGCATAAAATAGGTAGACTACTTGTATATGTGCTAAAACTCTATAAAGATCTTTATTAGCCCTTGATTTTTTAAAAAAAGATTATTTATGAAGTATTTCAAAATTTGTAACTTGTGAGCTCAAAAGGGAAGGACAGTGAGGAGGCGTTTTTCCTGTGTTACAACCCCTTCCTGGTGCATATGTAGTCATCTCTAATCACGGGGCTTACGTGCTCCCTAAGGATATATAAGCCTTGGTTAGAAATAAACCAGCAGCTTCCTCTCTTCTCCCGCACCTCCACGTAGACTGCCAAGAGAGGTTGAGGTGACCATGCTCATGAAATATGTCTGACTCCTTTATTTTACTCTCTCCTATCTCTTGTTCGCTATGACTTTACTATAATCTTTATATAGTATAACCAGACAGTTGCGCCTGTGGACCCCTAACAATGGTTAGAGGCTGGTTACTCTTAACAGTTCAGGAGCTTAGGGATACGGAAGAAAAAGTTTTATATGCCATTTATCTTCAATATTGAGTAATTACTTATAGAGAGTGTGGTACATTACATGACAGGAAGCACAAAAATTTATAATCTTAAAGATTTCAAATAAAAATTAGGTTGTAAATAAATTGTAAATATTAAAGTGTAAGTTCTGCTTGAACTCAATCTGTTTTGTTTTACAAAGTCCCCTGGCACAAATAAGAAACTTAACTTGATGAATTATTGTGTTAGGATTTGAGTGGAAGAATAGTAAATAGTCATTGTAAATCAATCAATCAAATTTGATTTAGGTACTAAGGGGTACGCAAAATAGCCTAAAACACAATCTTGCCCTTAGAGCAGCGGTTCTCAACCTGTGGGTTGCAACCCCTTTGGGCATCAAACAACCCTTTCACAGGGGTAGCCTTAGACCATCAGAAAATACATATTTCCAATGGTCTTGGGATCCGAGACACTGCTCCTCAATCCATCTCCAGGCGGGTCCACCCACATACAGATATGCCCATGTATGAGTACCTGGCATGATGGCGACATCACACCAACCCCATCACATACACCTCATATGTGACAGGGTTGGCGCCATAACGTACTTATGTGGACCAGCCATGCATGTAGAGAGCAGCTGCTGTATTGACAGCAGCAGAATTGGAGGTAAAACGACACTTAATGAATTATCATTACTGGGTAAATGTAAAATCAGCAACTACTGCAAAAACAAAAAATATCTGTACCATGGGAACTTAATCTGGATGTTGATCCGTCTTTTTATATTCAGCTGTGGTTGATGTGAATACTGTCCCCTTGTGATATTAACAGGTATGTAAAAAACAATGCTAAATCATAGGAAACTTTAATGACTATGGACTGAACTATGCCATGTATCATCTTTTGTATTATTAAAGCTATTATATATTATTATTCTCATTAGCAAACCATCCCATGATGATGGATCATGTCGAGAATAATGTTAAGAAAATATAGTGAGAATTTTTCACAGTATGGTTTTACCAGCAGGAATCCGCAATGTGTTACTTGTGAAGTTCTATCAGCCAAATCTATGAAACTGAACAAGCAAACACCATTTTGATAGCAAGCATCCAAGCTTTGCCAGCAAGGATATTTTTAGAAGCAAAGCTGATGGACTCAAGAAATCCAGACTGGACACTGGTGGCAAGTACCACAAACAAAACATAACAGCTGTTGAAGCTTCATATTTGGTGGCACTCAGAATCGCCAGAGTTATGAAATCTCACACCATTGATTAACTGAGGATTTACTGTTGCTAGCGGCCAAAGACATTGTTCAGGTTATGATCAGTGACGAATTTGTTGCGAAATTGAGTACAATTTCCTTATCTAACGACACTGCCCTCAGAAGAATAGATGACATGTTTGCTGATATTCTTGATCAGGTAATCCAGGAAATCAAATCTGCTCCACTTTCAATACTTAACATCTAGCTTGATGAATCTACAGATGTTGCAAACTGTTCACAGTTACTGGTTTATGTGAAGTATATTAATGATGGCGACGTTAAAGATGAGTTTCTTTTTTGCAAACCTCCTGAAGTGACAACTACTTGAAATGACAGTATTGTGATGTATTTGAGACAATTGGTTCATTTCTGAAAGAGCATAAGATCTCTTGGGAAAAGGTTTGTGTTGTTTGCACAGATGGTGCTCCAGCTATGCTAGGATGTCGATCTGGATTTCAACGTTTAGTACTGAAAGAGTCACCAAAAGTCATCGGAACTTACTGTAAGATTCATCGGCAAATATTAGCAACAAAGACACTGCCACAAGAGTTACAAAAAGTAAAGAAAAGCGTCATCAGTTCTGTCAATTTTGTAAAGGCAAGCAGTTTAAACAGTCAACTTTTCGCAACTGTGCAAACGAGTTGGATGCGCCAAATAATGCACTGCTATTTCACACTGAAGTGAGGTGGTTGAGAGGAAAAGTTTTAAAATGTGTTTTTGAGCTTTGTGATGAACTCAAAACATTTTATAATCAGAAAGCAAGACCACAGTTCGAAGCACTTTTCAGCGATAAAGTGAACTGCAGAAAATAGTTTACTTGGTTGACATCTTTGAGTTAAATATCACTGCAAGGACCAAATGCAACATGCCTCGATTTGTCTGAAAAGATCTGATCATTCCAAATAAAACTTCAGCTTTGGCAAAAAAATTGGATGAAAATAAAATTTATATGTTGCTATCTTATCTGTTTTCTTTGAGGAACATGACATTGAACCAGATAAAAGGGTTATGATGATAATTTCTGTGAAAGAACACTTGCACATGTTTACAGATGAAATTTCATCATACTTTCCAAATCATGCTGACACCCCATTAGCACTTGCCAGAAGCCCATTCACAGTCAAAGTTGAAGATGCTCCTGAGACAGCACAAGAGGAGTTCATTGAACTTATTAACAGTGATGCAGCAAGAACTGATTTCTCTACAATGCTAGTTACAAAATTCTGGATCAAGGGTTTGCAGTCATGTTCTGAGACTATGCTGCGCCTTCTTCCATTTCCAACAATATATCTTTGTGCAACAGGGTTTTCCAGCTTGTTGGTTATCAAGTCTAAATACAGAAGTAGACTTGTGGAAGACGATCTTCCTTGTGCTCTTGCAAAGACTGCCCCGAGAATTTCTGATCTGGTGAGAAAGAAGCTATCTCAACCTTTGCACTGACGTTGGCTTTTTATGTATATTGTCAGGGTACCTGCCCTAACACATCATCACGGGTCCAGTAGGCGCAATTGTACAGCGATAATAAGATTATAGTAAAGTCATAAAGAGCATGAGAGAGAGAAGTGAGAGAGAAATAATGGAGTCAGACACATTTCATGGTAGCAATGCTCACCTCAGCCCTGCTTGGTGGTCCACGTGGAGAGAGAGAGCTATTTAATGCTACCCAAGACTTATATTCTCTGGGGGCATGCAAGCCCCCTAATTACAGGTGAAGACGTCACAGGAAAGGGTTGTGCTATAGGTAATAAGTAATGGAAGGGTGGTTTACAGGTATCCATGCAATAGGAAGAGGAGGGATTGGGGGTATACATGTGGCAAGATGAGCGGATCCTAGATTCAGGATGGCAGCCTAAGTCTGTTTGACCTGTTCCCTGGCACCATTATCAGTAGGGTGCAAACTCCACCTACAGGAACCAAATCAATGACTGCAGGCTCTAGAGAGAAGTGGCCTATTGTCCTTAACAGCAGCAAGCGGGGTCCTACTGTAGTCTGGCAGCTGACTGTCTACAGGGAGGATGTCTATAAGCATCTGACCTCCCCCTACATGCTAGCAAAAAGCCCCTAATGTTTGGCATGTCTTTGGGGAACAAAACTGAGGAAGTCTCTTTATAATTCCACATGCATAGTGTTGCAAAATGTAGCAATGTACTTTACTGTTATATTAAGACTGTTACCCATGATGCACCATGCTTCAAGACAAAATTTCATTTATTTGTGATTAGAAATAAGTATTTCACAATATATAATTACAGTTTTGTGATTAATCACTATGATTTAATTATGTTCTCTTTGTAACATTGAAAATACATCCAGAATATCAGATATTTATATTTACGATTCATAACAGTAGCAAAATTACAGTTATGAAGTAGCAATGAAAATAATTTATGATAGGGGTCACCACAACATGTGGAACTGTTATTTAAGGGGTCATGGCATTAGGAAGGTAGAGAACCATTGCCTTAGAGAAATATAATATATACAAGTATAGCACAAGGTGGCACATGGGAAGGATAATAGGTTTAAGAGAGATGTAAGTAATTTTTAAGTTATTAAAAAGGTTAATTTTTGATCAAAAGAGTTAAACTTTTATCTGAGTTTGTAAAAGTCAGGGGATTTACCAGATTCAAGCAACTGGTCCCAAGGACTAATGAATGGATCACAATCTTTACTACCTAGGGACCAGAAGATGGTACCCAGTTACCACTACTAACCTCTCTGATTGGGACCACAGAAGGCCCCAGGCAGAATGGGAGAAAAATGTAGAACAGAATTCAAAAATCACAAGACCAGACTTAACGATCTGATGGAGCCTGGAGGGACCTCCGAGAGTGGCACTTCCACATCCCGCAGACTTGGACCTGGGCATTTCTTAACCCAGCCCCATACCCAATCCCAGGGATCAGCCTACAGGCAGACTTAACAAGTGAAGTTAACACTTGGAAGGAATAGATTGCTCAGAACAGGGAGTCATACTAGAACAAAAGAATCGCATTTGCCCTAAAACGAAGTCGAGAAAGGGCAGGGAAAAAATGGCTCCCAGGGTGGGAGGGGAGCGTAGAGATGGGAAGTAATAGACCGGAGCGTGGGTTGACAAACTTTTGAGACTAAAGAGCATCCTGTCCCAAGCAACAATAATAAAAATAATTATTTGAGATCCATAAATCTATTTTATAAACAAATGAAATCATGATCTGAATAATACCTTTTTTTTTTCCAATTATACTTCAGAGCCAGTACGTACTGAAACGAAAGCGTCACAGAGGTTCTCGAGTCGAAATCTGCCGACCACTGGAGACGGGCAAAAGGGGAGAGGACGGGCGGGAAGAGGAGAGCAAGTCATTGGGAAATAGGCTAAGTTGTTTACAATGGTGAATGCGCTTTCTTTCCTCTCGTGTCCTCGCTTCGGAGATGACAAAGAAGAGGCGTAACAACGGGCACGCTAAGCAAGGCCCCGACCATGTGCAGCCCATTCGCTGCACGAACTCCGTGCTGCGTGCCCAAAGACAAGGCCATTATGAAGTTCGTAAATAAGAAATGTCTCTGCAGCTGTCAGAGACATTTCCGATGCAAGTAACTTTGACACATGTGCTTCCCACGCTGTGCGTGAAGCTACGCGATGGTAAGTTGTGCCATTCACAACAGGCTGGTCAGGAGCCACACGGTGGTCAGGAACCGGTACAACTCCCCCATCCTGATTTAGACCTGCAGGTGCTGCCCCACGACCTCTTCCAAAGCCGATGTAAAGACTAGAAAACAAACCCGAAAGGAAATAAAATTCTATAAAAATAATAGAATGCTGAATGCAAAAATGATCTGATGTGCAAACCAGAGCCTAATCACAATAAGAAAGGTAATGGAATTTTCCCCACACACTTTTTGAAGACCCCTTGTGTAGCATGTTTTGTTGCTCCATTCATCAATCATGGACATTTGAGTTAGTTCCACATTGGGGCTTGTGTAGCTCTGGGTGGACTAGAGAGACAAATCCAGAGACATTCATATGTGTATAATAAGAAAGAGCTTTACGCAATAACATTGAGAAAACACCCCAGTCCTGTCCAGATCAAGTTCATAAGTACAATACAAATCTATAAATTCCTTTTCAGATTCACAAAACACATGCAATGATGCTGAATGCAGGATGATCACAGGCCAGTGGGTGGGAAGTCTTGTAGATCCAGTGGCTGTAGAGGCATCTCAGCGCTGCCAGGGGTCTCCACATGGCTCCTCCAGCTCCAGGGCTCTGGTACCATCAGAATAACTCCATGTGGCTTGTCAACAGGAATGTCTCTCAGGGAGTGAGCATGTGTCCTGCCTCCAGCAAGCTATTTATCTCCACAGCGCCTCCAAATGAGGTTATTAAGCTGCGACCTGACTGACAGGCTGAACTCCACCCTTCACTCTTAATAGTCTCAAATAGACTACAGACTATGTAACTACCACAGATTTATGAATAATGTTGCTATGAACACTTGTGTGGACATAATATTTTCAGTTCTTTTGGATGTATTGTTAGAGACCTGGAGCAATTACCATTTTAATGGACGGAGCTCAACACAGGCTGCAATTACAGAAGAGGTTTTATTATGCTAGCTTAAGCCAGGGCTCAAGTCCTCAGGTGCTCAACTGCGTGCACCGTCTTGGACAAGAGCCCCCACAAAGCAAATTTCAAAGTATTTATTTACAGGTATACGAAAGGGCGTTCCCAGCCCCCCTTCCCGTCAATCCACTGATTGGCTCATCTGAGGTAGGTTGGCAGTCTGGTCCTTTGTGTAGTTCCCGCGCTGGCCGTGTGGTCCTCCCCTCGGAGGCTGGGCTCGCTGAGTCGTTCCGGGTTGGCTAGCCTCAGTCTCTGGGTACGTCCTACTTTGCACTGCTAGGAAACATGAACCCACAGCCTGCCCGGGATCCCGGAGCCAGTCACGGGGCAATTTGGCTTTACAATATACCTTGGGTAAACTCTTTGAGGAACCACCAAAGTATTTTCCAAATTAATGGCAACATTTTACAACCCCATCAAGCAATGGATGAAGGTTCAAATTTCTCCTCTCCAAAGCTGTTAGGTCTCTCTCAGGGGAGAAATATACCTCAGTTCTTGGCTTCAAGAAAGAATTCACACCAAAGCCTGGTTTGTGATCAAAGTGAGTTTTATAAAGGTTAGAAGCAGTTTCAGGTTTTACAGTAAATGAAACACAAGCCAAAGTCCACAGCACAGTTGCGCAGGACCGGAACACAGCCATGCTGTGTGCAGTGCCCTGCTGTGCAGCAGCGGCTGGGAGAAAGCCAGAAAGAAAAACTTCTGGCTTTTCAGCAAACCCACCCCTCCACACCCTACCCGCTTGGGAGGTGTGGTCAAAGGTACTCGTTAACCCCATTGGCTGAATTAAGCCCACCTGGCCTGGATGGGGTCCCACCCAGGTTTACCAGCTTCCTCTCAAAGACCTGAATTGTGTGCATCCCCTCCAGCCTTAAGCAACTGGGGGAGGGGTGGGAGGCTTTGGCACTTAGAGGGACTACCCTTAATTCTGCCTCTAGCTACCTAACAAAGCCATCTAAGGAATCTTGGTGGCACAGTGGTTATGCATTGGACTGTTAACTGCAAGATCAGCAGTTCTAAACCACCAGCCTCTCCAAGGGACAAGGATGAAAGACTGCCTCATAAGAGCAGCAGGCTTCCACTCTCTCTGATTGTGTAGTAGGTTTCAAACATCAACCTGTGATTAACACTGGAACACCAGGGCTCCTTAGTCTACCCATAGGGGGTTGTCCCCTCCTCCACCCTCCCCAAAGTCTTTGAGATCGTGATAAGGAAGTTTAAATTGAGTCTGGGTCTGAAATAAGAACAGTAGACGACAGGATGTGCCCAAGCTTGTGCAAATGTCAGCCTAATTATCAAATATTCCGCTTTTGTGCTCTGTAGCTTTTAGAAAAACCACATGCTGGTACAAGTAGCTTTTTTGGAAAACTGCAAGCTAAAGATAATGTAAAGTTCCGCTTAAAAAAAAAGAAAAGAGAGAGGGACACCTGTGTGTGTTATGCCTATAAAAGCTTGTCCCAGGTCGAAGCTCCAGGTCCACACTCTGAGCTCGACAGAGTCTGGGTTTGAGCCCAATGAAAAAAGTCAGCCATTGAAAACCTTAGCGAACACCGTTCTAACACATGGGGCCGCCATGAGATTGTGCAAATCTGTTGGTGAGAAGTAACACCATTTTGCACTCCACCAGCAGTGTATGTGTGTCAATCTCAATATTACCAGCTTTTTCACAAAGTTTAAAAATACCTGTTTTCAAATTCACCTAGTAAAGCTTCTCATTTTTCTTTAAGTTCCCTTTGTTTTTTTTAAACATGGAAGGATAGTGGGAGAAAAGGTTGCCAAGAAAGCAAGATAGAAAGCTAGAAGTTGGCATGTGACCCAAAGGCGTAATGAAATGACAGGGCCCTCTTCCGAGACTGCATCGCTCCTCGGTGGTTTGCAGCCGAGATTCGGAGGCGCAGAAACGCACCCGCAAACTGCTTTCTGCGGGACGCCTACAGAAGCTCTCGCGAGACTTGAAAGAAATGTGTCGCTTGAACTCAGGATCTCGCGAGATGTGACTGGTTGCCATAGTAGCGACAAAAACATAGCCAGGGTCTCAGGTAAGGCTCTTGCAGAAAGCCTGCTCTTCGTCCGCGCCCTGCCGCCCCCCGCTTATCCCACCCTTCTGCCCCGCAGGTGAAGCCAGGCTGACGCCCGGACGTCGTCCCTCCGCGGCGCCGGCCAGCTAATCGTCGGACGCGGACTCGCGCCGGAGCCCCCGCCTTCGGCCCGCCGGCCGCCCGTTTGTCGGGTAACTTCCCCGCCAGCTGCTCCTGAGCGCTTGTCGGAAATGCATGCCTTGCTCACGGGCTTGCCCGCCCTGAGCAAAGCGTGTTACGGGCCCAGTTTCTCCCAAACCAACCCAAACCCACTGCGGACTCAAGGACCCCGTAGCAGGACTGAGTGGAACTGCCCTTGTGGGTTTCCAAGACTGACGTTTTATGCAGTAGAAAGGCCAGATCTTGCCCCCCGCCGAGCAACTACGCATGCCTCGTGCATAAGGACTGGCACCAGGCATTTAGGGACCGGAAAGATAATTAAGTCAGCACTTGTAAAAGCTCTGCGTATGAATACCATTTGTGTGGTGCTTCATCATAGCCTAAGTAGTTTTATTCTTTTAGGGAGCATTCGTAACAAATCTGAAATAGGTCAGAAAATAGAGTGCCCGTTTTCCAGAAGGTGAAACCGAGGCTTAGAGAAGTTGGACATCTGGAACAGGCATTTTATTTTCCCTTTTTAATAATTAAGACTTATTGTGGTTCAGGTGAAAGCTTGCCGAGCAGATTAGTTTCCCATTCAGCAATTTATACACGGATTGTTCCCTGGCATTTGTTGCAATCCCACCAACCTGGGATCATTGTCACAGGGGAAGTGTAAACACAGGGAGAGCAAATGCTTCTGGAAACATGGCAGGAAACGGCTTCATGGACTGGGAAGCATTTCTGCTGCTGTGCAAAGGATGGGTAGGATTTGTCCAAATGGAGAGGGGTGGGTGGAGAGAATGCCAGGAGGAAGGAAAAATGCCAAAGCACAAAAGTAACCAAGTGTGGATGTCTCTGGGAAAGAACCTGATCTCTGATTAGAACCTAAACTATGTAAGGGAAGAAATTGACTGCTCAGCGATACGCCGAGTAGATGTCTTGGTCGCATTTGGATGCCTTAAAAAAAATTTTTTTTAAGATATACATCAAAAGCATCATGCAAATGTCAACTAGCTCAAAGAGCTGATCCTTTTTTCCACCAATCTTTTAAGCAAGATGAAACCTAATGACAATTTTATGGAAGAAATTCTAATAGGGGACAAGTTTTGGAATTACCAATATGATCCAATGAGCAATGTCCAGTCAAAACAGTGCCTTCCAAGGGGATCCACTGTGTCAGTTAAGCACAAGACAGGTCAGCTCAGATAGTTATGGCAGGTGTTTTTGGATTCCAAAGTGTATAATACTGATTCATTTTGGGGTTTATTCTGAAGAAGTTTGAAGAAAATTGAAAAAATGCATTGGTGAAATAAAAGCCAGGAAAATTGTGCTAAGGAAAATTTTCCATCATGACAGTACACCTGCTCATTTTTCACGGGTATGCTTCGAAACTTACCATCATCCACCTACAGCCTAATCTGTCATTGCAGATTCCTTGTTTGTTACTGAAACTCACCATTTAAAGAGAATACAATTGTAGTTTCTCAAGGTTGACAAAACTGTTTTTAGGGCCTGGTGTCAATCGAGGCGAATTCGTCGGGAAGGGCTCGAGAAATGGAAACACTGCCTGAGAAATGTATAGACCACAGGGTAGGGAACCACGAGCAGTTTAGATATTTATAACACCTCACGCGCCATCCATCCTGGTGAAACATTTCCTTAGCTCACTGCCAGTGGACCAGCTTCTCTCTGGTGAGGTGTGTGATGTCAGCGGAATTGGTTTCCGCCCACTGGTTCCCCACCCCTGAAGGGAGGATGACATGTCAAAAACAATAACTTGAAATGTTGATATCTTTGTGTAATAAAGATTTCTGTGATTTTTACAGCAATACTTTTTGAGTTGCTTTCATATTTTCAAGTCTTGCTTTAATATATTATCCATCTGCTTTTTCCCATCTTATGTTATCCTTCTGGGCCTTCATCTTATGATCCAAAGCATACTGAGCTACTTGTTTTCTTGCCTTTGAACCTTGAAACATCTTCCTCCTTGCTTTACTGTGGGCTGTTAAAAGATAATTCCAAGTCACTTCCTATAAGGAGATTCTCCTATCAGGCAAACCCATACATGTATTGTAAATGCAGCCAGGTTAGGACCCCAGCTTCAGCACTTCTTTGCTTTATGACCATTGGTAAGATACCAAACATTTAATCAGTTGCCTTTTCATTAAACGCACATTTAAGAGTCACTTGTCAGGGCAGATATGTAGTGGATAACCCGTAAAGTCGTTGGCACACTGACTGGGACATAGTCAACAATTCCCAATGTTATTGTTAGTTGCTGGCAAGTCACTTCCAACTCATCGCAACCCATCTCATTGGGGGTCTTCCTCTTTCTCACTGACCCTCTGTTCTGTCCAGCATGCCCCCGCTGACAAGCCCAGAGTAAGTGAGAACGCCTTGTTTCAAAGGAGCAGCCTGGCTGTGCTTCTTCCAAGACATGTGTCTGTTCTGGCAGCCCCTGGTGCTTTTACTGTTCATCGCCAACAGCATCATCCAAAGGCATTGGTTCTTCATTCTTCCTAGGGCTTTGTCCAGCTCTCGTGCATGTGAAACAGTCTACAGTACCATGACATGAGTCAGAGAAACTGTAGTCCTCAAAATGACATCTTTGCTCTGTTAACACTTTAAGAGGCCTTGTCAGCAGATGTGCCCAGTGCAATGCTTGCCTGCTGCTTCCCTGAACCTTGGTTTTCCCTCGTAAACAAGATCTAATTCCCTCCTCTTCTGGGCACTTTCCTCTGTCAAAGACTGTGCCGCACAGATTACTCCTAGCCTATAATATTACCTGTCTTTTCACTGGGATATAAACTTTCTGACGTTAGGGGCTTTATATATTACTTAAATATTATCACAGTGCCTACCTTAATTGTGCAGTGAGCAATTCTGATGAATTAAATAGATTGGAGTCAAGTGATTTAAACATGCTAGGTGACTGGGTAGATGAGGAACTATCTGAAAGGGCTTGGAGGAACTATAAACTCTGAGGGAAGAATGTGTCTAATTATTCTTTGTACCACGTCTTGGATGTGCTTTAGTATGTCCTGAATCAAGTTTGAGTTGCTAAGTCCTACTTGAATTGAGTTAGAAAGCATGCCTTTTAAAGAAAAAGATTGATTGATTTTACAAAGTATTTGTATCCTTGTGTGGGAAATTAATCACAAAAGATCTCTGACTAAATAAACCAATATTTGAGGACCTCTTCCCATGGACTAAACATTCTAGATGGTTGCTTATTTCTTTCCCTCAGAATATCTTTGTAAAACTGAGAGATTTAATAACCTTTGATGAGAACTTTGGAGATAAAAGACACCTTAAAGGAAGTGGGACGTAGAAGGGAGGAGGTGAGAGGTATGGCTGGCATCTGAGCTCCTTCTGTGATGAGTTGTGCCTAATGGGTTAGTTATATGTGAAACTAGCTTTTTAGCGATTATCATTGGAATCATCCATGAGATGAGCTCCCTAGAGCGCTGCTTACCCATCAGTACAGGTTGGGGAGGAAGAACAAAGCTAGGCTGGACCTGTGGCACTTTCAAGGTTCTCCGTGGTGTTGGTTGTAATACAGTGTCAGTACTTGTGCAGATATGGTACACAAAGGAATAGGTTCATTCATTCTGTTTACAGACCCGGAGGAAGACCCACGGGGACTTTGGTTAGTTATGGAACTGATGTCATCAACAGGCAGACCCGTGCAGATCACTGTGACAGATGGATACGACTTGGTAAAGTTATTTTTGGCAAGCCATTAAATCTGTAGTTTTTTCATTCTTCTTGAAAATAGGTTTGTCCGAAGCTCAGGTGTCCCCCTCAAAAAGAATAATTAGGAGCACCGGTAGAAAGGAATGGAATTTTGTGTCATCATCTACCTTCAAAGCTCCCAGCTTTATACAGCAATGGCACTTCCTCCTCAGGCTTTCCTGTTGTCACCCCAGGATTAGAAAGCTGCATTATTGTGTGTTCTTCCTAATAATAGAATACTTAGCAGTTTGAATACCATATTTAACAGGGTGAAACAGGATGTGGTTTAATTTCTCTAGAGAGCAGTTTTCTAATTTTCCCTTTTCCCCCCCTAATTTTTCTAATTTTCCCACTTCTAAAAAAGAGTTAAGTCTTACAGAGTTTCTATTTAAATTTGATAAATTTATGATGAAAAACCAGAGTATGATATAGTGAATATATATTAGAAGAAGAATAAAATGCAAAAGATTCAGTATTATGTAGTGAAAAAAAGTATTATGTATTGAATGATAAGCCCTTTGTTTTAAAATATATTAAAATGTATGTATGAATATACATATATTAAAATGTATATATGAATGTATATGTATATATTCACAGCAAAACAGCAGAAAATATGTTCTAAAATGTTAGCAGTGCTAACATATGACTAGGTTAGAGGTGATTTTTTTCTCAAGTTTTGTTATTTAAAAAAATCCCACATACTGCATTGAAATGGGATGTTGCATTTAGCTACAACTGGAATCACTAAATAACTTTGTATCTACCCTTTTTATATTTGTGATATAGCTTGTTAACAAACAAGAAAAAATATCATTTACCCCAAATCAAAAGGTGTTGCCTGGTGCTTTTTTTGTTTTGTTTTTTTTGCCTAGTGCTTAAGACCATGCTCTGAGTATAATTATAAAGTTTTATGTTTCTGCCAACAGAAAGGCTTTAAAGGAGATACTCCAGTTACCTTTATTCGTGCAGAATTTAATCAGGTGGTTCTGGGAGACTCTGCAAAAATCACTGTTTCTTCAGAAGGGACTGCAAAGTACAACTTTACTAGCAGTTTTGAATTCAATCCTGAAGGAGGAATCACTTTAGATGACCTCGCCCACAAACCTGTGTTCTGTAAGTCTTCGTGGATAAAAACTGTTAGTCACATGAGTATTTTATGAGGACATCCTAGGAAGTTCACAGCTGCAATTCGGAAGGTTCAATAACCCAGTGTTCTTTGTGTCTTATTTGCTTTGGTAGCCTATTAATTTTAATGACTTTGTATCAAAGACTTTTTGACAGATGAAGGAGCTTTGCAGCTCATATCTCCTCCAGCTGAGTTGGGAGTTGTTTTTTGTTTTCTTGTATTGCTTTTTTTTTTTGGTATTTCTTGACTCATTGTATTTAGGGTTGCTGGATTTTGCTGCTTTGTTCCCCTCCCCTCCCCAAACATTAAAAAGTATGGACATCTCACAACTCACTGCCATTGGGTCAGTTCCAGCCCGTAGTGACTCTATTGGACAGAGTAGAAATGCCCGTTTGGATTTCTGAACCTGAAAACCTTTTCAGGCACAAAAAACCTCATGTTTTTCCCCACTGAGCAGTGGTGGATTCCTTTTTTACCTGAAATTCCAATGTAACTGAAGTCCTATGTTTTTTCTGGCAATTCTGTCTGCATTTCTGTATCTCATGTACTCATGTAAAGTAGAACAATCATTCATTTGCCTGCCCCTACCCGCCCCCCACACCCTCCTTGCTAGAGGAAGAACTTCTTAAATCCAGGGCTGGAAGAAAGAAGAATGATGAAAATAGAAACAGAGAATTAGTGAAATGGACTAATGGACCAAGCAAACCCCAGTCTCTACAACTCTGGGAGCAGTACTAGATAGAGTCTGGCTATTACTATCAACTACACTGAAAAGGATCATATGTGATCCAATGATTGTAAATAATAAAATCTAAGATCAGAGGAGGGAATTGTATTAGTGCTTAAATTCTGAGCACTGTTTGCAAAAGGCTATGGATGACAGTGAAACCCCAAAATCCATTTTCATGGTGCCCACATAGATTAAGCCTCTGGTGGATCCTCTCTGACCATAGACCAGGGATGTGAATAGCCTTGCTTTAAGACACAGTGCATTGGAAGTGACTTAGTGCATATTTAAACCCAGGAAAACCCAAACTCATTGCCATCAAGCTGGTGCCGACTCATAGCGGCCTTGCCGGACAAGGTGGAGCTGCCCTCGTGGGTTTCTGGACTGTACTCTTTATGAGAGTAGGAAGCCCTGTCTCTCTCCTGAGGAGCAGCTGGTGGTTTCCAGTAATCACTACACCATCATTTTCTCTCTCTTTGGATCCATTTTATATTTGGTCCAATTTTTTAAGACTTGCTTTTTTCATTGAGCTTTTTCCTCTATTTTGCCATTGTTGTTTTTGTTTTAAATGTTTTTTCTGCACATGAAATCCAGGATAGGTCAATCTGTAGTAACTGTAACTGGATTAATTGAAGGATAATGTCTAATCAAACAACCCCTGCCCACAGAAACATCCTGTTCAGTGATTTCTTGTGCAGGCAGGATGGACACTGCCCACAGAAACATCTTGTCCAGTGATTCTCCACCTGCCCACAAATAACCCTGCTTCCCAGAATTAGCCCAAATCACGCATTCCTGTCTACAAATGTACCCCCTTGACCAATCCTATAAAAACTTGCTAGTCTGCACAGGAGGGCCTTTTAACTCAGGTCAGAGGCCCCTCTCAGGCTTCCTCCTCTAAACCTGTTTGCTTCCCACTGTCGAGTCTCTCATCTTGTCTCTCCTGTGCCTCCAATTCTAACATTTAATATTCTAACATTTGGTACCATGTGTGAGACTGGTTGCCTGGCCTCAATTTTAGTTGAGTGGTGGCACCAGAAACACTCGCCCTTCTTTCCCAGCTCTGCTTCCCTACTAGTAAGATGCAGTAGGCTGCAGCAGCACACACTGGGCTTGCTCCTAGATTCTGGACCTTTCTCTCTTTCTGTGAAGACTGCATGGTCCCAAGTGTCAGCAGTTGACAAGGGTTGGGCCAGAGCACTCTCTGGCATTTCCCTGAGTCTTCTCTTTCTACACCATCCCCATTGCCAACTTGCTCAATATGGTAGAACTATTGAATTTTATGATATGTGAATTATGTGCAAATAAAACTTTTAAAACTGCATTCAAAAACACTTTCTGGGATTTATTCAAAGCTCAAATAAAAGGAAAGAGGTCTGTTAAAACAAACAAACTCCGATTGACAGTAAAAACCCTCAGTAAATTGTATTTGAAGGGAACTCTCTCAATCAGATGAAGGCCATATGAGAAGCTGATGTGGAGGAGCCCTTGTGGGTGCAGTGGTTAAGGACTTGGCTGCTAACCAGAAAGTCAAAGGTTTGAATCCAGCAGCTGCTCTGCAGAAGTATGTGGCAGTCTGCTTCCATGAAGATTTATAGACTTGGATGTGAGGGTGATCTGGCTGTTACATGTCACCCCATTGGTTTCCAAAAACTAAGGTTGATTTGGAAGATCTGGCTGGCTAGGCAGGTGTTTCCTTCACCTTTCCATGTGGATCGCTCCCGAAGCTGAAGCTAACGGAGGACCATCTTTCAGTCTAGGGTGGCTGTGCTCCCCTGTTAGAACGTCCACACACGCTCTTGCAGTCCATTTGTAGAAGAATGTAGGGTAGTCAAGCTTCCAAGACTCCATCCACATCCAAATGAAGTGCTGCATGTGGCAGTCTGCTTTTCAAAAAGATTTACAGCCTTGAAACCTTTCGGGCAGTTCCACTCCATGCTGTATGGTTGCTGGAGCTGGAATAGGCCTGAAGGCGTTGATTGGCTTATAGATAACATCATAGTTGGTGGTGAAAGACCGTTTCCCCTAAGATGAGGGACAAGTCAAGGATGTTTGCTCTCCCCGTTCTTCCTCACCAGTGATCTGGTGGTTCTAGCCAGCCTCATAAGGCAAGGAGAGGAAATAAGAGGCATATAGATCACCAAGGAAAATTTAGGATTTTCAGATCACATGATGGTCAACAAAGAAAGATACTAAGGATTCTATAATTATACAGATATATTATACATTTAACATATGTAATGTTCTAATAATATAGGATATACTTATAATAACAGGATATATTATTTTTTTCTTTTAACTTTTATGTTAAACTTAATTTACTCCTGAGCCATAGTTTTTGCTTCTTCCATTTCTTCTGAGAGATTCTTTTCTTCTGGGCAACCTCATCTTCTGGTTTAGGAACAACGTGTTCCTTTTCAATGAGGATCATTTCAGTGTGGCAGGGGAGCTCATGGATGGATTGATCCAACCGTGAGCTCTGTAATCCAACCGTGAGCTCTGTAAGTCTGGCGGCGCATCCTGGGAGCTTTGTTCACCCTGATGTGCTCAGTGACCAGAGAATCCACAGCTAAACCCTTAGGTTGGGAACCGATTACAAGGAACTATATGTGACCTCCTCCCTGGGGGACAGACAACCGAAAAGTGGGTGAAGGGAGATGTCAGACAGGTCAAGATATGACAAAAT
>NW_022103968.1:65587665-65593502 GCF_000313985.2 Echinops telfairi | reverse complement strand
ACCTGGCCTGGTCACACCAACCTACTCCACCATTGTAACGTGGGAAGGGCACACACTGCTTCTGCAAAGTGATGTCTTTCAAATATTTGGTAGCCTTCCAGATATGCATACCCTTGATGGCCTGGGCAGTTTCACGGGTGTTCTTAAAGTGGTCCCAGAGAGTCAATCCTCTTCATTTGCATGATTTCGTGAGGTTTTCTGGGTCATTTTGGCAATCACCTTAGGCTGCAACTGGAAGAAGAAGAGCGGTGGGCCCTGGGAGAATTCATGGTCACTTGCTATTATAATAACATATGAGGGAGCTTCAAAAAGCTTGTGAAAAAATCTCATTTATTTTATTTCCAATTTTCCATGAACTTTTTGAAGCCGCCTTGAATATATGTATAATATAAAATTATAATATATGTATATTTCTATATATTGGACTATGTTACATTTAATCATTCACTTGCTAAATGTAATAAAGTTTTTGTAGTTAAGTAGGAAAATGTCATATTTTGGAATTATGTATTTCAGTATTTAGGGGCAAAATGTCATGTCTATAATATTTGAAAATAGAAATAGATTACACAAATGCTACATGTTAACAATTGATAAATGTAGGCACTGTGTGTATGAATATTTATTATAATTTTCTCCCTACTTCTTAGTGTATATTTGAAATAGTTTATCACTGTTAAGCCCAAACACAGTAATGCTGCAGTGAGAAACCTTGCACATGTCTTGTATTCTCTGTGGCTCATCCCAAGGCCAGCTAAGCCCAATAGTAGGTTACATGGGAAACCTAGGACTGTATTTTTCATATTGAAGTTGGTAAAATTTAAAGTAACTCCTAAAATAATTTTAAGGAGATCATGAACAGTAATACATTGTATATAAAGTAGAACAGAAAATTCTTAAGGGTTTTGAACTCATACAGATGAACAGTACATGAAACATTTTTATTGTTCACATTTATATATACAAGTTTACATGATTATGTTGTAAAATAAATTTCTTATTATATACTAGAGGCAAAAAGTTTGAAAGTCATTGGGACATTACTTTTTTCTACCAGAAATTGCTGATGTTAGTTAGTGCTTTCTTGGGGTTCATTTCTCTTATTTAAATTATTTGGCTAGGCCTTACTTTCTACAGCTCAGTTACTTGATGGATGAGCTAGAAATGTTCTCATTTTCTTGATTTTGATTTTTCTAGTAACGGTGACTGAAGTTTTACCAAAGGAAAAGAAACAGAAAGAGGAGAAGACCTTAGTTCTTGGTCAAGCTGTGGTGGATCTTCTTCCTTTACTGGGAGGTCAGTTGTGTGATTTGCCCCAAAGCAGAAAGGATAATCAAGCTCACCAATTAGCTTCAAACAAAACCACTGCCATCAAATTAACTCATATTCATAGCAATTCTCTAGATAGCATAGAACTGCCCCTTTGGGTTTCTGATACTGTAAATCTTTTGGGGATATAAGCAGCCTCATTTGTCTCTTATGGAGTGACTGGTGAATTCGAACTCCTGACCTTTTGGATTGCATCCCAACACATAACCCACCATGCCATGGGCACTCCTTCAGCTAGCTCCAGGGAGGTTTAAAAAAAAAAAATCCTTGATCTACTTGAGGAACATATGATTCCTGGTTGAGGTTGCCTAGGAAACGCTACAAGGCAGTTCTACCCTGTCCTGTAGAGCCACTATCAGTCAGAATCAAGTCAATGGCAGGGAGTTTGGTTTTCCAGAAGAAGAGGTGAACACATTTATCTCTACTTGCAGTAATACTAATTTAAATTTTCATTCTTTGGCTTAAATTTGATCTTGTTTTTGCAGGAGGGAACTCACTTGAAACAGTGGTCCCATTGCACCCTGTGCCAGGCTCACCCCTAGAAACTATTCGACCAGGTGCTAAGGTAATGGGAATTTCAACTCTCAACATTTCTACTGACTATCAGTCTAGCAAACTGCTGTTAAGGTTTAATTCAGTCCATTAAACACCCTTTTCCTGGGCACGCATAGTATTAGGCTGTGAAAAACAAGGGTGAAGAAAGCAGCACTCTACCTTTACAGGGCCCACAATCTATATATCGCCGACTATAACACAATGTGATTAAATGGTGGGGGATAAGGATCACAAGAACACAGAGGGACAGCGTGCATGTACCGACTATGCGAAGGTCACTTTGCCCAGGAATAGATGTAACTTGAACTTTTTTTTTAACTCACTGCTGTTGAGTCGATTCTGACCCACGGGACCCTATGGGACAGAGTAGAACTGCCCCTGTGGGTTTCCGCGATTGTAAACCTTGACAGGAGTAGGAAGCCTCCTCTTTCTCCTATGGAGCAGTTGGTGGTTTCAAACTGCTGACCCTGCAATTAGCAGTCCAACATGTAACCCACTACAGGGAAATGCTTTCTTGAGCTGTCTTGACTGATTAAATAGTTTATGAAAGCACCTGGTATGATAGCCAGCCTTTGGTGATTGGAGGAGGGGAACTATCACCTGGAAGGTTGTGTGCTTGCCACGGGTTAGTCTGCTGAGCTCCAGTTCCCATTCCTCCTGGGGCTCAGTAGTTTCTTGGGATACTGCTTTATCACTGAGGTACCAGTGCCCTCATTCTCCATATACCACAGCTGCTGAGCATTGTTTCTGCACCAGGAGAGAGGAGGACTCAACTATTCCCTAATTAACCATCTTGCAATTTCCTTATTAACTGTCTTAGTGGTCTCACTGGGCCCCTCCTACATATTTTCTTTCCTCCCACTTCTCCCACCCCTAGCAACCCCCAAAGAATGTTTGGCTGTGTGTAAATATTTTCTTACTGGTTACATATACCTATAATTAGAAATTTATGCACCAACTACTAAAGCTACTGATGAGGAAATTGAAGAATTTTACCAACTTCTTCAGTCTGAAATTGATCAAGCATACAATCGATTCATTGGTAATTTCTGGTGATTGGAATGCAGACATTGAAAACAAAGGGGGAGGAGCAGTAGTTGGAAAATAAAGCTTCTGTAAGTTGACAACTTATTCATTGCAAATACCTCTTTTCAACACGTGGAACTTGCCAGATGGAATACACAGGAATAAAATTGATAGCATTCTACCTTGGGTTTGGTATCAATGAAGAGAAATTAGAGAGAGGCTCAATAACATAATTCATAACAGGACCATCATTTGCTCATATGAACAAGTTCAAGTTGAAGCTGAAGAAAATTAAAAACAAAAGCATGACTTTGAGTACATGCCATCTAAATCTCAAGAATAGATTTGGCACATTGGGCACTAATAAGTTGTAGGGTGATATAAAAAAGATATAAGAAGGAAACAAGACAGGAAAAAAGAAAAGACAGAAATGGATATCATAAAAGACTGAAACTTGGTGAATGTAGAGTAGATAGAGTGAATGGAAGACATGATGAAGTAAAAGATCTGGACACAAGATTTCAAGGACAATTTGAGAAGACAAAGTAAAGTATTACAATGAAATGTACAAAGACCTAGAATTAGAAAGCACAACAGAAAGAACTGAAGAAAAATAAATAAATCTTTGATTTGCAAGACTAAAGAATTCTATGAGCAAAATATTGAATGATGCAGGCAGCATCAAGAGAAGGTGGAAGTTCCCATACCAAAAAGAACTGGTCAGTGTTCAACCATTTCAGAAGTTAGCCTGTGATCGCGAACCAAGGCCTGAAGAATGGATGGAATACCAATTGATATTTCTATAAATGGATGCAATGCTGGAAGCAGTCATTTGTTTATGCCAAAAAATTTGGAATAATTACCTGGCTAACTGACTTGAAGAAATCCTTCTTATACTAATTTTAAAGAAAAGTGGTAAAAAGTGCAGAAATTATTTAACAATATCATTCATATTATGCAAGGGTTGCAGCAGCTCATTGATAGCAAATTGCCAGAACTTTAAGCCATAGTTAGAAGCGGGCCTGGGCTAAGGGATATTACATGGCTCTTGGCTAAAAGCAGAGAATACCAGAAAGATGCTTATCTATTCATTGACTATGCAAAGGTCCTCACCTGTGTGGATCAGAATAGCTGATGGGGAATACTGTGAAGAATGGGAAATTCCAGAACAGGTTGTTGTGTAATGCTGAATAGGTACACAGACCAAGAAACTCATTCCAGCAGAGCCAGGGGATCCTGAAATGGTTTAAAATCTAGAAATGTGTGTGTTAGGATTGAATCTTTTCACTATATTTGTTCAAGCTGTATGCTGAACAAATATCTGAGAAGCTGGACTATATGAAGAAGAATGTGGGATCACAACTAATTAATGAACAACCAGTGATATACAAATAACAAAATCTTGCTTGCTGAAAGTGAAGAAGATTTTAAGCACCTACTGATAAGGATCAAAGACTACAACTTTCAGTCTGGATTACACCTCAACATAAAGAAAACCAAAATTCTCACAACTAGCATCATAATAAATTGAAGAAAAGATTGAAGTTCAGAAGGATTTAATTTTACTTGCATCTAAAATCCATCCCCCTGGAAGCAGCAGTCAGGAAATAAGACAATGCATTGTATTGGGCAGATCTGCTCCAAATGACCTTTTTAAAGTGTTAAAAAGCAAAGATGTCATTTTGAGGATTATGGTATACCTACCACAATTTATATTCATTATCCACGCGGAAAGGTGAACAATGAATAAGGAAGACTGAATATGCATTGATGCATTGCAGTTAGGGAGTTGTGAAGAATACAGAATATATCATGGATTTACAGAAGAATGAATGAACCAATCTACCTTGGGAGATGTATAGCCAAAATACTCTTAAGAAGGGAGGATGGTGGACCATGTTGTCAGAAAGGACAAATCTCTGGAGAAGGACATGATGTTTGGTACTTGGGAGGGAGACACTCAACAAGAAAGATTGACAGAGTGGTTGCAGCGATGGGTTCAAAGAAAGCAACAATTGGGAGGCTGACCAGGACTAGGCAGCGTTCGTTCTGAGATACATGTTTATTTTATTGACGGTCTGAGATGAGCTTCCAGCTGACAGCTATCAGTACCTACCAACCAAATGAGGAAGCTGCCTGGGGTATCTAGCTAGGTGGGTCCTTCAAATTAACTGCCAACTCAAATGGTATCTGACTACAACTTCACTGGAGATTCAGACAATAATTGCTTATCTGGGTCAAGCCAGTCCTTGAGCCATGAGCATAAAGCATAAAATGTGTGTTAAGCCTTGCTTGGTGAAGTAGAGGATCAGTGGAAAGGAGGAAACCTTAATAAGATATTTTGGGGGTGTGAGGGTATGGTTCGCCTTCTTTAACCCTTTTGTGAACACAACATGACAGTGTAGTGTTGTTAAATCAACCGGGAGTAAGTGATTTTATTCTTTAAGGGGTAATATGTGCCAAGTCTTCAAAGCACGAGAGAACCATGTTACTCTCCGCCTTTAAAGGAGTTTGGCTCTGTGGCTAGAAGAGCCATCTTGGTAATCATCGGTGATCTTCATTTTAACAAAACAGAATCTCCAACTTTTTACGCTTATTGTAGGTTGAGGAGAGTTCTCCATTCACACGCTGGCAGAATCTTCAGAGTGGCTGCTGGCTTGAGGAGGCGTTCATGTGCTCCAGTTCTGATGTAGTGCACAGAGGGTGCTAAATGTTAGTCCTGCTAGACCTGCTCGTGCAACAGCCCCACCCCCCCCCAGACCACCTGTACATTGATACCACATGTCTGTCATGGCTCCAGCTGCCCTTGTGTTGGGGTCTTCTGCACCTCGTGGTTGTCAGTGATATCACCAAATGCACTACAGAGCAGAGCTAGAGACTCTGGAGCAGCGGTTCTCAGCCTGTGGGTTGTGACCCCTTTGGGGGTC
>NW_022103968.1:65584001-65585647 GCF_000313985.2 Echinops telfairi | reverse complement strand
AGAAGTTCTCCTTAGAATCAGGGATAGCAAGACTTCATTTCACATATTTGGGACATGTTACCAGGAGAGACCAGTCCCTGGAAAAAGACAGCATGCTTGGTAAAGTGGAAGGGCAGCGAAAGAGAGGAGGAGCTCGCGGAGGTGAATGGATGCCGTGGCTGCATCCGCGGCTCAAGCATCAGACTTGTGAGGACGGAGCGGAGCCCAGCAGTGGCTGATACTGTCGTACAGGTCTCTGCGTCAGACACACCCTGCTGGCACCTAACAACGAACACTCAACAGGTGCTTTCCCAAAGGTTTCTGTCAACGTTTAGGCTCTCTTGAATTTGTTGAGAGAGTCCCTTGCTGGACAATTTTTATTTTAAACGAGTTCAATTTGTCAGTTATGTCTTGTGTTGCTCATGATTTTAGTGTCACATCGATGAATTCATTAAGAACTAATTCTGAAGCATTACCCCCAGGTTTTCTTTAGGAATGTTAGTCAGTTTTTACATGTAGGCCCTTGATTCATTTGGAGTTAATTTCTGCATATGATGTATGAAAAATTTTTCTCATTATAAACACTTTTGGTTTTTGAGAAATCATAAGAACAGGCTAGTAAAAACCACCCCTAGCTCACAAGTCTTGTGCAATTACTATTTGCATGTCAGTGTAAACCAAACCAAACCAATCCACTGGTCGATTCTGACTCTTAGTGGCGCTTTTGGACAGGGCAGAACCGTCCCACAGGGTTTCCTAGGTTATAAAAGTGCTGATTTTCAGTTAGCAGCTGATGGATTAAACACTGCATCGCATATAGAACCTTCCAATTCTCTTCTGTATATTTGTCCTCGCATTTGACCCTCAAACGGTACAGTCAGCAGAGCTCAATCTTAGAGAGAAGGAGCTTCTCTTGGCTCTGTCTTTAACTCATGGGTAGTTAAAGGAAATTATTTCAATGCTCAATATGGAAAGAAGGAGGCTTGCTCGCCTTACCTCAGACACCGCTGATACTCACAGGAGGTAATGTTTTTTGTGGTGGTGGTTTTGTTTTAAAAGTGGGGGTGACTGATCTTGCACAATTTAAAAATGCTGTATCATTTCATTCTTTTCCAGCAGTGCAGTCTTGAAGTGAAAGTATCTGTGCCAGAGCCGTTACTGACGACTGCCCAGATCTTAGGGGGCAACCTTTTGAAGGTCACACTGGAGGCTGCCTACTCCGTGCCTGAGTCCTTCATGCCCGTTGGGCCCCTGCAGAACTACATGGTTGGGCTGCAGGTTCCGTCAGCTGGGGAGGTAAAGGCCTATTGCTCGCTAGCGCCCTCCTCCCACATGGCTACACCCTGTGGCCATCGCTTCCTCACTACTCTGCAGCCATTCAAGTCCTAGCTCTGTTCCGGACTGAGCTTTATTCAAGTTCACGTCTATGTTAGTGATAGGCTTATAGTTCACATATCACTTTACTATACATAATTACCAAATAGGTATATATGGTAGAGAATAGGTCAAATGGTCCATTTTTAAATCTGTTTTTCTATCAGTTATGTTAATGTACTATTCTGTGGATTTTATATAATGTATTTTATTATAAAAAAACTCTTTAAACCCAGCTTATTTACTTGGGCCACATTTCTTGAATCACAGTGATTGGATGTGGGTCTTTTTAG
>NW_022103968.1:65581243-65583042 GCF_000313985.2 Echinops telfairi | reverse complement strand
CATTATTTTTAAACTAGTATAGTGCTTCCTCGGTGATGGAAGTTGCTTTTCTAAGTAGAGTTTTGCTCTTCATTTCAATTCCAGAGTCTTTGTTTCTGGATGCTGAAATCTTCTTTTCGGACAGAACCAATAGAACACTCTTGGTGGTAGGACAGAGTAGATCACAGAATCCCACTAGCAGCACGTTCTGACACCCAAGTTAGACTTATTCAACGTGGCTTCTTTCCATCTTTCCAACTTACACTGCACAGAGGGGCTACAAACGAAAAGTTTGATTCACATCTTTTTTTATTCACTCAGTTTTTAGAGACTAATTACCCTTGGGGCAAATATTTTAGAAGCTAAAAGACAAACAACTAAAATAAGTGATCAGGCCTAATCAAAATGGCTTAATACCATTCTTTTTTTCTTCTGAACATCTTACTTAAGTGGTTTATGAGAGCTGTTATGTTAGCTCAGGGTTCCCACCATGTACATCAGTTTGTTTATAGGCTTTAGATTAAGGCTTTTTCAGAGTATTCTGAGGGTATTCAAAAGAACCTACATTCTCAAGAAAAGGTACGCAGTATTTTGTAATATCTGCGTTTTCTGTTCTCTGCACAAGATATTCTCACCTGGGTGCACCTGGACAGAATAGCATGAATGAAATGAGAATGAAGGAAATGAGACTCTCCTTCAGTTAGACCTTCAGAAAAGCTTTTGTTTTCACGATATTTGTAGTGTAGATTAGCATCATCAACACTAATTTGGAAAAAGAGCCCAGGTGTAGTCAGTAGAGGCTTAAATCTTCTTTGTAATCAGAAAACAATTCCTTGAGACCTACAGCTAATACAAATAATCCATGCTAATCTTCTCTGTATCATTCCAATTTTAGTATATGTACTGCCCAAGTGAGCACTACAATTCCAGAATTTTCCTGAATGTCTGTTTTCCATATGATCTTTATATTCAATTTATCCATTCTAAATAATAAAAATCCTGTTTGGTATTGTTATTAGTGCTGTATTACATTTATAGACTAAGTTAGAAAGAATTAGCATTTTATGGTTGCTGTATAAGAACAGACTTTTCCTATGTCAGAATAGGGAATACCTTTTCATTTACCTACATCTTCTTTTATGCGATCACTTCCATTCAACTCTCCCCCTCCCCTAAATAATGCTGCTTATTACATTAGGCTTTAAATGTCTGAAGTTAAAAGACACTACGGATGTGGCTGGACTTCCTGGATCTCTGAGCCTCTATATCCTAATGCACCTACTTAACAGGGCAAACAACTTTTTAATTCTATTTTTCGCAAGCTTAAGAACTCATTTCTCTTTTGCATAATAAATCCAGATTTCTGTGTTCAGATTTCAGGATCCTCTTGTAAGGACTCCTTTTTGTTTTAGCCTGAATCTGGTGTTAGTAGCTTCTGTTTTTCTTCCCTTGGCTACAGTAAAATAAAGCTATATCCCATTTAGCTTTGCTTATTTTGCTTCTCAGTGTTTTGAATTGGTTCAAATAAATTCAAACATAGATGACAGGGACAAGGGCAGTGTATGCATTGCACACCAACCAAATCTCTTGTGCTTTGGCTTTTGACCTGGACAGGAAACAGGTAATGGTGCTCCATTCGAAGTTGGCATTTGATCTTTCTGCTTTGAATGTGGGTTTCAGTGTGACCCAGCTGCCATCCTTACTGTGCTGCTTACAAGACAGATTTGTTTGTTCTTCTGGTGGTCCACAGTATTTTCAACATTCTTGGCCAATACCCTAATTCAATAATCCTTCAATTTTCTGTATTCAATGTCCAGTTT
>NW_022103968.1:65564612-65580454 GCF_000313985.2 Echinops telfairi | reverse complement strand
CTAAGTCGAACATATATTTGGGGGAGATGACTTGGGAGAAATCTTTCTGTTTCCCACACACTGTGAGGCTTGATTGTGGGCCCAAGTAAGATGAGCTCCTCCACAACAACTGTAATCTTCTCTCTGTTTGTCATGATGTTACCGACTCCTTCAGTTGTGAGGAATTTGGTTTTGGTTACATTGAGTTGTACTTCAACCTTGAGCTTGATGAAGTCCTTGATCTTCATCAGTAAGTACCTTAGGCCTTCTCACTTTCAGCAAGAAAAATTCCAGATAAGAATCAGGATCAGTGTAAAGTCAATTTTTATGAGGTGAAGGTTAGACACACTCCCACTCTCCCTTTTTTTCACCATTATGACACCAGCTATTCTTAGCACTCTCTACTTCTCTGCAGGGTTCAATCATTCATTGCAATGGCCACACAGAATTCACAGTCAAATGGCTTATAGGGAAGTAACGTGGGACAAAATTATGTGGGACAAGTCAGGAGAGACCAGTCCCTGGAGAAGGACATCATGCTGTGCAGCAACAAAAGAGGAGGATAGATTGACACAGTGGCTGCATCAATGGCCCAGAAATAAAGCACCATTGTGAGGAGGCTCAGGACCAGGCAGTGTTTTGTTCTGTCATACATGGGTTCACTGGAATTGACTCAATGGTACCTAACAACAACACACAACGGAAGGAGCCAGTGGTTAGGAGTTGGCTGTAAGATCAGCAGTTTGAAACCACCAGCAACCCGATGTTCAGGGCATTTGGGGTTTGTTTGTTTGGGAGCAGGCTACAACTTGGGCTGAGGATCAATTTGAGGGAACAGGAATAACTTGGGATTCGGATTAGGAAGCACATAGTGTGATTTAGAAGGCTCCTGTGAGGTGAAGAGCACATCCCTGCATTCTTCGGTGAAGGATAGATTCCAAGCAGAACATCTTTCTTTTCTTTTTTTTTTTTTCATCGTGGAAGTCTTTATTATTCTTTGCTGTCTTTGTTTTGTTTTGTTTTGTTTTTAACATTTTATTAGGGGCTCATACAACTGTTATCCCAATCCATACACACATCAATTGTGTAAAGCGCATTTGTACATCGTTTCTCAAAACATTTTCTCTCCATTTAAATCCCCGACATTAGGTCCTCATTTTTCCCCTCCCTCCCCCAGAACATCTTTCACAGCTGCTCTCTGTCCATTGCAGTTCTCTCTACTTTGCAAGCAGGTCCTTCTAAACCATGTTTGCAGGCAGGCCTCTCAGCTGTGTATTCACCCTTTCAGCTGTTCATGACCTCTCTGTCTTCAGCCTGCCTGCCAACTACTGGCCCACCTCACAGTCAGTGTAGCAGCTTGCTCAGCTTCAAATCTCGTAGCTTACTGTTGTTTCTGCCCCACCTACTTCTGGTCGCCTTGCTGCCTGCTCTCTGCTACTAGGTTCTCTTTGCCACTGGGTCCCTTCCTAGCACCCCACCATCTTCAATGCTATAGCCTTTGGCCTGAATCATTACTCTTCTAGGAGGTCCCTCTTGTAGGCATCCCAGGTCCAAATCACTGTGCGCCACGTTCGTCAAGGCCATGGGGTTCCCTCCTTGTTTACTCTTCTGCCTTTCCCGCTAAAAGAACTGTGCGGTTGGCTCCTTAGATACACTGCATGAACTGACCAATCCCTTTCGTGGACCACAAGTCAGCCTTATTTGGTGAATTTTCAAGCCATATTAAAGTGACTAATGTCTTACAAGATTCTGCTCCAGCCAATCATTTTTTGAGCATCACAAGTTCATGAACTGTCGCGCTACCTGGGCAGGCTCTCAAGTGGAGTTCCCAAAGAACTGGGGCAAAAGGTAACAAGCCCTCTGGGCTTAGGGGAACAAGTTTCCTAAGCTGCTTTTCTGAAGAACCAAGGCTTTATTTCACTACACTCCTCCCCCAGAAGATTCGCCTTATTATTCTATATTTATGTCTATTCATTCCTCAAGGACTTTGCAAAATTAATTTGCTCCACTTTGATTAAAGTTTAACATTATTTCCCATTAACTTTATATATTCTTGGAGCCATAACTTCTTCTCTAAAATGTGTTTTAATGCTCTGAATATATAATTGAAGAACTTGAACATCTGTCTCTATTTGATTGTAAGCTTCCTGAAGGCAAAGACCAATTTCTTAGTTCTTTTATAATTCTCATTAATAGCACTTATCAAAGTAATAATTTATATGATTAATTAAACTGTGATAACTGTATTTCCAAATATTTTATGTTAAAACACTTACATAAAAAATACTTTTACTAAGTACTTAGGTACATGCATTATTTCCTTAGAATAAACTACTAGAAGTAGAATTACTGTCAAAATGTACTTAGTGTTTAGTCATTTGTAATGATTTTTAGGAACACCTTTGTCACACTGTTTTTAGAAAAGTTGGATCAATTTATGCTTTATTAATAATGATGTTTCCTTCCCCTTTACTACATTGCCAAAGCTTTTAAAACTCTTGGTCCATCTACTGAGTAAACAAGAGGGTTTTATTTTGTGCTTCATTACTAGATAAGTTGAACTTTTCCTTTAAAAATTTTTTTTATTTGTATTTTTCACATTTGGCATAAGTATCCTTTGATTTTCTTTATAGCTGATTTATAAGAAATCTTTCGATAGTAAGACATGTCATCCACCTTTTCTCTACTGTAATTTACTTTCTATGTTATTTTAATTTGTATGGATACAAAGGTTAGGCAATAGAAGTTTGTTTCTGCCCTACAGCTTGTCTATTTACTGCCGTGGTTAGGATTTTCAGTTTCCACCCAGTCTTTGGTGACTGCAGTTTCAGACACTTAAGTCGAAGTCTAGAAGCTAGCCTGCCCTGCAGACATATGAGGGCCTCAAAAGTTCGTGGAAAATTGGAATGAAAAGATCCGGCTTTAGTTATAGATGCATTTATATTTACGTCATTTATCTTCAGCCTGTCTTTCCAAATTTCTTCTTTTTATACTACCTGTCTCCAAGTCTAATTTTAGTATTTCCCAAAAATATTGGAAGTTTTTTCTACATTTGCACATTTAGTAATTGCCTGGAATATCCTTCTTCCTTAACCTCACCAGGATGAAATCTTTTACAGAACATTTTTATTTAAAGTATCTCCAGTTTGGTTTTTCATAAATTTAGTTGTGATTAAAAAAAATTTTTTTTTAGTTGTGATTTAGGTGGAAGTTTACAGAACACATCATCAGTTTTCTAATCAGTTTCAATCAGAACACATAATCAGTTTTCTACACTCAACAATTAATACACATTTTGTGTGAACTTATCCACTGTGGTCCCCTCCACGCGTCCTATTACCTCCAGTCTCTCCTGTCCCCCTTCTTCCTCCTTTCCTACCTTTCTGGCCGTAGACAATTTGTTTTGCAGCACGAGGCTGGGTTCCATTCCAGACTTGAAGGGGATGACCCAGGGCCATAGTTGTGAAGGTCCCTAGTCTTCCTCTCCGTGAAGATTTTAAAGCCTGGTAACTTTGATGATTTTGAATTCTAGTCCACATTGTGGTCCCCGTTTATCTAGGACTGTCTAATATGATCCCCTTCAGAGCAGTTGATGCTCAGTGGTAACTCGGCACCATCGAGTTCTTCTGGTCTGAGAGTTGTGAAGACTGATGTTGGCATAATACATGAACCTGCTGAGCTCCTTGTTTTAAGATGTCTTTAATTTTTATCATTCTCCTTTCCTCTGGAGAGGGAAAATACCAACATTTGCACATTAGATGGCTGCTCATGAGTAGCCCAGTTGCTTAGTTGCTACTCACCAACGTAAGATGTAGAGCATTGTCTTTGTGGACTATGTTATGCTAGTTGACCCTGGTGCTCCCTGAGATTATGGTTCTGAGTTCCTAGAGCAGTGGTTCTCAACCTTCCTCATGCCGCGACCCTTTCATACAGTTCCTCATGTGGTGGTGACCCCCAGCCATAAAATTATTTTTGTTGCTACCTCATAACTGTAATTTTGCTACTGTTATGAATCAGGTGACCCCTGTGAAAGGGTCATTCGACCCCCAAAGGGGTCATGACCCACAGGCTGAGAATTGCTGCCCTAGACTGAGCAATTCATTCCCTCAAAGTATTTGGTTATATAAAAATATGTTTTCATAACTTTGCCTCTGTATGGGCCACATCATTCGTGGATATATTTGTAGCAGAGTTAAATACCTATATAGAAATATCCTCTGTCAAAGGTATGTATGTTCATGGGCATACTCCCACTCTCCTTTCCACACCTGTTCAACTTGGGTGTCTCTCCAGTCGATCCAAGCATTGACTTATTGGTCACCACATTACAGGCTTATATATAAAACATTATTTGCCTCTAACTCATGCAAACTTCCCAGTGTCTTCCCCAGCCTCCAATATTTTTTCCCCTAACTTCCTTCCTCTTCACCAGTTAGCTACCCTATTGCCTCTGACTTTCCCTCTTTCTTTTTCCCTCCCACCACTGGGAGGGAAATTATTAAAGAGTATCTTTTTCAGTGTGAAGTATGAAAACCCTTTCTAGGCTTTTTATAACAGTTTTCTCATACAATATTTGTCCTTGACTAATTTTACTCAGCATCATGACCTGCAGGTTGAACTCAGATGAAATCTTACCTAGGCTTTAGGGCAAGCTCAATTAGAGTCCTCCTTTTGGAATCTTGGGTGATATATACACAAAAATCACTGTTCTTATTGATTTTCAGCTGTTTTTCTTGAATAAGTACCCTTCCCATTTTTGAAACCTTTCAGTTAATTTCTAGAGTTCTGAAAGTAGATCTTGACTGCGTTTCTCATTGATTTTATGAAGGGGTGGGTTTTCAGAGCTCTTCACCCTGCCATTCCAGAAGTCCCTCTCCTTCACAAAAGTCTTTGAAAGTTAACCCCAAGAACTAGAGTTGTTAAGTTTTAAGCTATCGGATTTTAATTTTATTAAGAACTACAAAGTCATTGTCCATAGTCATACTAATTTATACTTCCAAGCAGCATTTAAGAATATTGTTGATGGGAAAGATAGTGAACCAGCAGGCATGCTACCCCGACCCTCTATAACAAAGACATGAGACCAAATGAAACCGATATGGATGATGGCACTAAGCTCTAAGCTCCGGAGGAAAGGGCAGAGAATTGACTTGAATCCTGACTAGGAGAGGAGATACACAGAATAGGTGAACTGCCAGCACACCATTCTGAACTTTCACAAGCAGAATTCTATAAAGACAGTGGCCTGACCGCACAGGCACCCCCGCCGGTAGCTGGCAGCAAGAAATTAACACCGCCTATAAAGCCTAGCCATACCTGTACTTCCTGCAACCCCACCCACTAGGTGAGTGCTGTACCTGTTGCTGTGTCATCTGATCAATGATAGCGGCCAAGATCAGACAAATTCATCCTCAACTCTGCCACACAAGCCATGAACCAGAGACTGTACACACACTCACAGTCTTTAGCACACCCACCAGGAGTGTACCTAATCATCAGTTAAGATTAATACAATATCACCAGAACGTCTCTGAGACTACAGAACAATAACTCTAGTGAGGTATACCCATCTTAGAATAAGCAACCAAAAGGCTTGCATTTCCCCAAGGACAAATTCAGGAAAGCTGGAAACGAAGGGGAATGGAACTGGAAACGCATGGAGAAAGAGGGATAAGTGATGTTACTCTGTGGGGATTGTAGTCAATGGAGTGAAACAAAATGTGTATGAATTATTAAATGGAGAACTGATAAGTTCGTAAACTTTCACCCAAGTTACAAAGTTTAAAAGACATACCGTTTCCTTTCACATTCTTACCAATACTTGACATTAGACTTAAATTTTGCCCGTCTAATGGTTTGACATGGTATTTTACTATTTTAATTTTCACTTTATAGATTATTAGTGCTATGCATATATATATAGGCTCTTTTAAATGTTGGATTTAAACTTTTTTCTTTTTCTTTAAATTGCCTGTGTATTTTTAACCATTTCCATTACAAATATGTTTGAAAAACTATAAGATATAAAGGTACCTATTATTAGCCTTTTGTCAGATTTAAATTTGATCTGAAAGATAATTTTTAAAGGTAAGTCATGAATATCATATAAACATAAAATGACAAAGTGTTTAATATTTTATTTAAGTATTTAATGAAAAATTCAGTCAAATGTAAAAACTAGCTCAACGGAGAAGCTGAGGCAATATTAGGAGTTGCTAATATTTTAGAACTGTTCAGTAGCCACAGAGAAATAATCAGTTATATTTCATGGACAGATATATTTGCATATTTACAGACAAGAATGATTTGTATTAGCAGAGTTCTACAATGAGAGTGTGAGCTCAAAGGCAATGGAGGCCACAGGCCACTCTACACCAATAGATGATCGTGGAAGGGTCTGTTAGATAGTCGCCAGTCTTCCATTGAGAACATATTTCAGTCATTTTGTGTCCATTTAAAAACATTTGACATTTTCTTCTTGGTGTCTGGGATTTATTTCTGTAGAAAGATTACCCAATGCTGTTCAAGAATGGGATTCTGAAGATTGGAGGGGAACGAGAACCTGTCCCTCGGCCCAAAAAATGGCCGATTGCCAATATTCTGGCGCCAGGTGCGAATAACATTCCTGACGCTTTCATTGTGGGTGGCCCCTACGAGGAAGAAGAAGGAGAACTCAACCACCCTGAGGTAAAAGAGGCTGCCCTTTGTAGCTGTGGCGACAAACTCAGTACACTGCCAGATGTGAATTCCTGTAATTTATGCATATTACCTGTTAAGATAAAACAATTGCATGGCAAAATAATTCTTTCTAAAAAAAAAATTCTTTCTGTAAGCCTGCTGACAATGCCTACCAACAGCTTAAGTCTAGCAAACAAAATACTTTTATGTAAATCAAACTTGCTCTTTATTTTATTTTAAATTTATTTATTTAAAAATAGGTGATAAAGTCATCACAGTTCAAGATATACTCATAAAATGACAGACAAGCACTATGGCATCATGTGTTGCCTAGTTCCTTCTCAGCTGTTTACCCTGGTAGTCACCTGCATTGTTAGTTTCCTCCAGAGACTTTCTGTGCATATAAAAGCAAATACATGCAGTCAGAGGAAGCCTCAGGAACAGAAGCATTTAAAAGCTTCCTTATAATAGCCAGGCACCATCAGCTTTCTTCACCACATTTGCTTAAGTACACATTTGTCTTCAGCAATCCTGTCGGGAAGGTGTGTATCATGGAATGCCAATTTAATAGAACAAAGTGTTCTTGCACTGAGCAAGTACTTGAGTGGAGGTCCAATGTCCATGTGCTGCCTTAATACTAAACTTATAAATATATGCACATAGATCTATTTCCCCATCATCCTATATAAAGATATAGCGTCTGGGGTCTTAAAGGCTTGCAGGTAAACAAGCAGCCATCTAGCTCAGAAACAACAAAGCCTACATGGAAGAAGCACACCAGCCTGTGTGACCACGAGGTGTCAAAGATACCAAGTTTCAGGCATCAAAGAACAAAAAATCATATCATTGTAAATGAGGGGAAGTGCAGAGCTGAGACCCAAAGCCCATCAGGTCGCTGGGAGGATACGAGCCAGTCAGCATGCAGTGTAGCAACACTGAAACATACAACTTTCCTCTAGTTCTTTATACTTCCTCCCCACCACTGTCATGATCCCAATTCTACCTTACAAATCCGGCTAGACCAGAGGATGTTCACTGGTACAGATAGGAACTGGAAATACAGGGAATCCAGGACAGATGATCCCTTCAGGACCAGTGCTGAGAGTGGCGATACAGGGAGGGTGGAGGGAGGGTGGGCTGAAAGGGGGCACTGATTATAAGGATCTACATATAACCTCCTCCCTCGGGGGACAGACAACAGAAAAGTAGGTGAAGGGAGACGTCGGACAGTGTAAGATATGACAAAATAATAATTTATAAATTCTCAAGGGTTCATGAGAGGGGGGAGAATGGGGAGGGAAGGGAAAAAATGAGCTGATGCCGAGGACTTAAATGGAGAGCAAATATTTTGAGATGATAGCAACGAATGTACAAATGTGCTTGACACAATTGATGTATGTATGGATTGTGATGAGTTGTATGAGCCCCCAATAAAATGATTAAAAAAAAAACAACCTTAGGGGATCCATGGAGAGCAATAAATTGCAATCTTTAGACCTATCTTAATCATTTATCTGATAATAATTGATAAAATATTAAAGAAGATAAATTAATCCTGTATAACAAAAATACTATTTGAAGTAAAATATTTAAACAAAGATTTTAATGTGTTTGAATAAATAAACCTATAGCCTCCCCCCAAAAGCGTCCTTATACCGAGTGCAAAGGAGTCAGACTTTAGAAGGACTGGCTCACCAAATGAAAAACAGTAAACATTTGACAGAAACAACACAAGATGACCAAGGCCATCAAGTTTACATTTGTCCATTCATGGTGGGAAACATAACTTTTTCTTTTAAATATCAGATTTCCAACGGTCAAAAGGTATCTTCAGGTGCCAGCAGAGTAAAAGTCAGGGATAAAATTATCTTTCTTTAGAGAATTCAGATTTATAGGAAATGTGCAGGGAAGACCCTGCTTTGTTGCTTTGCTTCAGGTATTAATTTTTAAAACAATGGCATGCAAAGTACTTAATCTCAGTGGAAGGGAGGAGACAGTGTCCGTGTTTGCTGCATACACACATTCTTTTCCCATCGTTTTTTACACAGCTGGTAGCCCTGTAGGCACATTTTTTTGCAACTTGCTTTTTTCCATTCTGGAAAATTTCTCATATCATACTATAAAATTTCTCATATCATACTATAAAAAATATTCTCATTTTCCTTATTTACATTTGCTATGTACTACGTCATTTTACTTAACAAGTCTCATATTGGTGGATATTTAGGTCAAAATGAAATCTTTTTTTCCACATATATTTTTTTAAATCACTTTATTGGGGGCTTGTACAGCTCTTATCACAATCCATACATACATCATTTGTGTAAAGCACTTGATAACTTACAAATTATTATTATTTTTCCATGTCTTGCACTGACCAATGTCTCCCTTCACCCACTTTTCTGTTGTCCAACCCCCTTGGGGGAAGTTATTATCATTGCGATCGTTTCCCCCTCTCTCCTCTCTCTTTCCCCTTCCCCTCCTGATATCACTACTCTCATTATTGGTCCTGAGGGTTTATCTGTCCTGGATCCCCTGTGTTTCCAGCTCTTATCTGTACCAGTGTACATGCTCTGGTCTAGCCGGATTTGTAAGTTAGAATTGGGGTCATGATAGTGGGGGGAGGAAGCATTAAAGAACTAGAGGGCATACTTACCGTGATCACAAAGGTGGTTTTCCCAGGGTGAGGCTTATCCATTGCACTCCAGATGTGCTGACCCCTGTGATTTCCCCAAATGTGGGAAACTCGACTGCATAATTTGTGGTAGTGGGGGACTGTTTTCGCGCTCTCCCCTTAAAAAAAAAAAAAAACTAGAGGAAAGTTGAATGTTTATCAGTACTGCACTGCACCCTGACTGGCTCGTCTCTTCCTTGTGACCCTTCTGTAAAGGACTGTCCAATTGTCTACAGATGGGCTTTGGGTCTCCATTCTGCACTCCCCCTCATTCACATATTCACTTTGGTATGATTTTTGTTCTGGGTCCTTGATGCCTGATACCTGACACCTCATGATCACACAGGCTGCTGTGCTTCTCACATGTTTTTCCACATATTTTTTTGTACATGTTATCCAAAGGCATTGAAAACAAAAACAAAAACTCATTGATTCTGACTCATAGTGACCCTAGGATAAAGTCGAACTGCCCCTTAAGGTTTCTGAGTCTGTCAATCATTAAGGGAGCAGACAGCCTTATCTTGGCCTGGGAAGAGCATGGTAGAGTCAAACTGCTGGCCTTGTGAGTCCAAAATTTAATCTACTACTCTACTAGAACTGAGGGCACAAAACATAGTGAGAATCATTTGTAACTGTGTATGTGGACATTAGTGGAAACATTAAAACAGATTGTAAAATAAGGATGGTTGAATTTTATTCACTTTTTGTAATTTTTCACTATACAGAATGTATAGGAAAGCATATACCAGTTCAATGATCTCTCCCTGTACAGTTTAGTGGTATTGGCTGCATTCTGTGAGTTGTGCAATCATCCTACCTGTCCTATCTAAGATTTCTCTTCACTGTGCTCCCAATTTTCCGGTCTAAACTTTCAAGTGGCTATGGTCAATTAGATCCCATATATATAGATCTAAAAGAGCATAATGCTCAAGGTAGACATTCTTTTTTTTTTAATCATTTTATTAGGGGCTCATGCAACAACACAATCCGTACATATATCCATTGTGTCGAGCACATTTGTACATATGTTGCCATCATTGTTATCAAAGCATTTTTTTTCTACTTGAGCCCTTGGTATCAGCTCCTCATTTTCTTCCTCCCTCCCTCTCTCATGAATCCTTGATGATTTATAAATTATTATTATTTTTTCATGTCTTGCACTGTCCAGTGTCTCCCTTTATCCCTTGTCTGTTGTCCATCGCCCTGGGAGGGGGTTATACATAGGACATTGTGATGGGTTCGCCATTTCTTCCCCCACCTTCCTCTTGCCCTTCTGGTATGGCTCCTCTCAATATTGGTCCCGAGGAGTTTATCTGTCCTGTATTCCCTGTGTTTCCAGCTCTTTTCTGTACCCATGTACATGCTCTGGTCCAGCTAGATTTGTAAGGTAGAATTAGGGTCATGGTAATGGTGGGGAGGAAGCATTAAAGAACCAGAGGAAAGCTGTATGTTTCATCAGTGCTACACTGCACCCTGACTGGCCCATCTTCTACCCACAACCCTTCTGTAAGGGGATGTCCAATTGCTTACAGATTGGCTTTGGGCCTCCATTCCACACTCCCCCCTCATTCACATTATGATTTTTTGCTCTGGGTCTTTGATGCCTGATACTTGGTCCCATCGACACCTCATGATCACACAGGCTGGTGTGCTTCTTCCATGTGGACTTTGTTGTTTCTCAGCTAGATTGTCCCTTGTTTATCTTCAAGTCTTTAAGACCCCAGATACTATATCTTTTGATAGCCAGGCACCATCAGCTTTCTTCACCACATTTGCCTATGCACCCATTTGTCTTCAGCGATCATATGAGGAAGGTGACCATCTCAGAGTGCCGGATTATTAGTGCAAAGTGTTCTTGTGTTGAGGGAGTACTTGAGTAGTTAAGATAAACTATTGTTTGGTTTTAAGAAGACTAAAGGGAATTTTATTGGGGGGGGTCAAGGTTTAAAGATTATGTTTGTGGCTGAATTACTTTTATATATCTGACTCTTAATAATTCAAGTGAAAGAGAAAGAGCTAGCAATAATTAAGAAGTACCATGCAATGTTTTTTTTCCTCATCACTGTGGTTAATGAAAACTCAAACCATCCTTAATTTTATTATGTTAATTATCCTGAACCTTTTGAAAAAGCAGTTCTCAATCTTGACTACACATTAGAATCATCTGGAAAGCTTTACAAGAATGATAATTTCTAAGCCCACTCAGCCCATGCGTTAAGAAATTATGTTTAATACCGTATCAAATCCTAGTCAGTGATAAAGTTTTTAGAAACTCCAGATGATTTGAATAAGCATTTAGCGTTGAGAATCACTGATTAAGGTTATGTGAGTGAATGTTGGGGACGTACTACTACTAGAAAAGTATCCTGATTAAATCCATTAAAAGAATACCCCCTATATAGAGCGGATGATACACTTATCACAGAGAGAGAACAGAGTTTCTACCTTATTTTACAGGACAAGGAATTTAGGAACCAAGCAGAGTGCATAAAGAAAAGGATTGTTTGGGACCTGGAAAGTCGCTGTTACCTTGATCCTACTGCAGTGGCCAGGTAGGATGAGGAAGAGATTATGTCTAACCAACAGAGACACTGTTGTTGGGTAACTGTGGATCTGTTTTCACTCATGGTGACCCATGTGAAAGAGTCTCATCCACATGGGTTTTCTTGGCTGTAGTTTTCATGGAAGCAGATCACCAGGCATTTTTTCTGTCGGGTTGCTGAGTAGGTTCAAATGGCAAATGTTACCCTATCAAAGGAAATAAGGGTAAAGAAATGAAAGATGCATGGAAATAAGTAGTCCAGTGGGCCACATGAACATCAGTCTCCTTGACGAAGAACTAGATGGTGTCCACCTACCACCACCAGCTGCTCTGAAAGGAGCTCACTAGAGGCCCAGGATAGAGTGGGAGAAGAATGTGGAACAAAAGTCAAACTCATCAAAAAGACCAGGCTTACTGGTCAGACAGAAACCAGTGGAACTCTTGAGACTAAGGTCCTTACCCACCTTTCAGGTCTGGAAATGAACTCGCTCTCAAGGCTCCATCATCAGCCAAACCATAGCCTGTTCTGTAAAAGGAACAATAAGACTAGTGAGGTATGCTTGCTTTAGAATAGTTGGCCATTGTAGATCAAAAGGGCAGAACTTACCTAAGGACAAAGTTCAGAAGACTTGGGAAAGAAGGGGCATGGAACCAGGGAGGAAGTGGGCTAAGTGATGTTACATTGTAAAGATTGCAATCCATAAGGTGAAACAAAGATGTATTGTTGAGTGGAAATGTATTATTGAATAGAAATGTATGTATTATGAATGGAAACCTAATCACCCTGTAAACCTTCACAGGGTGTACAATAAAATGTTAGAAACAAAAGCTCTCCAACCTTTGGTTAGCAACCAAGTTCTTAACTGGTGATGCTACCAGGAATTCTCAACAAAGACTATAAACCAAACTCACTGCTGCCGAATTGATTCTGATGCGTAATTTTCTTGTGTTTGCACTATTTTACTGAAAGATGGACATTATAAATTGGGATAGTGAGAGTTTCAGTGTGAAGTTTTCAGTTAATCTTGGTGGAAGCTAGACTATGTTTAATATTTTGTAGCTATAGTTGTCAGAGGCTTTAGTTTCTTTCTTGTTCCCCCACCCCCCTGTTGTTTATGGAAGGAGCCCTGGCAGGGTCGCAGTTACACATTGGCCTTCAAGGTTAGCAGTTCAACCACCCACTGCTCCATGGGAGAAAGACAGACTTTTGCTCCTACACAGACGTCCAGTCTTGGAAACCCACGGGTTAGTTCTGTCCTGCCCTTTAGAGTCGCTATGAGTTGGCATTAACTCAGTGGCAGAAGAATCTGGTTTTAGTTTTCTTATTGTCTTTGGATTTTACTAAAAACTGCTTCTTATATCAATTCTGTTTTGCACCTCTCTACATTGTAATAAATTGTATTTGCATTGGACCTCGGTTGATGGTAAGGTGTTGGGAAAGGCAAGTGTTTCATATTCTCTTATGATTTTTAATATGCTGTAGTTGTCTCCAGAAATATTTCATAGCCATTTAAAAAATAATTTCATTTTAGTAAAATATGAGGAGGTACCCAAAAAACCCAGGAAAGCTCCCTTCTGCTAGTTGGAGCTTTTGTAGTACCGTTTTTACCCTGCTAGGTAAGTATCGAGCAACTCTCACTGAGTTAGTGCACCCAGTGGCGTTGCCTGGGAAGGTTCTCTCCGGTCACAGTGAATTTTTTCATGAAATCAGTTTCACTCGAACCTTGTTTTTTGTGATGGCCAATTTAAGAGAACAGTGTATGGCTTTGAAATTTTGTTTCCTGCTCGGGAAAAATGCTGCAGAAACTGTTGTGATGTTGAACACAGCTTACAAGGACAGCACTATGGGAAAAACTCAAGTGTACAAGTGGTCTTCTTATTTCAAAAAAGATGAAATGTCAATTGATGACAAACCTCATTCTGGATGTCTGTCAACTTCCCGAACAGATGAAAATGTGGACTCATAATGCATTTGGAGTTTGTTCCACAAGGTCAGACTGTTAATCAAAGTTTCTATTTAGAGGTTCTGAAAAGATAGTGTAACAGTGTGTGACAAAAAAGACCTGACTTGTGGCAGATGGAGACTGGTTTTGCTGCCACGACAGTGCACTTGCTCATGCAGCCATATCAGTGCGCCAGTTTTTGGCAAAAAGGATAGGGTCTCCAGATTTGTTGGAATTCTTTCAAATCTCTAGGTCACCAAAATTCATGTCTGATTCTGTTGGAGTCTAGAAGATACTAACTTCATTAACAAATTTAAAAGAGATGACTCTAATAGTAACTCCAATTACAGTTACCAGAGGTCCTAGTGAAGGTTTGATCCATGGGAACCAAGACTTTACCTACTCCCACCAGGATTCTCCTTAATTTCTTACGTAGAACTTTGGATGGATCTAGTCAACCAGTTTAGCTATTGTTTTTAGACTAGTCTTTACTCGGTGAGAAGTGTCACCCAGAACAACAGGAGGTGTTGGCAATGGCATGTATACCACCTTCTCTTTTCAGGATCACCTCGAGCAAGTCTGTGAGCAGTGACCTGCCCTGGCAGCAACAGTAAGGACATTTGTTGGGTCCTGCTTGCATTTCTAGTGGCATTGGCCAATAAGTGAAAGGTCACTATGAAATTTGTGATGGAATCAAAGGCAACTACTAATTTAGGTCATAATAATATAATTCCTGCCATATTCAAGCCAAGGCTCTTGTATGCACTGGATTAAACCCATACAGATTCATTCCTTTGAGGTCCATGTTGGAAACGTCTCCCTTTGTCCAATTGCTAAAGGATCATAAACACTGAAGGAAAGGATTCATTATCAGTAAAGGGAAAGTGAGATACCCAAAGGTACAAGTCATTGAAAGAGGGTCCAGATATTTGTCAGCAAAAGCATACTGGGGGGTCAAGGAGGGGCACAAACACATACAAAAACATGTGTCCCAGGGGTGCACATATGACCTCTAGAGCTGAAATCGAGGAAGTACAGGTGACATTGAGCCGTTCAATGGGAGGGAGTGATTGCAATAAGGGAGATAAGAAGAGACCCCTTCAGTAAGAAGGGATTTCAGTCCTTGACACAGGTCAAAATTAGATATTGCTTATTCCTCCCAGACTGCCACTACCAGTCATACTCATAAAGTCAGTGTCTCTTAATGCTCCCCCACTAAGGCTCGTAAAGAAAAATTAAGAGGTAAACACGAAGAATGTTCCGAGGAAACTCTGACTTTTAAAGGGGACCAATCACTCAGCATAAATGGTCAAGGAGTTATAGTGGAGTTTATCATAGAGCTTGGCCCCTAGGGACTTGGAGAGGCTTTGCATCCCTGCACCCCAGACCTCTTGTGGTACCCTTGTCCAGAGACCCAAACCTAAGAGGCTATTCAGTCATTGTTGGGGGAGTGTGATCATTCTGTCTTTCTTGATGCCTTCCACTGATAAGGGAATGTCTCATCTGCCCTTCACCTGCCTTTGTGCTGGAGAGGGATGTGGGGAAGCAGGTCTCCTTTGTGTTAGGATTCCTGACGTCATCACCTTTCCTCCCTTTGTCCGCCTCTGTCTAGCTAAGACCAGTTCGTTGGGTTTTGCTTTCTTCAGCGCTTTTCTTGTTGTAAGGAGAGGAGTGAGGACCTCCCAGCCCTTTCTTCATTTGCTGGAGTTGAACTGATTATGATTAGTTTTGCTCTATTTTGGCAGTAGAAATAAATATAGTTTGTACTATTCGCATAATTATTTGATTATTTCTTTACCACAAATCACTAGCTGTGGAATTTCTGAGTCAAAGGTTATGAACATTTTAAAGGCTTTGATTCATATCACCAAGTTGCTAATACCAGAATTATGTTCTTGCCTTAACTAAGAGAAGATCCACTCTGGTAGACATAGCGGCAACACTGAGAATTTCATTAGATGCCCATAGGACGAGTCAAGGAGTATCCTGCCAGGACATCCAACATCATACTTCCTTGCTCTTGCAT
>NW_022103968.1:65561106-65563762 GCF_000313985.2 Echinops telfairi | reverse complement strand
ACTCAATGGTACTGCGTTTGGTTTGATTTTTGTTCTGTCTAGCCCCTTGCACTCCCCCACCCTCTGAGAGATTTCATGCATATAATTCTTTATGGTATCAGAGGCCGAGGTCTCGCCTGTAGCTGCTTCCTGCTTATATAGGACATAGAGCACCAGGCTGCCTATATGAGTAGAGTCTACTCATATAATCTATATAGAATATGTATATTCTCCCTATATAACATTATATAAATATAATTTACTCATCTAATATAATCTAGACTAAAATATAATAATATAATATACTCCTAATCTACATTAAGAGAAGCAAGCTCTTCCAGCTGAAGTGATCCTTAACCTGAGGCTGTCAGTCATTCACAGGCATAGACCTGTTTGTGGTCTTTGGTTTAAGTTCAGGACGTGGAATGTAGATATGCGGTTCAGGAGGTAGGACCTTCTTTTACTGGCTTCTGCTCTGCAGTCTAGATTTCCTCAGGATTCATTGAGTCTTGTTTCTGAACATCCTGCACCAGCTACACCAAAGGTTGTGGTATGGGAACTTTTCACAGTCATAAAAATAAGCCAAAAGAAAACGGGTAGGAAAAGATTGGCACACCCTCAATGCTATGTCTGACCATGAGCAACACAAGAAAGACCAACAGTGCTTCTCACTCAACATCCTCCCTGCTCTTCACCTACAACATTTTTTAATGTCAGTTTTATGGTAATCACAGACATGAAGGTATTGGTTGGGCTAATAGGCTGGAATGAAAGGACAAAAGAAGATAGCTTTTTGGGTATACTAGTTCTGAGGAAACCTTTAGGCTATGCTTTTTTTAAAATCATGGGGTCTCATACAACTCTTATCACAATTCACACATACATCAATTGTGTAAAGCACATTTATACATTCGTTGCCCTCATCATTCTCAAAACTGGTTTTCTGCTTGGGTTCCTGGAATCAGATCCTCATTTTCCTTTTCCCCCTCCCCCTCCCTTTCTACCTCCTCTTCCCTCCCGCTATCTTCACTCTCACCACTGGTCCTGAGGGGTTCATCTGTCCTGGATTCCCGATGTTTCCGGTCCCATCTGTACCGCTGTGCATCCTCTGGTCTAACCAGGTTTGCAAGGTAGAATTGGGATCATGATAGTTGGGGGGAGGAAGCGTTTAAGAACTAGAGGAAGGTTGTGAGTTTCATTATTGCTACACTGAACCCTGAGTGACTCATCTCCTCCCCACTACCCCTCTGCAAAGGATGTCCAGTTGTCTACAGATGGGCATTGGGTCCCCATCACGCGCTGCCCTCGTTCACGATGATATGTACCCCCCCCTCCCCGCCTTTGGTGTAGGCTATGCTTTCTAATTTTTTGTGTGTGTGCCTGCCTTAATTGACATAGTCCATATCACTTTCTGTAAGCATCCTACTTCTCCTTGCTTTTCTAGGATTCCCTGGTCACCTAGTCCTTTAGTGGGTAGAAGTATGTGTGCAGGGTGCTGCAGAGTGCTTTTGGACTGATTAAAGGCATAGGATGGAGACAGAGCTTTATCTGCCGGCTGCAGATTCCTGCATTACCTGCCTTCAGGTTCCTCTCCATTAGAGGTTGAGTGTAGCACACTGATGGTTAACCTGAGCTTAGCCGGGCTCTCATGATGGTGGCCAAAGAAGTCTTTTTACATTCAGGGTGCCAATTTTCCACTGGGTGCCACCTGGTCTTCACCAGGAGTTAGGTGGAGCAAGGTCTCCCTCCATAAAGTACTTCGTAATTCATCACCTTGGTTCAAGCCGTACCTTTGTCCTCTGCTGCATGAGAAGTATCAGTAAAAGGTAACAGTATGCATGGACTGCAGATTAAAATCATTACTAGCCCTTGTAAAGCTGACCTACTGTGTGTGCCTATTCCTGGTGACCAAAAAAACCAACTCATGCCACTGAGTCGATTCTGACTCTTTGTGAGTCTATAGGACAGGGTAGAACTGTGCCTGTGAGTTTCTGAGGCTGTAAATCTTTATGGGAGTAGAAGGGCTCCTCTTTCTCTCAAGGAGCAGTTAGGGTTTTGAACTGCTAGCCTTGTGGTTAGCAAGCCAATGTATAACCACTATGCCAAACCAGTCCCCCAAATCTAGTGCCCGCAGGGATGTTATAATGTGTCGTATTATGTGGTCTTTTGTTTAATTCTGTGCCCGTCCTGTTGTACCTTTCCTGTGTTTTTATCTATGTGCTACAAGAAGTGTTGACTGCTGTACAGACTCCACCTTACTGTGCTAGTAAAAAAGTTCAAAGCTGCTGTTTTCAGGGATTCTTTAGCTACCTCTCTTGCATAATGGCCTCTGGCCACTGCCAACTCAAAATTATGTTAGATTTTTGAACTCACAGTGATCCCATAGGACAAAGTAGAACTACTCTCGTGGGTTTCTGAGTCTGCAAATCCCTCTGGGGACAGAAATCCTTATTGGAGCAGCTTATGGTCCACAATTTCAGGCCTGGTGCTCAGGTATCCTGCACATAACTCACTCAGCTACAAAGGTTCTCTGCCGATGCTTAAAGAGACAGACAGCCTACCGGGTAGATTTATGCCACATTCTGGGAATGATAACTTTTCATCAGACCTGAATACAGGTCAAATGATCACAAGTTTTTTCTATGTAGTTATTTATGTAACAGAGGATCATCTTCTT
>NW_022103968.1:65556995-65560270 GCF_000313985.2 Echinops telfairi | reverse complement strand
CCTGGATTCCCTGTATTTTCAGCTCCTATCTGTACCAGTAGAATGGCACTTTTTTGTCTAGTGTCTCTTCTCCCTCCTGACCAGGTCACTAGATACATAACATAGGAATTAGGTTATTTTTATTTAGGTAGATTTACTCTGGTAGACATAGAGGTACACTGGAGACATTTATTAGAAGCTCCTAAGAGAAATGAAGCAACATCCAGCCAATGTATCCAACAGAGCACTTCCTTGCCCATGGACGAGTACTGCCGGTTTCTAATGGGCTTTAGTTCAGTCGTGCTCTGTTCCTGCTATGATGTCGTGTGCAAGGGGCCCGAGGGAGGTAGCCTTGAGATTAAGATCTGTGACTCTTTGGGGAACAATGTCTGCCCCTGCCTCTAGTCTAGGTCTCAAATTTTGCTCTCTTGTCTGGTCTCATTGATCTTAAAAAATGTACTATTTGCTTCTGCTAGTAGTAAAATGAAAAGAAAAATACCGTTGCTATGGAGTTGATTTTGACTCCTGGTAAGCCCAGGTGGGTCAGAGTTGAACTGTGTTTCAGGGTTTTCAATGATTTTTCTATAACAGACTAGCCATTTGCAACCACCCAGAGATTCTCTACTAGTAGTAGAGTAGAATTATTTTTAGAATTTTATAGCTAGACTCACCTGGTAGGGGAGATACCATGATCACAAAGGTGGTTTTCCCAGGGCGAGGCTTATTCATTGCACTCCGGATGTGTTGACCCCTGTGATTTCCCCAAATATGGGAAGGTCGACTGCATAATTTGTGGTAGTGGGGGACTGCATTCGCACTCTCCCCTGTACAAAAAAAAAAAAGAATTTTATAACTTTGGAAAGGCTTCAGAAAAAGCTACCTACCTAATTAAAAAATGTCTGTTTATGTCTGTATTCCATTACTTTCTTAAAATGGGAAATATTCCCCTTTGACCTAAATTTTACTAATCTCATTTTGACATGCATTGCTAATGGACTGATTTTTGACTTTCAGCTTTCAGAAACGAATTGCTGATTGCCGATTATGGCCTGTAGAAATCACAAGAGTTCCTCTGGTTACTGCATCCAAAGGGAAAGGTGGCAAATTAGATAAGGTAAATATGCTCATTCAAAATGTTCATACAGGCGGTCCCCAGATGATGAAAAGAGTTCCATTCCTAAATTGGCCTTTTAAGTCAATTTTGTACATAAACTATAACAATTAAGCACAGTGCTTGGGCTCAACCTTAGAAGAGGGAGAGACTCTATACATAGGTGCTGAAAGTCTTAAAGACTGACCAAGCACCGATCTGAAATACATCATTTTATTTGCATGGGGGTTGAGGGGCTTATGAAGCAGGACAGTACTGCTTCCCGAGGTAGCTCGCTGGACAGGGAAGTTTCCACTGGGAGGGGAGCGGGTGGTGTCCTTGTGGGGAAGTCTTTTTATAGTTTGAATGAGGTGGGTTAGAAAAATTTTAATAATGCCAACCTCCTCAGATTCAGATCTCATTGTTAGATCCATGCTATCCTGAAGCAGGGAACATTTACAATGCCCCTTGCTGTGGCTGTGCACGCTCTGGCTACTTGTGAGGGGAGAGTGTCTTCCAGGTGGGCCCGAGGACACCTAGGGAGTACCTACTTAATTGAAGTGGCCGTGTCTTGGAATGTAACTAGTTTCCCTATGCATGGTTTATATCTAACAACAGTTAAATGTCTGTCTTAGGATATAGTGTACCTTTCTATGCCTAACCACCCCCACCCCAAACATTAAAGATGCACCTCCAATGAGATGGATTGACACTATCGTTGAAACCGTGGGCTCAAACAGAAGTACAGTTGTGAGGATAGCACCGGAACAGTTGGTGTCTCAGATCCGATCACTGGGAGTCTGAGCCACAACATAGTTACACCTTGTGGTGTTCCTGTGTGTGCCTTTGGGGAACATCCGGGACCGGTTGGGGAAGTAAACTGTGGGGTCTTTCTTCCCGGGTGCTGTTGGAGGAACTCAAACCTCCAGCAGGCTGGTGAGCAGTCGACTGTGTTCAGCATTCGATAAGGATACGGTCTTTCTCAACACAGCACTCCAAAGCTCCTTCAGCAATGAATTTGAATTTAGGCATAAGTCGAAATTTTTGGTCATCATTGGTCCAGAGATTTCTAAGGCCCCTTTCCCTCATGAATCTCTGAAGTACAGCTAAAAGCTACATCTTCTGACTTAGGTATATATTTTTCTGGTTTCATTCACAAACCCTTACTTTCTCCTGAGAAGCAACGTGGTAAAATTGATTTTTTTTTTGGTGTTTGTTTCAAGATACATACTTGTATAAAATCAATGAATTTGAGTGTGGTGAGTCTTTTACTACTCATTAACTATTTGTATGCATTATCTAAGTCATCATGGCATTATTAAATCCATTTTGTAAATAAAGACATCAAAAGCTAGAACATCTAAGGAACCAGTCCAAGGTGGCATAGCTAGTAACAAAGCCAGTTCCTAGTAGTTGGTTTATGAACTCCTGCTTCAGAACTCTGTATCAAATACTACGCTGCCCTGCAGTGCCCCCTGGCACTAACACAGTCTCTGGTTTCATTCCTTCAGACTGAGGATGAAAATCAGCTCTCCTTTCATGGTGTCGCTTATGTTAACATGGTGCCGTTGCTGTATCCAGGGGTGAAGAGGGTTCGAGGAGCTTTTCATATTCACCCTTATCTCGATAGCACAGTCTTTGAAAAGGTAAGAATAAATTACACTATCATTCTGATTATTCTTTTTGTGTGTCTTAATTTATATATCCTCAGTATATTGTTTAAACTTGGAAATCATTGGTATGCTAGGATGTAAATATCAAAATGTGCAGCCTTTTTTCCCACTGAACCTTAGGAACTTTAGGGTAATGAAAAGGCCCAAAGCTAGAAACAACCCGATCTCCATCAGCAAATGAACAGAAAAACCAATTGAGCTCCTATGCAATATGCCTATCCAATAGAATACGGCTCACTAGGAAAAGGAGTGAGCTATTGATATACCGGCAACAGAATGGACAAACCACAAATAATTTGTGCTACATAAGAGTAGCCAGGCAACGGCTAACAAAAGATATAGCGTCTGGGGTCTTAAAGGCATGAAGATAAACAAGTGGCCATCTAGCTGAGAAGCAACAAAGCCCACATGTAAGAAGCGCACCAGCCTCTGTGACCACGAGGTGTAGAAGGGATCAGGTATCAGACATCAAAGAACAAAAACTCCTATCATTGTGAATGAGTGTGAGTGCAGAATGGAGACCCAAAGCCCAT
>NW_022103968.1:65555337-65556465 GCF_000313985.2 Echinops telfairi | reverse complement strand
GAGCCCCCAATAAAATGATTTATATATATATAAAAAGAGTAGCCAGGCAAAAAAGAATAGTGTAGGAATCTAAAACCCAAGGTCATCAAATAGATTCTGTATGAAGTTTCTGAGACTACAAATATTTATGGGAACAGTATGAAGTTTCTGAGACTACAAATATTTATGGGAACAGAAAGCTTCATCTTTCTCCTGTGGGAAGGCTGGTGGGTTTAAACTGCTGACCTGTGATTAATAGCCAAGCTCCTAACCCACAGCCCCATCAGGACTCCTGTGTAGAAATCTCCTTATGTACAATTCTTGGAAATTAATTTATTGTGGTAGAAATCAAATCAGTGGTTGTTGGGGACAGCGGTAGAAGGAGGAATGAATTAGGAAAATATTAGGGGTGATAAAAATGTTCATTATCCTGATTGTGGAATGGTGTCAGATGTATATGCATGTCAAATTATAAGTCCGTGTACTTTAAATATCTACAATTTATTATAAATTGATTTTATCTCAATAAGTTGGAAACAAAATATTTAGGATAGTGAAAGAAGCTTATTATGTTAAATATGTAAAACTGTCAATATATGTGCTGATTAGTGAACTAAAATGAATTAGATTACTCATTTTTTGTGTGTGCTAAAATGTTAAAGTCATGTAAAATTTCAAGCAAAAAGTAATTTTATTATTTTGCTTCTGAGAAGAAAGTAAGACTTTGTAAAATACAACAATAACAATTAAAAATAAAACAGACTTGTTAATATTTCATCATTGGCACTATTAAGTCATCTGTTTATCTATAGCAGATAAACACCTCTCATGAAACACCTTTCACCTATTTTCAAACCAACTAAGTAGAAAATTCTTTCCGTAGCAGTATCATTTGAGCCCAAAATCCCACTTATTAGGGATTTATGCCAAGAAACAATCTGAAAATGTTCCACTGCTGTTCATCAGGTTTCCATGGCCAGTCCCTTAGAAGTGGCCAGCGGATTCTTTCTTTGTAGTCTGCTCTTGAGCATTTAACCACGAGGTGTCGAAGGGATCAGGTATAAGGCATCATCAGAACAAAAAATCTTACCATAGTGAATAATGGGGGGAGTGCGGAGTAGACCCAAAGCCCATTTGTAGGCCACTGGA
>NW_022103968.1:65551403-65554016 GCF_000313985.2 Echinops telfairi | reverse complement strand
CCCCTCTTCAGACCAAATGTTTATTTAGCTTGTTCCGGGACACTGGCCATCATTTGATCCACAATAGTAAAGGAGGAGGAACTTTTTCTCCACAGTCTAAACCAACTGTTTCTAAGAACCTGAAAGAAGATAAAGTAATCAAAGAAAAAGATATGGTAAGGAAGGGAAAGACGTTAGGATGTGATGGGTTGTTGAGAAAGACGTGGCTATGCCATCTTTGTTACAATTCAGATGCTTGGACTGATTCTCTTTTTGTGAGCCATATTGATTTAGTATGCATCTTGATGCAATGTAATGATCATTGTGTCTTACGGCCTTTCTGACATTGTGAAAACCATGTAAAACTTTCACTTTTGAAGTGTTTGTTTGTTTGTTTCTTTCAGCAAGCACCCAGTATAAAATCTCAGAGCTCTGATACTCCTTTGGAAGCTGAACTGTCACTAAACCACAATCCAGAGGGACAGGTAATTATGTCTAAGGAATTGAACAAGGCAGTATGGTATAACAGAAAATGCTCAGGGCAGGAGATCCAAGTTACCATTCCATATATACCCATGACTAGTTTATGACCTTTGGCGATTTGTTCCGTTTAAATGTGACTCAGGCAGGCTTCACTAGCCACAATACAGACTTTTGATGAGTAGTATAATAGAGATTCAAGTAAAACCCTTTGTGGGCCCAGAGGAGACAATTATTATCTACTAGGATGGAGTCTTTTCCAGGAAGGCTTCACGGAGGAGGTGGTATCTAAGGTAAGCAGTGAAGGTGAAGAGAACTGCTTGTCAAATGAAGATGGAGGGAGAGGGATTTCAGGGTGAGGAAAAGATTGGGAAGGTTTGGGAAAGTTGAGGAAGAGAAAGCTAAAGATGAATGAGGTCCCAAGCCTCACTTTCTGTAAGGATTAAAATGCCATTAAGAAAAAAATCAAAGGGATAGTTTTATGTACATATTTATATGTGCAACATGCATATTCATATATCTAATATAACACATTGGGGGCACAGTCATGGAAGCTTTTTTTTTTGAGTTTCCACTATTTATTCTGTGTACACTCTAAGCAAAGCAAACATTTTCCTGTCGGCTAGCCCAGAGGCAACCTGCTGTGGGCTCCTCAGTACAGAAACAAGTCATCCTGGGAGGGCAGCATAAGGAATTCTGACCCCACCCTCAAAAACTGCCACCCGTGAAATGGAAGCTTTTTATACATAACCAGTCACTTCACAGGATTGAGCTCCTGGGCTTGAAGACTAAGGACCAGTCTCAGGGGACACCTAGATTGATTGGTATTACATGCTCATAAAAATACTATTCTGTATGCTCATTTGGTGAGCAGAGTTTGGGGTCTTCAAAGCTTGCGAGCAATCATCTTAGACACAACTATTGATCTCTTCCTGCCGGGAGTAAAGGAGAGTCACGGAGAGCAAACACACTGAAGGAAGCAGTTGGTCCAAAGGACTGATGGCTCCCATAATCACAGAGTTCTCTATCCAGAGCCCAGAAGAGTAGAAGGTGCTCTGCCAACACTAATGGGCACTCGGACCCAGGAGCACAATACAAGGTACCAGTCAGGATGGGGGAAAAATGGAGAACAAAATTGTAATGTATGAAAATGATCGTACGCGGTGGTCTGATAGCGACTGAAGGAACTCCTGAAACTATTGCCATAAGTCACCCTTGTACCTTGGAACTGAAGCCACTCCCAGAGGTCACATGTCAATCAAATAATAGACTGGCCTGTAAATTGAGCAATAACACCTGTGCAGAATGTGCGTTTAAAAACAGTCAACTATATGAGATCTGAAGGTCATTTGCCAAAAGCAAAGATGAGAGAGCCGAGAGGGGCACTTTGTTGTTAGGTTCCAACTCAAAACAAACCTGAAAAAGAACCGAACACTCACTGCCATCGAGTCCGTGCTGACTCACAGTGACCCAAAGGACGGAGGAGCACTGCTCCGGGAGTTTCTGAGACTTGCACTCTTTACGGGAGTAGAAAGCCCTGTCATTCTCTCCGTGCAACACAATAAATCCTTGCCTGGTCTGGTGCCGTTCTCACGATTGTCATGTTCAGTCCATCTCGGCGATGGTATTCCTCTTTTTCGCTGCCCCTCTGCTTACGCAAGCATGATGTCCTCTCCAGGGACTGGCTTCTCTTAACATGCCCGAAGTATGTGAGGTTAAATCTCACCATCCTTGCCTTCCAGGAACATTCTGGCTGTACTTCTTCCAAGAATAACCTGTTTGTTCTCTTGGCAGTCCATGGTACTTTCAATATTATTTGCTAGCACCACGATTCAAATACATTGATTCTTCTTTCGTCTTCCTTCCTCGGCGTCCTACTTTCACATGCACATGAGGCAATCTAAAATACCATGGATTGGTTATGAAACCACACAAATGGAAATGGGAACCCGGGGTAGAAATGGGGAGAGCTGTGACACATTGTGGGGCTATGAGGATAGCAACTAATGTCACAGACAATAGCTAATTTATGTGTAAAGTTTCATATAAGCACTATTTAAAAAATCAGTGAGAGAGAGACTGGTGGCCAGCGATCCTTGAACTAACTACAAGCTTTTCTTTCGTGTTGTGTTTTAATTTGTTCTTTGTCAGTGG
>NW_022103968.1:65536568-65549772 GCF_000313985.2 Echinops telfairi | reverse complement strand
AAAAAGAGAGAGAGAGAGAGAGACTGGTTTGGGAAAACAACAGGTTCTGTTTGGGACATGTTGTATTTCGAATGCTAGCAAAATGTCTGGGTAGAAATATATGACAGATCAAAGTTAGCAGACGGTGATAAGGGAGGATAAGACTTGAAATATCAGGGGATTGTGAGACTCTTTCTTCAGGCCCCATGAAAGAGGGTTAGTAGAACAAAGAATGATATTCACTTAAGACAATTCCATGCAAAGCATTATGAACAGATTAAACAGGGCCTTAGCTGAGGTGGAAATTTTGAGTAAAAAATAAATAAAACCCTTTCCTTTAGAGATAACGGAGATAACCACTCATTTCATTCTAGTATTTTTCTATGCAAAAAAATAGTTTAGCAATTATGGCACACACAAACACAAAGGGGCTTCAAAAAGGTCTTGGGAAAATTCCATTATCTTTTAGTTTTATTTTCCCATCAACTATCTGAAGCCCCTCTCTATGTGTATATATGTCTGTTTAGGTAGATAGATGTTCTATCACTCATCCGTCAGTTTGTTGTACTGTAGTAGCTTGCATTTGCTGTGATGTGAAGTTATGCCACCAATATTTCAAAAACTAGCAGGGATATCCAGGATACTTACATGCCAACAAAGAAGACCAGTTAATACAACGACTCTCCAAATTTATGATTAGCCACTAATGCCGAAGTTGAAGAAATTTGAGATTTTTACCAGCTTCTGACGTCTGAAATGGATCAAACATAGAATCAAGATGCATTGATAATTACTGGTGATTGTAAACAAAGAGAAAGAGTCAATAACTTGAAAATATGGCGTTGGCAGTAGAAATTATGCTGGAGACTCTAGAATAGAATTTTGCAAGACCAACTATTTATTCATTGCAAATATCTTTTTTCAACAACAGTGATTACACCCCTGAATCTCAATGGAAGAAATGCACAGGAATCAAGTTTACTACATGTGTGGGAAGAGATAATAGAGAATAAAGAAGTTTGACATCATCTATCCAAATAAGGCTAGAGATTGACTGAAGGTAGACTTCTAATTGCTCGTGTGCAAGTTCAAAGCGAAGCTGGAGAAATTTAAAACATTGACTGCCAAAGTACAACATTAAGTAAAAGCTACACTTGGCAGAGCTTTCCTAGTACAAATTTTTCCCGCTAGGCGAGCATAGAGCAACTCACCCTGAGTTAGTGCACCCAGTGGTGTCGCCTGGGAAGGTTCTCTCTGGTCACAGTGAATTTTTTCATGAAAGCAGTTTCACTCGAACTTTGTTTTTTGTGATGGCCGAATTAAGAGAACAGTGTGTGGCTGTGAATTTTTATTTCCTGCTCGGGAAATAAAAAAATCACAAAAAACTGTTGTGATGTTGAACACAGCTTACAAGGAAGGATAGCACTATGGAAAAAACTCAAGTGTATGAGTGGTTTTCTCATTTCAAAATAGGGGAATTGTCAATTGATGACAAACCTCATTGTGGATGTCCGTCAACTTCCTGAACAGATGAAACTGTCAACTCATAGTGCATTTGAAGTTTGTTCCACCAGGTCAGATTGTTAATCAAGCTTTCTATTTAGAGGTTCTGAAAAGACAGAGTAACAGTGTGTGACAAAAAAGGCCTGATTTGTGGCAGACAGTTTTGTCACCACGACAATGGACCTGCTTGTACAGCCATCTCAGTGCACCAGTTTTTGGCAAAAACCAGCATCCCTCTCTTGCCCCACGCACCTTACGACTTCTTTTTGTTTCTGTGAATGAAGAGGGACCTGAAAGGACAGCAATCTGACAACACAGAAGAGGTGAAGAACAAAACCAAGGGAGGTGCTGCCAGCCATCCAAACAGATGAGTTTGAAAAATATTTCCAAGAATGGAATCATAGATTTGGCAAATGTATTAAGTGTAATGGAGAGCATTTTGAAGGTGATAAGTTGTTTTGTTAAAAAAATTAAATACATAGATTTGAAAGAAAGATTCTTTGGGGTGGGAGGTGCCCCCTCGTATATCCCACCTGAATTTAGAGACCATCTCGAGAACTGAACATTGAACACTAATGACAAAGACCAGACAAGTGGAATGACATCAAAGACATGATACATGAAGAAAGCAAAAGGTCATTAAATAATACACTATGAAAAACAAAAAAAAATATATTACACTATGTCAGAAGGGACTCTGAACCTTTTTAAGAAGGTAGAATTACTATTTGAATAGAAGAAACTATGAAGTAAAAGAGCTGACAGATTTCAAGGAAGCAAAGTATTATAATGAAATGTGCAAAGACCTAGAGTTAGAAAACCAAACTAGAAGAACATGCTCGGCATTTCTCAAGCTGAAAGATCTGAAGAAAAAGAAATCAAGCCTAAAGTTGTAATATTGAAGGATTTTATGAGCAAAATAGTGAATGATGCAGGACGCATCAAGAGAATTTAGAAGGGAAACATACAGTTTCAAAAAAGCATTGGTTAGCATTCAAAAGCAGATGATACTGAGGAAGGCAGTCTGTACTGAAAGCATTGGTGACAAATAGACTCCAGGAACTGACAAAAATACCAATTGAGATGTTTCAACAAAGAATTGCAATGTTGGAAACACTATCTATACCTAGAAATTTGGAAGCCCGCTATCTGGTTAGCCAACAGGAAGAGGTCCATATTTGTGCACATGTCAAAGGAAGATGACCCACAGATTGTGGAATTTATCAAATAATATCTTACTACCATAAACAAGTAAAAGTTTGTTGAAGATAATTTAAGATTGTTCTAGCAGTATATTGACAGAGCTACCAGCAGTTCAAGCCAGATTCAGAAGGAACAAAGGATATCATTGCTGATAGCAGATGGTTCTTGGCTGAAAGCAGAGGATATCAGGAAGATGTGCCTGTGTTTTATTTTCTAGGCAAAGACATTTGACTATATGGATAATTACAAATTATGAATAACATTAGGAAGAATAGTAATTCTAGATGACTTTATTGTGCACATAGAGAGCCTATACACAAACCAAAAGCAGTTGTACATACAGAACAAAGGGGTACTTTGAAAGAGAAATGTCAAGGTTGTAGCCTTTCAGCATATTCAATCAATTTGATGAGCAAATAATCAAAGCAACTGGATTATATGAAGAAGAATGTGTCATTAGGACTGGAGGAAGACTCATTAACAACCTGCAATATGCAGATGACAAACCTTGCTTGCTGAAACAAAGAGTACTTGAAACACTTACTATGAAGACCAATGAAGATAGCCTTCAATAAAATAAAGAAAATAAAAATTCTCACAAATGGACCGATAACAACATCATAATAAACAGATAAAAGATTGGAGTGGTTAAAGATTGCATTTTACTTGGATCCATAACCAGCACCAGTCAGGAAACCAAATGAGGGGTTGCATGGAGGAAATCTGCTGCAAATGATCTATTTGAAGTCTGCAAAAGCCAGGTGTCACTTCGAAGACTAAGATGAGTCAGACTCAGCCAGGGAGTTTTCAGTCTCTTCACATCATGTGAAATTTAGACAGTGAATAAGGATTGATGTGTCTCAATTATGGTGTTAGTGAAGAATATTAAATATACCTTGAAATCCCAGATGGATTAGCAAATGTAGAAGAAACCCAGCCAGAATGCTCTTTAGAAGCAAGTACGGTGAGATTTCATCTCATATACTTTGAACATGTCAGCATGAGGGATCAGTCTGGAAAAGGACATCATGCGTGGGAAAGTAAAAAGCGTAAGGTCTTCAACAGGATAGACCACCATAGTGGCTGCAACAGTGGGCTTTGTTGTGGTAGCGACTGTGAGGGTGGCACAGGCCCTGCAGTGTTTCATTCTGTTGTCTGTAGGATTGCTATTTGAACAGCAAATCCGTTTTCTCACTTACTGTATTATAAACATTTTATGTTACTGAGTTTTAAATAAATATACTTTTTCTCTGGAAAGAGTAAATTAGAGAAAAATGTTTTTACAGCAATTTTTAGAAGCAGGGACCTACCTCGTATTGGAGATTCAGCTGGACAAAGCCTTGGTTCCAAAGCGAATGCCCGAAGAACTAGCCAGAAGGTACGTATAAATGGTCCTCAGACTTGTTTTGCAACGACTCCTTAGGCATAGATAAAAGGAAGCAGGCTTCTTTCACAAATGTAATGTCCCTTGTTCTAAGCAGCAGACAGGTTTCTGGGTTGTTTTCTTCCAGATGAAATTTCTTTTGTTTTTATGTTTTCTTGCTACAAAATCAGTTAATGAAAAAAATGAAATGAAGAAAAAAGAATGAGGAAGCTTCAAGAAGTTTGTGGGAAAAAATCAATTATTGTTTAGTTACAACTGTCCACAAACTTTTTTGAATCCCCTCGTATATAACAACACTTGGATTTTCTGCTCACTACTGATAACCTCAGCATCTGTCCTGGAATTCTTTGAAAAGGTCTGGAATTATTTTAGTTACACACACATGAAATTTTGAATAAATTCATTTCATATTGACCACAATGCTCTAGCATATATTTTTAAGTTTTATTATAATGCTGCTGTATTTGAAAATATATAAATATGTGAAATCCATGGCAACTTCAATCTTTTCTCTATTTATCATCGTAGTACCTACTGGTCCTGTTGTGAGAATTTTGATCTTCTTGACATTAAGTTGCAAAACATACTGAAGGCTGTCTTTGATCTTCGTCATCTAGTACTGCAAGTGCTCTTCACTTTTCAACAAGCAGCTTGTGGCATCTGCATATCGCAGGTTGTTAATCAGCCTTCCTCCAGGCCTGATGCCACACTCTTCTTCATGCAGTCCAGCTTCTCGGATGATTTGCTCAGCAGACAGATAGATTAAGTATGGTGAAAGGATACAATCCTGATACACACTTTTCCTGATGTGGTATTCCCTTATTCTGTTTGAACAACTGCCTCTTGGTTTGTGTGCAGGTTCTACCTGCGCAATGCAGTGTTCTGGAATTCCCATTCTTACCAGGACTTCAACACATTCATAGTCTGCTATGATCCACACAATCAAAAACCTTTGCACAATCAAAAACACAAGTAAGCTTCTTTCTGATATTCTTTGCTTAATCAAGAACACAAGAAAGCATCTTTCTGGTATTCTTTGCTTTCAGCCTAGAGCTATCTAACGACAGCAATGATATTATTTATACAAGGTCCTTTTTAAAAACCACTATGAATTTCTGACAGCTCCATGTTCATATACTGCTGCAAACACTGTTGAATGATTTTCAACCAAAATTATTTGCATGTGACATTAATGATTTTGTTCAATAAGGTTTGCATTCTATTGGATCACTTTTCTTTGAAATAGATACAAATATGGATGTTTTCTAGTCAGTTGGCCAGGTAGTTGTCTTCCAAATTTCTTGGCATAAATGAATGAGTGCTTCCAGTGCTTTGACAGCATGTTGAAACATTTCACCTGGTTTTCTGTCAGTTTCTGGAGTCTTGTTTTTGGCTAATACCTACAGTGTAGCTTGGACTTCTTCCTTCAATACTATTGGTTCTTGATCATATGCTACTTCTTGAATTGGTTGAAAGTTGACCAAGTCTTTTTGGTAGAGTGACTCTGTGTAGCCCTTCCATCCTCATTTGATGCTTTACTACCTGGTTCAATAGTGTGCCCATGTACTCCTTCAGGATTGGAACTCAAGGCTTGATTTTTTTTCTTTGATTCTTTCAGCCTGAGATATGCTTAATGTGTTCTTCCTTAAAGGCTTTCTAATTTGAGCTCTTTGCACCTTCATTACAATGTTTTACTTTGTCTTCTAAAGCTGCCCTTTGAAGTGGTCTAGTCAGGCCTTTTACACTACTTAATCACTCCCTTCAATTTGCCTTAGCTACTTTGTGTTCAAGAGTGAATTTCAGAATCTCTATTGACATCCACTTTGATCTTTTTTTTCTTTCCTGTCTTTGTAATGAACTTTTGCTTTCTTTATATATGATGTTCTTGATGCCATCCCACAACTCATTAGATTTTTGTCATTAGTGTTCAATGTGTCAAATCTGTTCTTGAGATGTTTTCTAAATTCAGGTGTGATATACTTGAGACTGTATTTTGGCTCTCATGGTCTTTAACTTTTTTCTTCAGCTTCAACCTGAACTTGCCTATCAGCAATTTATGGTCTGTTCCACAGTCAGCTTGTTTGTGTTGACGATATTGAGCTTTTCCATTGTCTCTTTGTGTATTCCATCTAATGAAGTGCTCTTTAATAGTCAGTGTTTATGTTGTTGAAGAAAATGTGTTTCCAGTAAAGTCATTGATCTTGCAAGATTCTGTCATGCAATCTCCAGCTACATTTATTTCACCAAGGCCATATTTTTCAACTAATGATCCTTCCTTTTTGTTTCCAACTTTTGCATTTCAATCGTCAGTAATTATTAATGCGTCTTGATTGTGTGTTTGATCAGTTTCAGAATAAAGAAATTGGTAGAAAAGTCTTCAATTTTTGTCACCCTTAGCTGTAGTGGTTGGTGCATAAAGTTGAATAATAATAGTTCTATTAAGTGAACTTCCTTGTGGGCATCTAGGTATTAAGCTCTCACAGATAGCATTGTACTTCAAGATCTTCAAATGTTCTTTGTGATGATGAATGTAATGCCATTTCTTTGGGTTCTATCATTCCTGGGATAGTCAACCATATTATTTTCATACTCCAAACGGCCCATATCAGTCAATTTCAGCTCACCAATGCCTAGGATATTGATCATTATACATTCCATTTTGTTTTCTAACGACTTCTAATTTTCCTAAATCCATACTTCATGCAGTTTTTTAATTGCGTAATTGCTCTGGCTAGATCTTCCAGTAGCACTTTGAGTAGAATGCCTGAAGCAGACATCCTTGTCTGTTCTTCATCCCAGAGGGAAGGCTTTGGTCTCTCACCACTGGCTATGATGGACACTGTGCCTTGTTACAATGTTGCTTTTTGGCTTGAAGATATTTCTTTTTACTTCGAATTTGTTGTGTTTTTATCATGAAAGGGTGTTGAGTTTTTAAAAACGCTTTTCTTCATTTTCAAAAATGCTTTTCTACATCAGTTGAGATCATCATGTAGTTTTTTGGGTTTTCATTCTGTTAATGTGGTAAATTATATTTAATTGATTTTCATATGTGAAACCAGTTTTGCATTCCTGAGGTAAATCCGAATTGCTAATGGTTCATAAGCCTTTAAATATGTTGCTGGAGCTAATTTGTTAGTTGGGTTTTTTTTTGCGGAATTGTTGAGTTTATATTCATATATGATGTTGCTTTGCAGTTTTCATTTTTTCTTGATGTTTATACCTGGCTTTTCTCTTGTACTCTTTAAAGTATTATAAGAAGGACTGACACTAATTCTCTTTCAATAGTAGGAACAATTCAACAGTGTAGCTGGTCCTTGACTTTTCTATGTTGGGAGGTTTTATTACTAATTCAGTCTCTGCTATAGCTCTGTTCAGATTTTCCCTCTTACTGCCTTCATTTTGGTGGTTTGGGCACGTCAGGCAATTTGCCAACTTCATTGCATTAGCTAACTGTTGGTGTGCAATTACTCAGTATTCTCTTATGAAAACCAGTTGCAATGAAGCCAACTCTTTTTTTTCCCTTTAAAAAAAATCATTTTATTGGGGGCTCATACAGCTCTTATCACAATCCATACATTCATCATGTTCAAAACATTTCTAATTGAGCCCTTGGTTAAGCTCCTCATTTTTCCCTCATGAACCCTTGATAATTTATAAATTATTATTATTTCTTCATGTCTTACACTGACAGATGTCTCCCTTCACCTACTTTTCTGTTGTCCATCCCCCAGGGAGGGGGTATTATATGTAGATCATTGTAATAAGCTCCCCCTTTCTATCCCTACCTTCCCCTTACCCTCCTGGTATTGCTACTCTCATTATTGTTCCTGAGAGGTTTATCTGTTCTGGATTCCCTGTGTTTCCAGCTCTTATCTGTACCCCTGTACATGCTCTGGTCTAGCCGGATTTGTAAGGTAGAATTGGGGTCAAGGTGGGTGGTAGGGGGAGGAAGCATTAAAGAACTAGAAAAAAAAAAAAAAAAGAATGAGAGGAAAACTGTATGTTTCATTTCTTCCTTGTGATCCTTCTGTAAGGGCATGTCCAATCCTCTACAGATGGGCTTTTGGTCTCCAATTTGCCTTCCCCCTCATTCACATTGATAGATTTTTTATTCTGGATCTTTAATACCTGATACTTGATCCTATCAACACTTCATGATCACAGAGTCTGGTGTGCTTCTTCCATGTGGGCTTAGTTGCTTCTCAGCTAGATGGCCACTGTTTATCTTCAAACCTTTAAGACCACAGACCTATATCTTTTGATAGCTGAGCACTATCAGCTTTCTTCACATTTACTTATGCACCCATTTTGTCTTCAGTGATCCTGTCGGGAATGTGAGTATCACAGAATGCCGGGTTATTAGAACAAGGTGTTCTTCTGTTGACGGAGGGCTTGAGTAGAGGCCCAATGTCCATCCAGGCAGTTTATTTTAAATGAAGCATCTAGAATGGTTATATTAAAATGGAAGTTAACCCCTGTAACTCCTCTGCTCAGAAACCTCTAGTGGCATCACATCTGAGTAAAAGCCAAAGTCCTTTCAAGGGCTTACAAGGGCCTGTATGTTCTGCCTCTACCACCTTTCTTACTACTTGGCTCTCAATTTTTCAAACCAGCCAAACTCGCCTCCTTGCTTGGTTTTTATACACACTAGACATGCTTTTCCTTAAAGAGCTGTTTCTTTGCCTGAAATGTTCTTACCCCAGAAGACTACATGCTTGCTTCTTTACTTCTCTCAGTTCGTTCCTCTAATGTTAGCAACTCAGTTAAGCCTTCCCTGGTGAAATGTGCTCCCTCATTCCACCTCCTCAGCCCCCAAATGTCTGTTTTCCTGATTTATTTTTATCTGATATTTATCTTAAAAAATTATAGTGCATATTGTTTCTGTGTCCCTACTGGGATATAAGTTTCATGAAAACAAGAATGTTCTGCTATTTTGTTTCATTGTCTATTCCAGAAGCTAGAAATTATATATTTTTAATGAATGAATAGCACTGCCCCTGGAGAGGAAACTGGGTGGCTGGGGAACAGAATTGAAAGGAGACGGTTTACTCCATATCGTTCTATACCTTTAAGGTTTTCATACTACGGACATATGAGGGTAAGTCAAAAATGATGCTACTAGGGTTCCAACTCATACACACACGTGTTTCTTCCAGACAAAAGGTGACCAAACATGTCTCCGCAGCAGTGAATGCGCATGAAGATGTCACCCCCCCCCCAAAAAAAGATACTCTTTATGCTCTGAGAAGAAAAGCCAATTTTGAGGTTGAGAATAATATCCATTAAAAACAACAACAACTCATGTAGCCACCTTCCCAAATTATTGAAGCTTTGCATCAAGTTTAGAGGAATGCCGCTCCACATAAAACAACAGCTTTTAGATAGATCAAATGTTTTAAAGAAGATCAGGAAGACCTTAAGGAAAGAGAAGAAAGACTGCTAATCTTCAACAATGAAGAAACTGGCTGAAGCCTGAACTGGTGGAAGAAGACCCCAGAGTTCCCACGGATGCCAGAGCTGCCGAGAATGGGATCTCGCGTTGCCTGCCAGTGTCAATTTTAAGCAAACCTCTGGGCCCCTGCAAGGTTTCAGCTCAATGGTTCTGAAAGCATAACATGAAGATCAGTTAGCTCAAAGAGCTGATCTTTCCGTCGCTCTAGCAAGATTGAACCTAATGAACACGATTTCGTGGAATGAACAGTACCCAGGGACAAGCCTTGGATTTGCCAATATTATCCAGCAAGAAAGGCCCCATCCAAACAAAGGGCCCAAGGGGATCTGTTGGGCCATTTTAAATTCAAGACAGAGAGGTCAGCTCAGAAGGTGATGGTGTTTGGGTTTTTTTTGCTTGTTTGTTTTTAGATTTCAAAGGAGCAATCTTTATAGGTTTCCTAAAAAGACACAGCTGGTTGTGGGTCTTATTATGAAGATGTTTTAAGAACAGTGAAGACTGCCTTGGCAAAGAAAAGACCAGGGAAGTCTCACCGAGGAATTTTTTTTCCATCGTGGCAATACATGCTCGTTCAGCAAGGGCTGTCCTTTGAGAATTTTACTGGAAAACCTTAACCCATCCACCCTGCAACCCTGATATTGCCCCTTCAGTCTTCTTGTTGCTCCCAAAACTAAAAGAAAATTTTAAAGGAAGATGATATGTGTCCCTTGAGGATGCCAAAATTGCTATTTGACCTGGTGTAAATCAAAGAGCACCGAATTCTTTGACGGAGGTCTCGCATGATGGAGACACTTCATTCAAAAGTATACATACCTAGGTGGGGATATGTTGAGCAACAATAGCTTCATATTTTGATGTTTCTGTTTAATAAAGGGAATGTATACTTTTGTAGCAACACTTTCTTACTTACCTACTGAATGATCTAAATCCACAACACCCATTTCTTTCTAACTACTTAGTCACACAGCCTCTTGTGCACACTAGGTTTTCTTAAGTGAGTAAAGTTAAGGCCAGGACTCAAATTAGACAAGAGCGATGCTTGTATGTAAGATTGGAACTGACTTGATGGCACCTAACAACAACAACAATTTGGCTACATCCAATAGCTGTTTCCTTCCCTTTTCCTGACTCGTCCATTATTGTTGGTAAGTACGGTCAAATAGATTGTTTCCACTCATGACAACCCTCTGTGAAATAGAATGAAATACTGCCCAATCCCGGGCCATCCTCAGATTTGTTCCTTTGTTTGATCCCACTGTTGGAGCCACTGCAACAGTCCGTCTCATGAGGGTCTTCGTCTTTCTCGCTTACTCTCTACTTTGCCAAACATAATGTCATTCTTCGGGAACTGATCCCCTAGATTACATGTCTAAGTGCGTGAGACCAAGTCCACCCATCCTTCTAAGGAACATATTGGCTGTACTTCTTCCAACACAGTTCATTTCTCTGGCAATGCATGGTATAAGCCTATTTAGTCTTCTTCACCGATGCCATCATTCAAAGGCATCAATTCTTCTCGGGACTTTTTTATTAATTGTCCAGCTTTTACATGTATACGAGGGAAATGAAAAGACCATGGCTTGAGTCAATCTCACCTTAGTTTCCAAATGACATTTTAAATATTCTAAAGAGATTGGTTACAGCAGATTTTCCCAGTGCCATCTGTTACTTGGTTTCCTGCTTACATGAGTGTTGACTGTGAATCCAAGTAAAATGAAACCCTTGATAACTTCCGTCTTTTATATATATATGGTGATGTTGCTGACTGATCCAGTTATGAGGATTTCATGTCTATCTTTATTATTTAATGTTGAGCTGTGATCCATACTGAAACAATAGTCTTTGGTCTTTATCAGTCTATGCTTCAAGTTTTCTTTGCTTTCAGCAAGCAGAGTTGTATCATCTGCAGTCTTCTTCATATAGTGCAGCTTCTTGAGTTATTTTCTCAGCACAGACTGAATCAGTATGGTGAAATGATACAACCCTAACACGTTTCCTGATTTTAAACCATGAAATATCCCCAGTTATGTTCAAATGACTACCTCATGGTCTACAGACAGATTCTATTGTGTGTGTTTTTTTAAAATCATTTTATAGGGGGCTCATGCAACTCTTAGCACAATTCATCCATCCATCCATTGTATCAAGCACACCTATACATTTGTTGCCATCATCATTCTCAAAACATTTGCTTTCTACTTGAGTCCTTGGTATCAGCTCTTCATTTTTCCCCCTCCCTCCCTCACGGATCATTTATAATTTTTTTTTCATGTCTTACACTGTCCGATGTCTCCCTTCACCTACTTTTCTGTTGTCCATCCCCCAGGGAGGGGGTTATATGTAGATCATTGTAATCGGTTCCCCTTTTCTACCCCACCTTCCCCTTACCTTCATGGTATCGCTACTCTCATTATTGATCCTGAGGGGTTTATCTGTCCTGGATTCCCTGTGTTTCCAGCTCTAATCAGTACCAGTGTACATCCTCTGGTCTAGCCAGATTTGTAAGGTAGAATTGGGGTCATGAGAGAGTGGGGGGAGGAAACATTTAAGAACTAGAGGAAAGTTGTATGTTTCATTGGTGCTTTACTGCACCCTGACTGGCTCATCTCCTTCCCGAGACCCTTCTGTAAGGGGATGTGCATTTGCCTACAGATGGGCTTTGCATCCTCACTCCGCATTCCTCCATTCACAATGATAAGATTTTTTGTTCTTTGCTGCCTGATACCAGATCCCTTTGACACCTTGTGATCACACTACAGACAGGTTCTGTGTGAGCAATATATAAACATCATCTCTATTAAGTCTGCTGGCATTCCCATTCTCTTTCATGTTATCTACATTTATGACTCACACAACCTTTTTAGTCAATGAAATCTTTAAAGTCAATAAACATCTCTCTAGTTGTGTTAGTCTGGGTAGACTAGAGAAACAAATTTATAAGCACTCATTTATGTACAAGAAAGAGCTTTATATGAAGAGCAATTATACATTAAGAAAATATTCCAGTCCAGCCCAGATCAAGTCCATAAGTTCGATATTAGCCCATATACCTGACACTAATCTATAAGGTCCTCTTCAGACTCACGAAACACATGCAATGACAGGCCAGTGGGTGGGAAGTCTCCTGAATCCAGTGACATTGTAAGCATCTCAGTGCTGGCAGGGATCACCACGTGGCTCCTCCCGTTCAGGGCACCAGCATAGCTCCCTGTGTCCTGTCAGCTGCAATGTCTCCCAGGGAGTGAGCCTGCATCCTGCTTCCAGCGAGCTATTTATCTCCTTAGCACCTCTAAATGAGGTCATCAAATCATGACCTTATGGACAGGCTAAACTCCACCCCTTCACTCTTAATCCTCTCAAACTGACAACTGATCATATAACCACCACTCTAGTATTTTCTATTTTCATCCAAGATTCATCTGATAGTAGCAATAATATCCCTCATTCCATGCTCTCTTTGGAATCTGGCTTGGATTTCTAGCAGTTCCTTCTGCAACCAATTTTGAATTATCTTTAGCAAAAATTTTCTTGTGTTTGATTTTAATGATATAATCCATAGGCAAATACTATACTAGTGTCTACATCTGGGTTTCTACATTATAGACTAGCACAGTGTAGTATTAAATTAAAATGGTGATGGGGGGTAGAGGGGCCAGCCCCCACCGTTAGTTGCGGGCTCAGTA
>NW_022103968.1:65532452-65535605 GCF_000313985.2 Echinops telfairi | reverse complement strand
GTGACAAGAGTTGTACTAGCCCCCAAGAAAATGATTTTTTTTAAAAGAAAGAAAGAAAGAAACCACATATTTTCATTCCTGGTTCCACTCATGATCAGTGGCATACAGTGAATTACATCTACACGTTTAATCTGAGTTGAGAAGAAAAGGACAATTTATACATACTAAAGGACTAATGAACACACAGCCTGGTCCAGTTGTGGACTTCTGATCCATAGTCCTGACCTCTCTGCACCCTCTTTTTATTTTTTTAACAGTTTTGTTGGCACTTAATCCTCATATCACACAATTCAATGGTTCAGTCATATCAAGAAGAGTTGTACAATCATTACCACAATCAATTTTAGATTATTTTCTTTCTCCCCACCACCCATGGTTAAATCACTTTTAAAATGTGTTCTGTAATCACCACTAGTTCTAGTGCTCTGTCCCCGCTCCCACATACATCGTTTGCTCCTCTGCCCCTCCCATCCCTATGTGCCACCACACCCCATCCCTACCTCCCCTATAAACCTTTGCATCTCCCCTTATCTCTGTGCATCTACTCCTTCTGTGCTTCACAAACTGGAAAACCCAACAGAAACAATAAAACTCAGAAACAAAATAAAGTAGTAAGAATATAATAATAATAATGCAAAGATAGCAATACAAATAGTGAGTAAGAAAGAAAAGACCATTGTGAATATTTAAAAGGACAGGGAAGAAATTTTTGTCATGGAAATAGCAAGAAATACTTGCACATCAAAGAATTTCAGTTTGGGTCAAAAAGGAGGTCAACATCAAGTTCGATCCAGTATAACACGATTACAATGACCCTTATGTGATAGTAAAACTGTTGGAGACCCTTTCTTTTGGCTCGTGGGGATCTGCCAGGGGCTGAATCAGACTAGATACTCTGCGAATGGGTTTGGGGCCCCCACTGTCCTTCTACAAATCGGGTGTCCGGAATTTAGGCTCTGATACTTTTCCCTTTGCCATATTTGAATTTTGTTATTACCGTGTTTGGATCACACAAGCTGGTGTGCTTCTTCCACGTGGACTTGGTTGACGCCTCGCTTGGATGGCTCTGCAGCCCCTTTAGTGAACCTCCCTCTCCCCCCATCTTTCCTAGGCGGTGAATGACTATCACTTGCAGATTAAGACCATTTCAAGAGACATTCTGAACGAGTACCACAGGCTGTTTGGGAAAGAAGTGGCTAAACTGGGGAGTGAAATGGACAGTGAAACCATGGAGGAGCTGAAGTCTGAGCTCAGCTACGAACTTAACTGCTCTGGAAAATACTTCGCTTTCAAAGAACAACTCAAGGCAACACATTTATTCCATTATTCTTATATTGAGCCCCCAGTTAAACTCCACCCCTCCTGACTGTATCTACCTATATTCCCACCTTTCTTGTTGGTGTAAAGGACCAAGTTCTCTTGACACATCCGGGGCGCTCCACTCCTGCAGAGTCTTAGGGAGGTTCAGTATCTATTCTGAGTATGAGCTTTTAAGAACTGAAGTCTTCACTTGAGGTTAGGCTGCATTGGAGGACAGGTTTCTTGTTGCTCTACTGACTCTGTGACTTATGACCTTTGTATATGAGGATGAATGAGTCTTTCTAGGGAAAATCACTAGCATTCATGAAATATTTACTTATTAGTAATTTATTGAATAATATGGTTAACATTTATTGTCACCACCCAGATAATCTGTCAGATCAGTGGTTTTCAACCTTCCTAATGCCATGACCCTTTAATACAGTTCCTCATGTTATGATGACCCCCCCCAACCATAAAATTATTTTCATTCCTTATTCATAACTGTAATTTTGATACTGTGATGAATTGGGCGACCCCTGTGAAAGGGTTGTTCGACCCTCAAAGGGTTGGTGACCCACAGGTTGAGAACCTGTGTCAGATAGTCACGCTATGATGGCTTGCATGTTGCTATGATGCTGGAAGCTGTGTCAGCTGGTATTTGAAATACCAGGTTCACCGTGATAGGTAGGTTTCAACAGAGCTTCGAGGCTAAGACAGACAAAGAAAAAGTGTGGTGGTATACTTCCACAAATTATCCAATTAAGATCCTGTGGATGAGAGTATTGCCTGATAGAGTGCTGAAAAAATGAGCCCCACCTGAAACACACAGTGGTCACAAAGGTAGGCTTGCATGTGCCACCATTTGAAGATGGCACCGGACCAGGCAACATCTTGTTTTATTGCTCAGGACATCACTGTAAGGAAGAACCAACTTGATGGCAACTAAGAACTAACAACAAACCTTTCTCGATCGAGGGCCTAGGACATGCCTGGCACTTTTTAATGCTTCATATTTTACTAATTTAACCCTCACAATGACCCCACGAGGGAGGTATTTTCTGTTTTTCAGCTGGGGAAATGAGACATAAGGAAGTTAAATAATTTCCCAAGGTCCCAGAGCTAGGAAAAGCCAGCCAGTAATCAGTCTCAGGCAGCATGGCTCCATAGCTTACCCACTACATGGCATTGCCTATCTCAGTGGTTCTCAACCTGTGGGTCGCGACCCCTTGGAGGTCGAATGACCCTTTCACAGGGGTCGCCTAAGATCATAGGAAAATACATATTTCCGATGGTCTTCGGATACAAGACACCACTCCTCTATCTGTCTCCAGGCAGGTCTTCTCACATGCAGATACACCCACATTAGAGTACCCAGCGTGATAGCATCATCACTTCAACCCCATCACATACATCTTGTACAAATGCAGGTGTATGTGACAGGGTTGGCACCAAGATGTACTTATGTGGACCAGTCACACATGTGGAGAGCAGCTACTGTGTAGAAAGCAGCTACTCTGTTACAAGCAGCAACTGTGTTGAAAGTAGCATTATTGGAGGTAAAACGACACTTCATGAATTATCATCACTAAGTAAACATAAAATCATGTGCTGAAAAATCAGCAACTACTGCAAAAACAAAAAAATATCTGTTCCATGGGAACTTAAACTGGATGCTGACCCGTCTTCTTATATTCAGCTGTGGTTGATATGAATACTGCCCCCTTGTGATAGTAACAGGTATGTAAAAAAACAACAACCGGTGAAGAAAGCTGATGGTGCCCGGCTATCAAAAAGTATAGCGTCTGGGGTCTTAAAGGCTTGAAGGTAATCAAGCGGCCATCAAGCTCAGAA
>NW_022103968.1:65507326-65531726 GCF_000313985.2 Echinops telfairi | reverse complement strand
AAAAAAAAAATCTGCAAGAATATATGCCAAATTCTAAAAAGCAATCCTTTTAGAATGGGAAAAATGCTGTTGGGGAGGGGTGAAATTATAATTTCATTGCTGGTGCTCATATTGATGTATGTATAACTTCAAAAGTATTGTTTATTGTATTTTTAAGTCTGTCTTCTTTCAACCTTCTGATTATTAAAAAGTAAAAGTCATGAAAAAAAACAAAAAAACAACAACAACCGAGAATGGTAAATCATAGGAAACTTTAATGAACTATAATGACTGAACATGTATCCTCTTTTGTATTATTAAGGTACTGTTATATATTATTTTCATTAGCAAACCATCCCATGACAATGGATCATGTTGAGAATAACATTAAGAAAAGGAAATATAGTGAGAATTTTTCAAAACTCCATTTTGATAGCAAGCACCCAAGCTTTGCTGGCAAGGATACCAACTATTTTAGAAGCAAAGCTGATGGTCTCAAGAAAGCCACACTTGACAGTGGTAGCAAGTACCACAACAAAATGTAGCAGCTGTGGAAGCTTCATATTTGGTGGCACTCAGAATCACCAGAGGTATGAACCTCACACCATTGCTGAGAATTTACTGTTGCCAGCAGTCAAAGACATTGTTCGAGTTATGATGGGGACAAATTTGTTACGAAATTGAGTGCAATTTCCTTACCTAATGACACTGTCCGCAGAAGAATAGATGACATGTCTGCTGATATTCTTGATCAGATAATCCAGGAAATTAAACCTGCTCCACTTCCAATATTTAGCATCCAGCTGATGAACTTATGTTGCAAACTGTTCACAGTTACTGGTTTATGTGAGGTATATTAATGATGGCAACTTTAAAGATGAGTTGCTTTTTGTTTTTGCAAACCTCTTGAAACGACAACTACTGCACATGATGTATTTGACACGGTTCATTTCTGAAAGAGCATAAGATCTCTTGGGAAAAGGTTTGTGATGTTTGCACAGATGGTGCTCCAGCTATGCTAGGATGTCGATCTGGATTTCAATGTTTGGTACTGAATGAGTCACGAAAAGTCATTGGAACTCACTGTATGATTCATCGGCAAATATTAGCAACAAAGATGCTGCTACAAGAGTTACAAGAAGTGATGAAAAGCGTCATCAGTTCTGTCAATTTTGTAAAGGCGAGCAATTTAAATAGTCGACTGTTTTCGCAACTGTACAACGAGTTGGATGCGCCAAATAATGCTCTGCTATTTCACACTGAAGTGAGATGATTGTCGAGAGGAAAAGTTTTAAAACGTGTTTTTGAGCTTCGTGATGAACTCAAAACGTTTTTTAATCAGAAAGCAACATCGCAGTTTGAAGCACTTTTCAGCGATAAAAGTGAACTGCAGAGAATAGCTTACTTGGTTGACATCTTTGCCATCTTGAATGGCAAAGTTAAATTCATCACTGCAATGACCAAAGGCAACATGCCTTGATTAGTCTGAAAAGAACCAATCTTTCCAATTGAAACTTCAACTTTGACAAAAAAAATTGGATGAAGATAAAATTTATGGGGGAGGGGGTAAAAAAAAATTTATGGGGCCAGACCCAAACCCAAATATTTGGACACCACCCCCGCAGAAGAATGCACTTCAGAGGACAGCATTGGGTCTACAGTTTGGGGAGAGGGACGTGTCAGATTAGAGCACACAGGAGAAATGAAGCGGGATGGAGAGGGAGGAGAGGACATCCTGGCCCAACAAGCCCCGAGGACGATATTCCTGCTCAGAGCAAACAACACACAGAGAGGACTATAGGGCCAGCCCCACTATGAGATACAACATCCCTCATTAAACCTTAGTGCTGTGGGGGCAACACTGGAGACACAGCTCAGAAATAGTGCAATCTGACCCATCACGCTGCATGGAAACACTAAGGGTGAACACGCTGGGCGGAACACTTGCAGCAGAGCAGCAAGGGGAGCAAAGGGATGAAATCCCCAGCGAACACCAAAAATAGACTTTGGAGACAGAGTGTGGCACCCCATCTCATTTGACTGGAAAAGACTCGCAAAGAAACAGATCTTGAATTATATAGGCTTTTCCATTTTTGTCTGTGGCTTTCTTTCTGTTATTGTTATTTTGTTTTTGTTTTGGTTGTTATCGTTTTGTTGGTTTTTACTTCCTTTGTTGTTTTATTTGGCTTTTCCTGTTTTTTGCACTTAGTAATGTATCTGCATGTCTGTCTAGATAAGATAAGTGGGATAGATAATTCGGAGATGAAAAGAACGGGACCAATGTTTCCAGGTGGGTGGGGTACGGGAGAAGGGGAGGTGGGAGAAAGGAAAGGGGAGGGGGGTGAAACCAGCCCAGGAACAAGGGAACAACAAGTGAATGAAAATCAATGGAAAGAAAAAAAAAGAAAATCAATGGAAAGAAGGGCATAGGATGCCTAGTAGGACTTAAGGGTAATGTAGCAGCAAGGAATTACTAAACCCGAATGAAGGCCACACATGATGATGGAACAAGAGGAAAGTAAAAGGAAATAGAGGAAAGAACCAGGAGGCAAAGGACATTTACAGAGGTCTAAATACAGGCATGTACATATGTAAGTATGTACATAACGAGAGGGAAATAGAACTATGTACTTATATCTATATGTTAAGAATTAAGGTTGCAAATGGACATTCAACCTCAACTCAAGTACTCCCTCAACACAAGAACACTTTATTCTAACAATCTGGCATTCTGTGATGCTCACCTTCCCAACACGATTGCTGAAGACAACATGGCTGCATAAATAAATGTGGTGAAGAAAGCTGATAGTGCCTGGCTATCAAAAGATATAGCATCTGGGATCTTAAAGGCTTGAAGATAAACAAACGGCCATCTAGCTGAGAAACAACAAAGCCCACATGGAAGAACCACACCAGTCTGTGTGATCATGAGGTGTCGATGGGATCAAGTATCAGGCATCTAAGACCCAGAACACAATCATACCCAATGTGGGTGGGGGTGGGGGTGGCATGGAGTGGAGACTCAATGCCCATCTGTAGACAACTGGACATTTCCTCTCAGAGGTGTCACAGGGAAGAGATGAGCCAGTCAGGGTGCAGTATAGCACTGATGAAGCAACAACTTTCCTCTAGTTCTTTGCTGCTTCCTTCCCCCCACTATCACTACCTCAATTCTACCTTACAAATTGGATTAGACCAGAGCATGCACACTGCTACAGATAAGAGTCCACAACACAGGGAATCCAGGATAGATAAACCCCTCAGGGCCAACAATGAGAGTTGTGATACCAGGAAGATTAGGAGGGGGGAGTGGGAAAGGAGGAATCTATCACAAGGATAAACCTATAATCCCCTCCCAGGGGGATGTATAACGGAAAAGGGGGTGAAGGGCAATGGAGGATGATGTAAGATATGAAAATAATAATCTATAACTTATCAAGTGTTTGTGAGGGAGGGCGGGTGGGGGAGGGAGGGGCAAGAAATGGGGGGAGCTGATATTGGGCTCAAGTGGGAAGAGAATGCTTTCAAAATGATGATGACAGTCTATGTGCAAATGTGCTTGACACACTTGCATGTATGGATTGATGAATGTATGGATTGTGATAAGAGATGTAAGAGCCCCCAATAAAAATAAGAGAGAAAAAAAAGATTTACTGGATGGCAGTGAGATTGTTGCAGTTACATAATCTCCTGTCAAGTGGCAAATGGGTGGAGTTGAGCCTGTCAATCAGGTTGCAGCTTGAGGACTTCATTTGGAGGCACTATGGAGACAAATAGCTCACTAGAGGTCAGACCCACACTCTGCTTTGTGTACCTGATGACAAGCCACATGGAGCTATGCTGATGGAGCCAGAACCCTGGAGCTAGAGGAGCTACATTAAGACCCACAGCAGTGCTGAGATGATTCAACCACCACTGGATCCACAAGACTTCCCACCCACTGGCCTGTGATCTTCCTGCATTCTCCATCATTGCATGTGTTGTGTGAGTCTGAAGAGGAATTTACAGATTGGTATCAGACATATGGCCTAATATTGGACTTACAGACTTGAACTGGACTGGGCTCGTATGTTTTCTTAATGTATAATTACTCTTATATAAAGCTCTTTCTTATACACACAAAAGAAAAAATAAAATAAAATTTACATATTGCCTACCTTATCTGCTTTCTTTGAGGAACATGACATTGAACCAGATAAAAGGATCACAGTGATAATTTCTGTGAAAGAGCACTTGCACATGCTTGCAGATGAAATTCCATCATGTTTTCCAAATCCAGCTGACACCCCATTAGCACTTGCCAGAAGCCCCTTCACAGTCAAAGTTGAAGATGTTCCTGAGACAGCACAAGAGGAGTTCATTGAACTTATTAACAGCGATGCAACGAGAACTGATTTCAATGCCAGTTACAAAATTCTGGATCAAGGGTTTGCAGTCATAGCCTGTTCTGTCTGAGCCTGTGCTGCACCTTCTTCCATTTCCAACAACATATCTTTGTGCAACAGGGTTTTCCAGCTTGTTGGTTATCAAGTCTAAATACAGCAGTAGACTTGTGGAAGATGATCTTTGTTGTGCTCTTGCAAAGACAGCCCTGAAAATTTCTGATCTGGTGAGAAAGAAGCTATCTCAACCTTCACACTAACAGACTTTTTATGCATACTGTCACAAAATGTAGCAATGTAGTTTACTGTTGTTATATTAAGACTGTTATCCATGGTACACCATGCTTTAAGAAAAAATTTCATTTATTTGTAATTAGAAGTAACTATTTCACAATATACAATTACATCTTTTTTGTGATTAATCTCTATGCTTTAATTATGATCAATTTGTAACAATGAAAATGCATCCTGTATATCAGATATTTACATGACAATTCATAACAGTAGCAAAATTACAGTTATGAAGTAACGAAAATAATTTTATGGTTGGGGGTCACCACAACATGAGGAACTGTATTAAAGGGTCTCGCCATTAGGAAGGTTGAGAACCACTGGCCTATCTGTTGTGTACCTTCACTTGTGCTGTACTACACAGGTACAAAGGCAGCACGTGGGACTCTAAAATACAAAAAGCAATCCAGGTGCTTGTGGAGGTGCTACTCCCAGTAAATGAGATAAACAGATCTCAGTTGGTTTTCTGGTCTTATCTTTACTAGCTGGGTGACCCTGGGCAAGTGACTTTACCTTTCTGAGCCGCAATTTTCATGCATATCAAGTAGGAATCATCATATTGCATGGAGTCATCATGAGAATTAAATGATATAGAGCATGGAAAATGCTTAGTCCAAAATCTGGCAACCATGTTTGCATGGGGGGGGTGATTAAAGAAGCTATCTGACAAACGATGTCTATATTTGGACAGCATTTTAAGCTTTTCCACTTTTTCGGTTTCTCAGTCACCAAAAACTATGTATCCATTCAACAAATGAGGAAACCAAGGTACTAAAGTGGAGATTAATTTATGAGGTTCTAGAGTAGCAGGGTCTAGAGCTGGAACTCTGTTCTCTGAGCTCTCAGACCAGGCTTTGTCCCATGAAGTGTGTGGCCATCCTGAGAGAAAATGCATGGACTTAACGCTAAGGTTTTCCTCACAGCACAGGTCCCACCTTGTCCCTATCAGTAACCATGGTGAAATCGAGGAAATAGGTGTCAGAAAGAGCATGCTGATAGGGAGAAAACCTGAGAGCCAGTAGGCTAACAACCACAAAGAGGGGGGAAATTAGTCACCTTCTGAATTCCCAGAGAGTCTTAGATCATGTCCAAGTTACTCTGTGCTTGACTGTGGGTGCTCTGTGTTTCTGCAGCATGCTGTGGTAAAGATTGTGAGAGAGAAGTACTTAAAGACAGCAGCATTTGAAAGCCAAGAGGAACTGCAGGCATTTATCAGTGAGCTGTATGTGTTCTTGGTGGACCAGATGCATGTGGCCCTAAACCAGGTACGACCCCAAGAACTGAGAACCTTTCCTTTTACCCATAAAGCATCAGGGCCGCCTCTGGGCTAGTCCTTGCTTCTTTTGTTTTTCATTCCACAACACTTATTGAGAAGTCTGTTGTTGAGTCAGCACCAACAACACAAGGGTGACTAAAATACCATCTGCGGTGTAAGACGCATTCAGGGAAGAATAAGGGGGCATACTTGTTCACCTTCCAAGGGAAAGATGCTTCACAACCTTCATAGGATATGTAAATTATGAAACAAAAACGATCTCTTTCTCTTGTGAATCAGATCTGATACTTAACTGAGAATGATATTTAATGTGCTTTTTTCCCGTTTTACCATCTTCGCTTCTTTTTTTTTTTTTTTACCTTATTTGGCCTTCCTGGAAGAGGTCAGTCAAAGTGTCTGTGACATTGACCAGCAGTTGAGAGTTCTGCATGTACAGTGGCAATGACTGCTGCTTTCTGGTGGCACAGCTCGAGAAAGATGATTTATAGTAAAGATTTATAGACTCAGAAACCCTATAGAGTGTTACTGTCAGAAATGACTCTTTGGTAGTGTTTTTTTTATTTCTTTTCTTTCCTTTTTATGCTCCTCAGGAGTCCCTGTTTAGTAGAGGATACAGGCACAAAATACAAAGCACTACAGTGCAGTGAAGTATGTGCTGTGATTCAGGTGTGTCTACAGGTTAGAGAATGCCTAAAGGAAAAAGTGACCACACTCTACCCAGCAACCTTTCCGGGAAACATTCACAGAGGAGCCGTACCGGGCTGAACCCTTGAATGTTGAAAGGCGTTTTATAGATGGGTGCATCAGAGCATTTAAATGGCAGACAACATCCCTCATGTCAGGTGCTTGGGAAAATATGGCATATACAGAAACTGAACATCGTTCACATGTTGAGGTTGGTGCAGAGAAGCAGGAGGTGGAGCAGGGATCAATTACTGCTGGGAGAGCTGAGAGCGTGTAACACTGTGGGCCTCGTATGTCCTACAAATAGATTCTGACTTGTTCCTTGTAAGTGAGAGGGAGCAATACGTTTAATTATTTTAAACTGGGTAGAGTATGATACTGTTATCCAAAATTAGAAATTTCGGATAGCATTATGGAGGATGAGCTGAAAGGGGGTGATGTTTACCGTTATTGCAGAGTAAGGAAGAAGAAAAGTCAAAGATTCTTCAGTTTATAGCTTGATGACTGATATTATCATTAACTAAGATAAGGAATACAGCATGGGTAGATTTCCAGGGAGGAAAATGATGCTGAATTCAATTTTGAACATTGACTCCAGTGGGGTCTTGCTCAAGGGAATGATCTCAAGGGAGGTCTGACCTGGAGATGAGATTTGGGAACCATGAGCACATATATACATGGTTAAAATTATGCTAATAGATGCTGCTGCCCAAGAAAGACATGTGGAAAGAGAGAAGAGAGCTTACAGTGGAACCCTGTGTATGACACGCCAGCCCTTAGTGGATAGATTGGAAAAAGCATTGATGAAGAAGATAGATTGTTTAAGAGGAGAAAGAAGCAGAAGACTGGTGTCATAGTAAAGTTAAGAGAATTTTAATAAGAAAAATTGGTCAACTTTGTCAAATACTGACAGGAGTTTAAGGAAAGCTAAATTAGAAGTTTCAGTTGGATTGGGCATCAGGAGGCTCTTATTAAATCTTTCCATGGTCATTTCATTGAGCCACTTCCACTTGAGACCAAAAGGAAAGAGATACAATAGATATAGAAATAAATAACTTCAGTAGGGTTAAACATTTGAAGGACATCTTAACCAATGATTTCTGTTTCCTCTGTGAAGTAAAATCATTGTTGAAAGTGAAGGGTTGAAGGAAAGGCTTGATGAGAAAGAAACGTTAGAGGCACAGAAAAATAGAATACACGTCTGTGGCTGAACAAAGGCAATTAAATAGGCCTTCACCTCAGATTGAGCGCCAGAAGAGTCTGTAGAAGCTCAGCTCGCCCTGTGTATGTACCGTGTTTGTCGGGGCCAGTTAACAGCTCATGAAGAGTCGGATTATAAAATTGTTTTAATTGGGGGTTCTCTAGTAAAGAGGGTAGGAGTGCCTGGGACTTGAGGGCGGCACTGGGTGAGGCATGTGAGAGGGTCCAGACAAGTTTCAGTGAAGCCAGCGGCTTTGGGGGTCAACAGTTAAGAAGGTAGCACCAGGCTGGTCATCGTTTCGTTCTATTGTATGTAAGGTTGTGATGAATTGGAGCCAATTCGACAGGCGCAAAGGACAAAATGGTGAACACTTGGAATGTGAGTTCTGGTAGTGGGATTGGAGATACAGGATTTCTGTTTGGGGCATAGAAATATGGTGTTGAAGGGATTTAGAAATCAAGATCATTGAGTCTAAAAAACAGGCATTCATCAGTGATCAGAAGCTCTCTTTGGCCCATTTCAAATTTGGTTTTCCCACATTCCTTAGTAATTGTATTTGTTAAAGTAATCGAAACTATGTTTACTTCTGATTGAAGGACTTTGACCATAACGTCTGACCCAGGAGATTACTAAGGCCATCAGACATACTTTCCCACCTGGTTGTACAGGGTAGTTTTTTTTTTGTACAGGGTAGTTTTTTTTTCTGTACAGGGTAGTTTTGTGCCCCCCCCACCCCCATTCCTGATTTTTCTTTTACCTTTCTAGGTATGAAATGTCTCCTTTGTAAGTCTATTAGTCTGTATCCCACTTAGAGGTAGATCTGGCTTCCGTAATATTAGTCTTACTCTCGTGTTCTCTTGATGTTTGAAGAACCTAGACAGTGCTTGCCACCCTTTTTAATGCTATGGCGCAGAGCAAATGATATTTTTGTTATCTACCCGGAGACAATGAAAGTAGCGACCTGCCTGACAAATCCAACTGTCCTGCAGGTTGAGGAGAGTAAGTTCATCCCTAAGTAATTTTTATTGTTTTTCATGGGCTCAGACAGCTTGACAACCTCTCTCAACCTTAGTATTTCACTCTTGGTTAACTTGTATTCTCTTAATGTATTGGCAAGTCCATAAGGAACATAAACATAATTTTAAGACCCCTTGACTGTAATCTCATATTCAGTGTATTTTTATAAGGACTTTTTATTTGTAATTGCTTCTATCTGTCTAACATCATCAATGTTGACAAGGTCATGCCGGACGATAGCCAGGGTGCCAGCCCAACCATTCACACAACCAGCGCACAGCTCCGACTCTTTGCATTTGAAGCAGAAGTCAACGAGAATTTTGAAATGGCAGCAGTGTATTATGAAGAGGTAATTAAACATCTTTCCAGTGATTGTTACGATCCTTATTTGTACAACAATGTGTATAACAAGTAGTAGTTTTTTCACAGTTTGAATTGGTGAAATAGTGTATTCCAGTAATAGGCCCACACAAATATGGCCATTTGATATTTGATAAACACGTGAAAGAAATTCAAAGAAGAAAAGGTAATCTTCTTGATGAATGGTGTTAGAATAATTGTCATCTCTATTAAAAAAGTTAACCTAAACCTCATATCAAAATCATAGATCTGAAATATCAAACTATGAAAGTTTTTAGAAGAAAACAGGAAAAAAATCTTTTTGACTTGAGGGTAGGTGGGGAATTCTTAGGTATGACACCAACATCATTAGGAAAATTTAATGAATGGGTCTTCATAAAAATTAAAGACTTCTGTTCATGTAAAGATACTGTCAGGAGCAAGAAAAGAATAGCTACAAGCTTGGAAAATATGTGCCTGTCATATCTATATATATGTATATTCCAAAGGATTTATAACTAGATGGTCTCTCAAAATTCAATAAGAAAACACACAACCCAGGTAAAAATGTGAACAAGTAATTGGCCTGAAAACATGATTAGTACTTCTACTCTAGTGCCATGATCTTAAAGCTTACAAGCTGCCGTTCAAGGAGCAGCAATGTCTATTCATCTGGAACAACTAACGGAGAGTCGGGAATAGGAGAAGGGTACGCAATGTGTGGCTAATCGCGTCCATGAACAACTGCTTCCTTATGAGATCAGAAAAACTGGATGGTGGCTGGCTACCATTACTGAGCACTTGGAGAGAAGATTCCATAGAAGAGTTCTTATCAAAAGAGGGAAAAAGCAGAACAAAGTCCAACATTTTCATGGACTTCGCCTTTCCCGGAGTCATGAATGTTAAATGGACCCCTGAAATTATTAACCTGAGATCATCTTTATACCTTAAATGAAAAAATACTTGAAGTCTTATTTTTGCTGAATGAAGGAAGCTAATGTCAAAATGTTTAATATACATACATTAAGATTCCATTGTATAACACACATACCCCACCCCCACAAACTAATGGTGAACAGGCTAGTGGTTGTCAGGGATTATTGGTAGGGGGAGGAGATAACTATAAAGGGCAAGTACAAGGGAATATTTTTTCAGCTGATGGAATTGTTCAACATATTGATTGTAGTGGTGGCAGCAAAAATATATGTTAATAGTATAGGTATGTTCATAGAACTATACACCAAAAGAAAAAAGTTTATTTAAATTTTTTAATTAAAAAACCCCTGCACTAACACATAATGTATTATGAATGACAATTGGGTTCTCTATTTCTGTTAGTCCTGCCTATCACATACATGCTTCATGGGCTAACTAAACCCCCAGGAAGGACCATCTGAGTACTTTGTCTCCATTCGTAATTTTTTAGCAGCTTCATTGATACAATTCATGTGCCATATTTAACATACAAAGGGTTTAGTATGTTTACCGAGTTGTGCAGGCATTACCACAATAGAATTTCAGAGCATTTCATCAGTTTCCCCCCCAAAAAAATTCTGTACATGTTAATAGTCACTCCCCATTTCCCCTCCCTTGCTTTGCCCTAGACAACCACTAATCTACCCTCTGTATCCATAGATTTGCCTCCTCTAGACATTTCCTATAAATGGGTTCATAAATTTGGCCTTTCCTTTTGTATCTGGTGTCTTAATTTAATGTTTTAGAGGTTCATCTATATTTTGGCATGCCACCACTGGCCATCAAAGAGCCTTTATTGAATATTTTCCTTTTGGTGTTGAGCATTCCTCAGCGCCATCGATGATGTCACCGAAGAGGTCGTAAGGATGGCGACTATAAACATTGCAGCCCACAGACTGGGGAAGTCATAATTCCAGAGAGTCCTCTGGCTAGAGAGCTGTGTTACATCTGAGGGCAATGCCAACAGTGTCATCAAACATAAGGCTCTCACTGTGCTTAATGTGTTTCTGCTTCTTTCTGCCCCTGGGCATGTACTCGAGGGCTTTGATGATCAAAACAGGGGCAGAATGTACCATCTCAATCCAGGCCTGCCAGTTGTGATTGGTCCGTTTCATGGTAACCTTTTGGTCAGTGGTTGCTTTAGCAACGTCATCACCAACCTTTTTTAGAGACTAACCCTGGGCGCTGATCTTGGGGCCAGTACAACGTGACACTAACTTCCCCACTGATGCACCTTACTTTAAGTACTGACTCTGATTTCTTTGGGGCTGCACTAGCAGAGCCGGCTAGTGTCAGATGGTCCCAGCTGTTAAACACCTGAGTGGGTCACACCAACGCTGCTTTGGAGCTGAAAGCCGGAAAGCAGTGCTTCATTCCTTTTTATGACTAAATAATATTAGCTTTTAAAGGAGCCCTAGTTTTGTAGTGGTTAGAGTTGGGTTGCGATCTGAAAGGTCAGCAGTTCAAAACCACTAGCCTCATAAATAGTCTTGGAAACTCACAGGGCAGTTCTACCCTGTCATATAGGGTCGCTATGAGGCAGCATCCACTCGATGGCAGTGAGCTTTTAGCATTATATTGTATGGGTATGCCGCATTTTGTTTATCTGTTCATCTGATGATGGATACTTGGTTTGTCTCTACTTTTTTAGTATTATGAATGATAATGCTATGAAAATTGATATATATAAAGTTTACACATTTTGGTGTAGATGTACGATTTCATTTCTCTTGGGTAAGTGATTAGGAATGGAATTGTTTAGTTATTTGATAATTCTAAAAGGAGTCTTGGTGGTGCAGTGGGTTAAACATGAGATGCTAAACTCAAGATTGGTGGTTGAAACTCACTCTTAGGCCAAGTTGACTAGAGAAACAAATCCACTGACACTCATATATGTGTAAGAAAAAGCTTTATATCAAGAAGTAGTTGTATATGAAGAAAACATCGCAGCCCAGTCCAACTCAAATCCATAATCTGATTCTAGTCCATAAGTCTCTCTCCAGACTCATGCAGCCACATGCCATGATGCAGAGTGCAGGAAGACCACAAGGCGGTGGGGACAGAGTTGTGTGGGTTGAATGCTGGTTGCTGCATCACTGGGCCCATGCGAGGCTTGGAGTGGCTCATCAACAGGAAGGTAAAGGCTGAGAGACAGAGAAACCTGCCTCCAGAGAGCCATATATCTTGGTGGCACCTCCAAAGGAGGTCATCAAGCTATGACCTGATTGACAGGCTAAACTCCACCCATATCCTCCTACAGGTGCCATGTTAACACACAAAAAACCTATTACACCCACCAACTGCTCTTTGGGAGAAGGATGAGACTGTCTGCTTCAGTAAAGATGGAAAGTCTCAGAGCCCTGGATAGGGTCACTTTGGACCAAAATCAACTCAGTGGTAATAGGCTTGGTATTTTTAGTTTCTGTTAACTCTATTCCAAAGTGACAGCACCATTGGACAGTCCTACCACAATGTGGGAAGTGTGTTCTCTATCCCCTCCAAAATTGGTTTTCTCTTTTCAAAAATACTCTAAAATTATTCTAGTATGCATGAACTGGTTTCTTATTGTGGGTTTGATTTGTATTTCCTTCATGATTAATGAGGCTGAGCATATTTTTTTAGAGGAAAATATGTTCCAGAGTTTAATTTAACAGAGGAATACTTAAAATACAGTGAGTTCACAGTGTTACTCTATATAAATAAATAATTAGAGTCTTTTTATAAAACCTCATTCGTTGCAGCATTATTCACAATAACCAAAAGACAAAAAAAACCCAAGTTAACATCATAGATTAACATTAACTCATTAGGATTCACAACACAGAGTAATTATATCAGATCACAAATTGCATCCGATCACAAAATGGAGGATAGTCATGTAATACGGAGAGTCATGGCCTAGCCAAGTTGACACATTTTGGGGGACACACTTCAGTCCATAACACTGTACAATAGAAGATTAGCCATAACAATGAAATTCTGATAGATGCTATGACATAGATGAAACAGTAGGATCCATGAAATTAATCAAACTGAAAAGGAAAATATTATATGATCCCACATGTAAAATATCTAAAATAGGCAAATCATACAGACAAACTTTATTAGTGGTTTTCAGATTGGGTGGAGGAAAAATGGGTAGTTATTGCTTAAGAGTACTGAATTTCTGATTAGGTTGAAGAAAAACATTTGTGATGGATTGAACAAAATGGTGAATATAATATACTTAAAATTATCACTGATTGATGTGTGTGTATCTCTTAACACAATAAAATTTCATTTTGATAAATTGCTTAATTCCATGTATAACAAATGTGAGCAAAATCTGGGAAATTTTTTCATTGATTAGGAGGAACTTTGAAACACCTGATTTGTAGATAACCGTATATTTGCCATCTTAAGATTATGATATACATTTTATATCCATTTATATGAAATTAATCTATAGACTCTTAAAATATTAGATGAGCTTTGGGTGGTCAGAAAACTAACATAAAGAAGAAATAACTTGATACTCAATTTTTATTTATATTTTTAAATCATTTTATTGGGGGCTCACACCACTCTTATCACAATCCATACATACGGCAATTGTGTGAAGCACACTTGTACATTCGTTGCCTTCTCAAACATTTGACTTCCACTTGGGCTCTTGGAATCAGCTCCCCATTTTTCATTTTTTCCCTCCCCGCTCCCACCTCCTTCATGAAGCCTTGATAATTTATTAAAAAAATTTTTTTCATATCTTACACTGCCCGACATCTTCCTTCACCCACTTTACTGTTGTCCATCCTCCAGTGAGGAGGTTGTATGTAGATCCTTGTAATCGGTTCCCTCTTTCTACCCCACCTTCCCTCCACCCTCCCGGTACATACTCAATTTTTAAATGACCAAATATTTTTTTGGCATCTACCATATGCCAGAATACTGACTGTACTAGACATACATTTGGGATTCAATGGTAAGCGAAAACGAAGTCATAGATTCTCTGCCTTCATAAAGTTTATAGTATTTATTAAATGCTTACTGTACTATATTATAAATATATATAATATAAAATAATGTAGCGATGTAATATACAATATTTAATATATGGTATAATAATCTTAGCCATCCTGATGCTTCCTGTGTCTAGAGGTTGGTCCGTGAGCCCCAGAACTTAGAGCACTGGTTGGACTATGGTGCCTTCTGCCTCCTAATTGAAGACAATAGCAAAGCACAGGAGTGTTTTCGGAAAGCCCTTTCCCTCAACCAGAATCATATCCACAGGTAGGGGGGAAAAGGAGATGGAGAATGAGTAGAAACAGATGTTTCAACAAGAAGTTGTCTCTGTTCTGTGCCTGACATGGAACCATGTTGTTGACCTCGATGGTCTCCCCGCAGCTTGCTACTCTGCGGTGTGCTGGCTGTCCTGATGGAGAACTACGAGCAGGCAGAAATTTTCTTTGAGGATGCTACTTGCTTGGAACCAACCAGTGTTGTGGCGTGGACTTTACTGGGTATGGTGTTTTCCTGTGATCTGAATACATTCTTTTTCTCTTTCTGTTCTCTAATGATTCATGTCGTTCTTGAACTTGGGTAAAATTTGAGGGGAAAAACCCCAGTGAAATGTTGTAATTCTCCTATATGTGATGGTAGAGAATAAGTCACATTTACTACAGCATCTTTCTTCAGGTTTGTACTATGAAATTCAAAACAATGACATTCGAATGGAAATGGCATTTCACGAAGCCTTCAAGCAGCTTCAGACTCGAGGAATGAAGCAGAGAAGCGCTGTCCTAGAGAACCCCGAGGACGGGCAGAAGGAGTCCAGTTTAGACCCCGCGGGAAACACCAGCGGTTCTTCTGGAACAGCACTTAAAGTGGATGCCCCACCAGGTCAGGTCAAGGAGATGGATGACAATTGGGGAAGCTGCTGGCTTTATGAATAGGATCTGACGCATACTAGTTGTTACGTTCCATCACGTCCGTTCCAACTCATACTGACCCTGCAACAGAGGAACGCCCACCGGGTCCTGCACCGTCCGCGCCATTATTATTGTGTTGGAGCCCATTGTTGCAGCCCCGGTCAGTCCGTCTCCTGGAGGCCCTTCCTCTTTTCACTGCCCTCTTCTCCTACTGTACCAAGTATCATGTCCTGCTCCAGAGACAAGGCCCTCCAATGACATGTCCAGGGTTTGTGAGGCAAAGCTTGGCCATCTTTGCTTCTACGCAACATTCTGGTTGTACTTCTCTCAAAACAGATTCGTTCATTTTTACAGTCGTAAGATGTATTCAATACTCTTCACTAGTGCCATAATCCAACGATATCAATTCTTATTGGATCTTTCTTATTTGTTATCCCACTTTCATATGCATCTGAGGCAACTGAAAATTCCATGGTTTGGAATTGGTGATTCTTGGCCTTAGTTCAGATCTCTTCCTTTGAAGGGTACCCACTGTATGGTGGTCCGGGACTACCATGTATTTTCTATTTTCATGCTCTCTTTGCTTTTTTTCCCTGACGTATGGCATGGTTCTGCCTTTGTGAATGATTGCTGTTGAAAATTGTTTCCTATCCTCAACCTTCACTGTTTATGTAAATAGTGTCCAGCTGGTAAGCTTTCAGCAGGTTCAAGTCAACAATTCATGTATTGCCATCTAAAAACCTGGCCTATACTGGTATAGATCCCTTTTCCAAACAGTACTTTAAATTCTGTCCCACTGACTAAACTCATGATGCTATCTTACGCTATGAAACTACCTTATACCCCAAGGGGATGACTTATAATGTTCTCCATTAAAATGATAATGATGTTTCTAAAATAAGCCAGGGACATATATAAGCCATAGATATAGTAATGGATTTTAGGCTCACACTTAGTTGTAATCCTAATCTAAGAACAATTAGTTCTTATGACCCTACTCATACTTGCCTTGATGGAGAAATCACTGAAGATAGGGGTGCTATAGCAAAGTGCGGTGAAGAAATCAGGTAAGATGATGTATACACACTTCTTTTTAGAAACTGTTTAACTATTAAAGTGTATGATATGTGAATATTATATTAAAAAAACACTAAAAAAACCCCAAACTTGACTTATGGCTACCATGGTTGAAAGAGGAAGAGTTTTTGCTTAGAGGGTATTGAGTTCATTTTAACGGTGGTGGAACAAGTTGGAGAGGGATAACAGTAATGGTTGCACAATACGAAGAGTATAATCAGTGGTACTGAATTATACATGTAGAATTGTTGAATTGGTAAATGTTTAGTTATATATATATTTGCCAAAATTGAAAAAATATACATGAATAGCAATGAATGGGGGGGGGAAATAAAATGTACTGAAATTTGATTGTGGTAAAGATTGTACAACTCTTTTTGATAAGGTTGAACTATTGAATTGTATGCTATATGGATGAAGTGCCAATAAACCTGTTTGAAAAAAAGAGAAAAAGAAGAGAAATCAGATGGTGCCAGCTATCAGAATGAATAGTGTGTGGGGTCTTAAATGCTTGTCTTCAAACAAGCAGCCATCTAAGGCATCAGCTAAGTCTACACAGAGTTTCCACAGTATTGACTTGCTGTGTGATCTTATAATTATAAATAATAAAATCCAAATCAGGAGGAGAGAATGGTATCATAGCTTAAATTCTGAACACCCAGTTCCCAGAAGGCTATGGATAACAGTATAAGCCAAATATACATTTGAAGAGTCCCCATGTGGATCAAACCTTCAGTGACCGCCCTCTGACCATAGGTAAGGGATGTGAATAGCCTTGCTATCAGACAGCAATGTAAAGTCATTTGTGGTAAATGTCGTTAGGTTTAAATTTAACTTCTTATCAATTTGTGTCCTTTTGACCCTTTAAAAATTTGTTCCATTTTTAATATTTTCTGCTTTCTTTTGGATTGAGGTGTTTCTGTTTTATTTTGTCATTGCTGGTTTGTTTTTGTTTTGTATGTTTTTCTATTTATAATATTCAAGACAGGTACACCTACAGAGACAGTAACTGGATTAAAAATTACCTAGGGACATGGGAGGAGATGTTGGGGGAAAATGGAGAGCTAACAACAATAACTGTAAGAAAGGAGAAAATGTTCTAAAATTGATTGTCGTGGTGATTGTGCAACTCTTCTTTATGTGATTGAACTATTGAATTATATGGTATGTGAATTATATGACAATATAATTGGTTCAGGCATATCTTAGTCCTCAAAATGACATCTTTGCTTTTTTATAAAATAAATTATTTTACTGGGGCTCTTACAGCTCTTATAACAATCCATACAGCAGTTGTATCAAACACATTTGTACATATGTTGCCATCATAATTTTCAAAGCATTTTCTTTCTGCTTCAGCCCTTAGTATCAGCTCCTCATTTTTCCCTCCATCTCCCATCCTCCAAATTTCATGGACCCCTGATAAATTAGAAATGATTATTTTCATATCTTACACCTGCTGCTGTTTCCTTTCACCCATGTTTCTGTCGTTCGTCCCCCTGGGTTGGGGGGGCGGTATGTGTTGATTATTGTTATCGGTTCCCCATTTGTCCCCAACATCTTTGCTTTTTAACACTTTAGAGATACTCTTGTGCAGCAGATTTGGCCATGCATACTCAGAAAGAATCTACTGAGGCAGTTAAATGTGAAATCAAATACCTTCTTACAAAGAAAACTCCAGACCACAAAGACTTCACTGGCAAAGTCCCACACATCTAAGAACTAATAACAACCCTACCACACACTCAGCAATTAGAGGAAGAGGGGTGTGATGGTTAGTTTTTTTGTGCCAACATGGCACCTGTAGGAACATATGGATGGAGTTTAGCCTGTCAATCAGGTCGCAGCTTGGTGTCCCTTTTTTTTTTTAATCGTTTTATTAGGGGCTCATACAACTCTTATCACAATCCATACATGCATCAATTGTGTAAAGCGCATTTGTACATTCATTGCCCTCATCATTCTCAAAACATTTTCTCTCCACTTAAACCCCCGGTATTAGGTCCTCATTTTACCCCTGCCTCCCCGTGGTGACCTCTTTTGGAGGCACAACCAAGGCCCCTTCCTCTTTCTTCCTGGTGGTCAGACTAGTGTGCTTACCTGAGTTAGCTGCCCTGCTTCTACATGTGTACTGTGCTACCTATGGGCCCAAACCAGACCAAGTCATCTAATAAGAGTGCAATAACTTTCATGAACTGACACACAAAAATTCTTAACAAGATATTGGTCCATAGATTCCAGTAACATATATAGAAGATAATATATCCTACACAAGTAAGGTTGTCTCAGGTCAGAAAATTAATGTCATCTACCACTGTGCCATTGTCACGATTGTTGATATGCTCAAGTCCATTGAGATTGTCTATTTTGAGTGCCTTTCAGGCTAGGGGGTTCATCTTCCAGCACTATCCTGGATGAAATTCTGGGGCATTCATTGGCTGCTTTCAGAAGCCCCACTGAACCCCATCCACTTTATATGACCCTGCTGGCATTTGCAATATCAGTGGCATAGCCTCCAGCACCATGGTGACACACAAACCACCACAGGATGGCAAACTGATAGATGGTGGAATCTACCCCTAGAATAGCTAAAATTAAAGAGGATTGATAATAAGTTATGTCAAGGATATGGAGTTACTGGAGTGCTCACATATTGCTGGGGGAAATGCAAAATGATTTATCACTTTTTAAAAACAATTGGACAGTTTTTATTTCATTTCACTGCTAATTATGTATCCAACAGGAATGAAAGCATATTTTCCACAAATATTTGTACACAAATGTTCTTGGCAACTTTATTTACAGGGCAAAAAGTAGAAACAACCCAAGTGTCCATCAGTAAGTGTAGGTATAACATATTTTCATATATTCACCCCAGTCTGCATGAAAAATGGAGTACTAGTATATCCAGCAACATGAATGAATCTCAAAGTATTATGCTAATAAATAAACCAGAAGAAAAAGAGTGCATGTTCTATGATTCCATTTTAATGAAATTCTAGAAAAGGCAAAACTAATCTGTATCGAAAGAAAGCAGATCAGTGTTTGGCAGAGGTTAGGAGTGGAGGCATTAACTGTCAATATCAGAAGGTGCTTTGTGAGGTATGAGAAGTATTTTGTATTTTGTGGTGGTGAGTACTAGGTAAACTTTTTAATAACAATGTTTTATCTTAAACTAAGTGGGGGTTTACATTTTAAATCACCAACTTTGTGTTCAACAGTTTAAACTAAATCAACCCCTTCAGAAGTGTGCCTTCACCCCCTCCTCCCCGGTTTCTCTGCTCTCTCTTGTGCACTGACACCCAGCAACAGTTTAACCCATGCTTTGTCTGCCTGTACTCCTTGGCTTCCGCCCTCTTAGCAAGCTCCAAAGTCGGTTCCTTTCTACGTGGAAGTCTTGATTTTGTTATTTCTCTTTATATATAATCTCATGTAATCTTTGTTCCTCTGTGGTTGGTTAATTTCATTCAGCATAATGTTCTCCAGATCCATTCAAATGCCATGAGGTGATTCCTGGTTTTATCATTTTTTTAAAGCAATGCATACTCCAATGTGGGCATCTACCAGTTTCTTTCTTCATTCTTCTATTCACAGGCATTTAAGTTGTTTCCAGTTTCTTGCTGTTGTGAACAAAACTGTACCAAACATGGGTGTGCATATGCCTGTTTGTGGGATGACCCTTCTTGAGGGTGTATATACCCAGCAGAGGGATTGCTAGGTCATATGGTATTGCTTTCCCAGTGGTTGCACATGTGTACAATCTCACCAGCAGTATATGAGGGTTTCGGTATCTCGGCTGCCTCTCCACACTTCTTATTTTCTGTTTTGGCTTTTTAACCTGGCATTAATGTCAGCAGAAGGTGGTATCTCATTGTTGTTTTGATTTGCATCTCCCAGAGAACTAGTGATCATGAACTTTTCTTAATATGTTTGCTGGCCATTGACACTCATCTTTGCTGAACTCTCTGTCCTTCGCCCACTTCCTAGTTGTGTTGCTGCTCTTTCTCTTACTGAGGTGTTGCAGTTTTTATAGATTAACCCCTTGTCTATTGTGTCATTGTCAATTTTAAAAATTCTGTTAAGGTTAGCAGTTTACTCTATACCTGCTATTTTTATTCTACTAAGATTTTATTCTATTAACTGCTATTTTTATTCTATTCAACAGTTACAATCTGTAACTGTAGTTTGTACCTGTTATGTCCCTTCTGAAATCCAGATGAGATTGTTCCTGCAACTCCAACCTCTGTGATTTCCGTTGTTGGCTCCTCTGCTAGCCGTAGTCACTAGAAGCAATTACTTGCCTATAGTCCAGTTTTACTTTCTAAGAACTCACTTAGCTTCAGTTTCCATTTTCACTGCTGACAGCTCTCAATTTTTCTGTCTTTAACTCTAATGTCCCTCCTGGCTGTAATTTTCCATTAGTCAGTTCAACTCCTCATCTCCCAAATTGACTCTGCATCATTAATTTAGGCACCCAAACCCATGATCTCAGACTCATCCTGCCCTGCTGCTTTTTTTTACTGACTTTTCCCTCCCTCTTCTATGAGGTGGATTCCCAAACCAGCATGCTCCCAGTGTCTTCCCTGTAGACTTCCACTATTCTCCAAATAGCCAAACTGCTATCATAGCCTTCTCAAAGACTCCTTGGCCTCATCCATGGCTTCTTCTTTCCTTGATACACAGCACTGCTAGGTTAATTCTACTAAAATATTGCTTTCATTGTCTCATTCTTCTGCTCAACATTTTCTCAGCATACCTATCTTTCTCTTCTTGTTTATAGGAGGAAAATTCCAACATTCAATTTGAAATACAGTCTGATCCCAGCCTACCTTTCCTTTAATTTTATGTCATTTTTAACAGTTTTATTGGCACTTCATCCGCATATCATACAATTCAACAGTTCGATCTAGAAGAGTTGTACAGTACAGTCATTATCACAGTCGATTTAAAATCATGACTACAATCAATTTTGTGATTCTTAAACTCTTTAAAAATATTATCCTATACTAGTGACATGTACCCAGCCTTGAATGTCCCTGCTTCCCAAATTTTTACCTATAGAGTCAAATCTCCTCCTAAATGGAGACTGGCTCGCCTATGACGTAGGAGGAAATCCGATCCCGCTCCAGGGCCGCCATGGGCTCTGTGAGCGTCCGTCCCTGGGTTCCCCAGAGGACTGGGTCCCTGCATGGGTCTCCTGCGGCCGCCACCTGGTCCCGCACGGTTCCCTGCCCCTCAGCACCGCAGCGAGTCCAGCCTTCCCCCAGGGAAGACCGGAAAATGCCTAAGAAAAAGAGTGGTGCGAGGAAGAAGTCTGAGAACTGTCGGGGACGTGAAAAACAACTACTAAGAGCCTCCCGAAGCACCATTGATCTAGCTGAACATCCCTGTGATGCTTCAGTGATCATAGTCGCTGGGAGCTGCGTGCTTCCCACGACGGAGTATTGCCCTCAGAAGAAAGAGGACCTTTGATAGACTGGGTTTGGGCAGGCAGCAATTTCAGGACTAACCTTTTCAAGGAATGTGACAAGTGTCAGAGGCGACAGAAGAATAGAGCATTTTGCTACTTTTGTAATTCTGTACAGAAGTTACCAAAGTGTGCACAGTGTGGGAAAACCAAGTGTACGATGAGGTCTTCCGACTGTCATAAAGCGTGCTGGTGTCTACAGCGCTGGCCTCGCGAGGGCGGGCGCGGTCCGTGACTTGTGAAGCTTGGGTTTGCCATGGAAGCAAGTGTCTCAGCACTCCTGCCTGCGCCTGTCCCCTGACGGATGCCGAGTGCGTGCAGTGTGAGCGAGGCGTGTGGGACCATGGTGGCGGAATATTCCGTTGTTCTTTTTTGCCGTAACTTCCTCTTTGAAGATGATCAATTTGAACATCAAGCAAGCTGCCAGGTTCTAGAGGCAGACACATTTAAATGTGTTTCTTGCATTCGGCTTGGCCAGCATTCCTGTCTTTGTGATAAGGCATGTTTCGGTGACGAACATACACGGAGCAAGGTGTTTAAACAAGAGAAAGGAAAGCAGCCTCCCTGTCCCAGGTGTGGACACAAAACTCAGGAGACAAGAGACCTTCGCATCTCAACCTTTTGGCGGGCAGACTGGAGGTGAGGATGGGTACGAAGCTTCTGGCTATGACGCCTACTGGAAGAATCTCGCATCTAACACGTATGGCGATCCCCGCTACCAGGATGAGGATGCGCATAAGTATGAAGCAGAAGATGATGAAGAGGAAGATGAGGGCGGGAAGGATTCTGACGCGGAGTCATCAGATCTGTTTACCAGCTTGAACCTAGGAAGGAATTATGCCAGGGGCTGTGCTCACTATGAGGGACAGGAGAGCTAGGTGAGCTGCTTGCCTATTGGCAGCGGGATTGCTGGTGGAGGCGCTGAGAGCTGTGTGTGTGCTTGATGACACGTGTGCCAAAGTGCTGTCACTAGGCCTGTGCAGAAGACTAGCCGTGCTTCAAGGGCAGGAGCGGGGGAGAGCAGTTTTTATAGGAACTCATAAACAGGCTTATAAGAAAAAAATGAATTCCAATATACATTTTTACTGATTCAAGCAATTGAAGCATGATGATCATTATTGATTTCTGCAGTCTAGTAGTAGGTCTTGCCCAATAAACCCATATACAGGATAAAAGAATAGGATGCGAATATATTTTAATTTAAATTGCTGTCTTTATAACAAAGCATCACTTATCAATTCATTGTCTGGTTTTATAAAATGTAATGGATAAAATGAATTGCTGTATTTTTCCTTTTCTGTCCACAGAATAAAAGTCATGTGTTAAGGTCTAAATGTTCATTGCATAGCCATGTTAGCTGACATAGTCACGATATGTATGTTTCAGTGGTTGACTTATGTCCTTACAGTATGTGGCCAGAACCGTACTTGTCATCAATGCCTGAATGTAGACAAAGGTGACTACTCACTTTTCAGTGACAGTCACCAATAGTTAATTATGTAAATGCTGTGCCCAAAATTCCAAACTAGTATTTCACTTTAAAAACGTGGCTCCTATTGATTTGGAGTTAGATAGCACTTATCTATTTCCTGCCTGTCATTGCTTTTATTGTATTCATCAAACACTGGTTTATTTGAGCAACATGTTTAAGAGCTTGGGCAAATTAACTTCTCTGTGATTCACTTTTTTAACAACATCATAATAATATCTCAATGTTTTGAGAAATACATTAGATTATACATTGTCTTTTTGCACAATACCTGATTTATTATCATCCTCAAATGTAGCTATTTAGATGGTTTTTCATTTTTTTCTGAACACTGAGCTAAGATGAATATAATCCTTGACCTTTAGGAACTCTAGTGTTATGTAACAATATTTTAATCTTCTCCTCTACAATCTTGAGATTCTGGGTTTAGCAAGTCACTTTTCTAATAGGTATCTATTGCATGTGATCTTGACTTGGGCTAGCAGCAGTACTGCTCTTGGGAACCTTCACGACAGAAGCTTGGTCTTGAACTCTTTAAATTACGATGAAATATAAGCATGTCTGCCAAAGCATTGGCCCCTCATGGAACATTAAGAGAATATATTTCCTATGTTTATAAAATTAATTGCACTTTCTGTAACAACCCTTTAGTAACCAAAGTTTGTTTTATCTTATTATTAAAATTTAATGTTTAGGATCAGCACCTCCATCTATTGCAGATGAATTTCTGGAAGAATCCTCCAAACAGCACTCTGAGTCACAAGAACAATCCCAGGATCCATTTCCTAGCCGAAAAACATCCAACTTGTTCCTCAAGGAGATTCCAGAAAAGAAAGGTGATTACAAATGAAGATTTCCTCTTAAATGGGGGAAGGTCATAAACGAGTTCGGTGAAGGTAAAACTCAACGATTACCAAAGAGGCAATCTGCCTTGTTAGAAGTTGCTTGGTTCATGTGCCATGTTGCATAGGTTGCTGCAGATTAGGCTGGGCTCTGGAATTCAGTTAGGGATTTCTTTCAATAAACAAGAATCTATGTCCCAGGAGTACCCAACTAGAAACTCATGCATTTCTAACAGTGATGCTACCTTCTTAGAATAGCTACAATTTGTTTCACATTCAGGGAGATTTGATACGCTTCCAGACCCTTTTATTTGTTTGTGATTTGCATTTGGAACCAGCAGTAGGTTTACTCTGGAGGCCCTCTGAGAGCCTCTCCTGTAGACTGCTGCTCTAGAGCAGTCTATTGCTTTCCATGTTATAATTTCTTTGTGTATTAGATAAGAATACTCTCTTAAAAGCTGGAAGGGAAACAAG
>NW_022103968.1:65498133-65506375 GCF_000313985.2 Echinops telfairi | reverse complement strand
AAGAATACTCTCCCTGTTTCAGTAATGGATTTCCTCTTCTGACATTTTTCCTCTTTACATTAGTCTTCTGTCTTTTTATGTATTTAATTAAGATCATTTTATTGGGGGCTCTTACCGCTCTGATAGCAAAGTCTTCTGTTTTTTCAACATCACATTTTCAGAAACATCAAAATGTCAACAAACTTCGTCAGCTGCCTTGGGTCCTGCCCCTCATCCAGGTGTTTCCCAAACTGCTGGTACCATTTTTATGGAGACCATACGCTTTTTGATGAAGGCCAATGCTGTGCAGGTAAGGATATTTTGAAGAAGAGCAAGTGTGGAAATATTTTACTGAACTTCTGATTCTATCCATAGTGATATTTTTAGACGCTTCAGTGTGTGTGAAGTAGAAATCAGTATGTTTTTAAGAGCATACCACAAGCCCAGTGGAAATAATCATTATCTGTAGATGTTGTCCGAAGACTACCTTGTGCTTGCTCTCTTTAGAGCAAAACAAATAGCCTTCTTCATTCATAATATGTGCGTGTGGAGGAGTTCACAGGATTTTAATTATATCCTTCTTCCCTTCCAGGTTCAAAACCAAACCAATTTGAAAAAGATTCACAATGCTATATTGCCGGGTGGTTGGGTTGGGGGTGGGGGAGCAGGGAGGGCAGGACTTAATAATATCAAATTATTTTTATTGGTAAAACTGGGCTAGAGAATGTGGAATACTATAGGTCCTACATTTGACTTGCCTAGCCAGTCAAATATAAAAATAAGACCAGTCACACGCCAATGTAAGGTCTGCATTTGCATAACACTTGGGAAGTACAATAGTACCTGTATGAAGCAAGCAATAAGAGACAAGCGTTGGCCTTGACCCTACATGTTCTACTAGAGGGGCATCATGCCCAAGAAAGGACAAGAATTAGGAAGTGATTGGGATGGTACACACTAAGTATGAGGCTTCACCACAAAAAACAATGACCCAACCCATTGCTTTGAGTCCACTCCAACCCACAGGGACTAGGAAGAACAGGGTAGAACTGCCCCGTAAAGTTTCCAAGGCTTTCATGTGTACGGAAGCAGACAGCCACAACCCTGCCCCCCAGAGCAGTTGATGGGTTCAAATCGCTGACCTGTCCGTGAGCAGCCAAGTAAGTCACTAGCCCCATACGTGAAAGTCAGCAGGCAGTTAGAAAAACATAGCTGCAGTCTCTCCCCCAGAACTTTCCAAAGCAGATAGAAACGTTGGAAGTTTCTATGTTACAGACAGACTGAGATGAGAACAGAGGGAAAGATGAAGAAGCAAAGCAAAGAATAGCCCAATACTACTAAACATAGAGATATACACGTTTACGGGTATGTCAGAAACAAACGTGTGTGTCCAAGATTCGGAGTCTAGAAGTTTAGGAAGGCAGGTTTTGCCTTACAATTCTGGTTCCCTGAAAATGTTTCCTCATTTGTGAATGAGGAGGTTGATAAAGTGCCTGTGCTCATCTAGTATAATGGTTGTACTAGACTACCGGCTATTCACATGGAAATGTCTACATGTGGTGACTCAGTATGGTTGGGAGTGGGACCATGATAGGCTGAAGGTTTGTCACTCACCCCTAACCTTTTGTGGTGGAGAATAAGTATGTCACTGTCTATGCTTCTTACTATTTATTCTCAGAGACAGCACCTTCAAGATCTCCACATGATCCTTTTTCTTTTTCCCTTTGCAGTATGTGCACAGGGTGCTTGCCCATGAGCTCTTGTGCCCTCAAGGGGGACCCAGCTGTGAGTATTACTTGGTGCTGGCCCAAACACACCTCCTCAAGAAGGAGTTTGCCAAGGCAGAAGAATACCTTCAACAGGCAGCCCAGATGGACTACCTGGTAATAAAATCCCCTTTGCTAGAACCTCTGGCGTTTGGAGAAAGGGTGATCAGCCTTGATGAGAGGTGGTGATTTCTGGTGGTCGGAGGCAGGCACAGGGAGCTCATCCATCTGCTCCCTTCTGTGTTTTTCTCCAGCAATCATGAGCTTGTCAAAGGGTCAAGAGGATGACTGAGACAGCTCTCCTCTACGAATCTGTATTTCCAGGCTCCTGGACTTCTGTTTTCCCATTGTGAATGCTGTTATGGCCAGGGTGGAATGTTTTTGTTCTAAAATAGTTACCCCAAGGTGAAATGACTTTGAAGAATTCAAGAAAGAAATGTGAGGGAAAACATAAAGAAAAACAAAACAAAACTCCCAGTAAAACTGAAAACCTTCATATATAATCCTCTTTCTGAGAACAGTTAGTGAAAGAAAACAGACACACTCAAATTAAATTTCATACAAGGATCTTTAAAGTTTTAACAGCCTCTCGATTCACACTCCTTTCTCTTCCCTTTTTCAGAATCCTAATGTCTGGGGAGTTAAAGGGCATCTCTATTTTCTGAGTGGAAATCATGCTGAAGCCAAAGCATGCTATGAGCGAACCATTAGTTTCGTAGTTGATGCTTCTGAGATGCACTTCATCTTCTTGCGCCTGGGCCTCATTTACCTGGAAGAGAAAGAGGTGAGCGATGGAGGATAGGGATAGCCATTTAAATCAGGCCCTGGTCTGGCACCTGCTTACAGTTCAAGTATTAACATATGTGTGGGTTTGGGACTCTGGTGCCACAGCCAGGTAAGTGTTGGACTGCTAAGGAGCTGCCCTCAGGAGACAGAGGAAGCAAGCTGCTTCTATGAAATTTACAGCAGTGGGCGTGTGTGTGTGTGTGTGTGTGTGTGTGTGTGTGTGTGTGTGTGTTGGTGGGAAGAATGCTAAAAATAGCCACAGAATGATGACACTTTTACAGCCAGAGGTTAAAATAGCTAGCCCACCACCAGAAAACCAGTAATTAGTGAGACCAGGATTCAAACCGAGGCAATCTACTACCAAAGTCTGTGGTCTGAACATTATGCTACTACAAAGATATTAATACATAAGATTATAAAAGATCAGAGCCTTGGAAAGTCTGCGGTGCACAGTCCCACACTGCACACATGGGTGGCCAGAAATCAGAACAGACTTGAAAACGACTAACAGCACATTCGTCATAGATACGCATTATAATGCTTTATGGACTTAAAAAGGACTTCTCCAAGCTTCTTTGTCAACACAAAAGTTCTGAGAGAAATCACTGTTAAATAAGGACACATTTTCTGTCTGATATCATGGTGAGCTGCCATTTCACCTTTGCAGTCAGTAGGCACACAGTAGGCTGAGGATCAACTGAGGCAAAAGTGGTCCTTGGAGGGTAGTCCTTGGAGAGCTGCTTCCTCCGAAGTTGTTTTAGGTCGTGTTTTCTGACTGTGTCCGGTGCTACTGAGCGCTCCTAAGACCTTCACCAAGGAAGCGGACTCTGCATGATGAGGCTGGGTCAAGTATCTCTCTTACTGTTGGGCATCGATTAGTCCTGTGGTTCTGTGTATCTATCAGGCAGCTACCAAGTCACTTTTAAGTCAAAGGGATGACGTGCAGGTGCTAGGTAGAATTCAGATAAGCGTTGGGGTCGCCTAGAAATGTCAGTGGCACTCCTGGCTGCAACTCTTACAGAGACTAGTAATACCTTTGGGACTGCTTAACTCCAAGTCAGCCCTTTAGTTTGGCCCAGCTGTCTCCTCTCACTTTTTGTGGCAGTCCCTTAGAGTAGACACAAATAAACATAGTCACACTTGGCTTATTCTGAAGGGCAACTCTCAGAGGCCCCGAGATGGTCCCAGCAATGCAGTGTTTGTATCTTCTAAAAGAACACTAACTTGGTGCTACTTGTTTCTGCAGTATGAAAAAGCAAAGAGAACCTACTTGCAAGCTTGTAAGAGATCACCTTCCTGTCTGACTTGGTTAGGAGTGGGAATCTCCTGCTATCGGGTAAGACGGTGAGAGCTTGAAACTAGCCCAGTCCAATCTAGTGGGTTTTGTTTGTCATCCAAGCACCCTGGAGGTTTGTGATGACGGCAGAAGGTCTATCCAAGCAGTCTTCTCGAAGGAACAGTTGCTCTTCCGCTCAGTGAACTGAAGGCCAATCTGAATTAGAGAAACAAAATATCCCACAAAATACCAAACCAGGGAGCTACGTAAAAATAGTTACATACCACCACACACACACACACACACACACACACACACACACACACACACACACGGGGATACTCCAAAAAACTGGAATTTTTGTAAAGCTTGTATTTATGTATTTTACAAAACAACCTTTTCACCTTCCAAGTATTCTCCAATACATTTAATACATTTGTCAAATCTGCCATTCCATTCTTGGAAACATTTTTCAAACTCATCTGTTTAGATGGCTGGTAGCACCTCCCTCATATTTTCTTCACCTCTTCAACTTTGTCAAATTGCTGACCTTTCATGTCTCTCTTAATTCACAGAAATAAAAAGAAGTCAAAAGGAGCGAGGTCAGGGGGGTAAGGTCCATGGGGCAAGAGAGGCATGTGGTTTTTTGCCAAAAACTGGCACACTGAGATGGCTGTATGAGCAGGTGCATTGTTGTGATGGCAAAACCAGTCCCCCATCTGCCACAAACCAGGCTTTTTGTCAAACACAGGTTATGCTACTTTTTCAGAACCCCTAAATAGAAAGCTTGATTAACAATCTGACCCGGTGGAACCAACTCCAAATGCACTATCCCCCTTGTCAGGGTAAATCCAGCCCCTAATACATCATCACGGGTCCGGTAGGCGCAATCGTACAGCGATAATAAGTAAAGATTATAGTAAAGTCACAAAGAGCATGGGAGAAGAGAGGTAGAAATAATGGAGTCAGACACATTTCATGGTAGCAATGCTGACCTCAGCCTCACTCAGTGGTCCACATGGAGAGAGAGAGAGAGATTTAATGCTAACTAAGGCTTTTATATTGTCTGGGGACATGCAAGCCCCCTAATTACAGGTGAAGACATATGTCACAGGAAAGGGTTGTGCTATAGGTAATACAGTAATGGGAGGGGGTGATCTAGGGGTATAAACACACTAGGAAGAGGGATTGGGGGTATACATGGGGCAAGATGAGCCGGTCCTAGATTCAGGATGGCTGCCTAACTTTGGATGTCACTGAGCCAGTTTGACCTGTTCCCTGGCTCAACTGTAGACCAGTATCAGTAAGTAGGGTGTGAACTCCACCTACAGGAACCAAATAGATGACTGCAAGCCTTTAGGGAGAAGTAGCCCATTGTCCTTAACAGCAGGGAGTGGGATCTACGAACCTTAGTCTGACGACTGACTGCCTTCAGGGAGCATGTCTCTAAGCATCTGACCTCCCACCATATGCTGGCAAAAAGCCCCTAATGTTTGGCATGTCTTTGGGGTAGACAAAGCTGGGGAAAAGTCTCTTTGTAATCCCACACCCCCTCACATCAAAAAAACAAAGGAGCATTGTCTTAACTTAGATTTCAGCTTTTTAGGCAAGGTGATGATGGCGGTCTTCCACTGGCTTGATAGATGTTTGCTTTCAGGGGCATAAGAATACCACGATGTCTCATCGCCAGTAATGATATTAGGAAAAAAGTCTGGGTTGCTTAGGAGCTGTTCTTTCAAAGCATGGCAAGTTGTCACTCAATGCTGTTTTTGCTGGTCAGTCAGAAGGGGAGGTACAAATTTCACAGCAACCTTTCTCATTCCCAAATCTCCCATTAAATTTTGCTGAACTGAGCTCCAAGATGGTTCAGATAACTTCCGCATCTCGTCAATGGTCCATCATCGGTCTTTGAGCACAAGTGCATGAATTTTGTCAACATTTCCATCCATTTGGGAAGTTGACGGACATTCAGAATGAGGTTTGTCATCAATTGACATTTTACCTTTTTTGAAATGAGAAAACCACTCATACACTCATAGTTTTCCCATAGTGCTGTCCTTGTAAGCTGTATTCAACATCACAGCAGTTTCTGAGGCGTTTTTCCTGAGCAGCAAACAAAATTTCACAGCCACATGCTTTTCTCTTAAATTGGCCATCACAAAAAATGAGGTTCAAGTGAAATTGCTTTTATGAAAAAAATTCACTGTGACCAGAGAGAACCTTCCCAGGTGATGCCACTAGGTGCACTTACTCAGAGTCAGTGGGAAAAATGCATACTATGAAAGCTTTTTCTGTTTTGTTTTGGGGTACCCCCTCATGTATATAATTTGGTGCTTCAGGTAGGCCTTCTGTCCCATTGCACTTGAAAACTTCTGTTCTTCTTCCCTCCTCCCCTCTTGTCTTACAATGGTGCACGCATCCTGCTCTTGCTGAATTTCTTCGTGTGTATTCTTTTTTTTAACCTAACAAAATATTTCTTTTTTCCCCGAAAATAATTTAATTTGGATATAATCCAGATTTCATACCATTCAATAGTTCAGTCATATCAAGTAGTGTTGTACAATTGCTACTACGATCATTTTCAAAATAATTTTCTTCCTTTCTTGAACTCCTTGATATTAGTGCCCTATTACCCCTTCCTTGTATATTACTGATAAGTCTTCCTTATGTCCCCTAATCCTTTGCTCCCTTAATTGTTCCTTGATTTATGTTTTTTTTCTTTTATTTATTAAAAGATTGTATTAGGGGCTCTTACATCTCATAACAATCCATACATCAATTGTATCAAGCATATTTGTACATATGTTGCCATCATTATTTTCTAGACATTTACTTTCTTTTTTTATTATTAAAGACTTTTATTGGGGGCTCTTGCATCTCTTATCACAATCCATACATTCATCCAGTGTCAAGCACATTTGCACATATACTGCTATCATCATTTTCAAAGCATTCTCTTCCCACTTGAACGCCTGATATCAGCTGCCCATTTCTTCCCCCTCCCCTCCCTGCCCACCCTCCATCACGAACCCTTGATACCCTATAGATTATTTTTTCATATCTTACATCATCCTCCATCACCCCTCACCCAGTTTTCCGTTGTTCGTCCCCCTGAGAGGGAGTTCTAGGTTGGAATTACATTTTTTAATTTACATTTTTATCCTCTTCTTCTCAACCAGCTCCTTCTCAAAAAGTTTCCATATCTTAATTGAACTACCATCACTATGACCACCACTCTCTGGGTCCTACCCTTACCCAAAGTGTTAGCTGCACTTCTTGTCTCTTCTTCCTCACTGCTGCTTTGTTTTGTCTCAATGTTAAAGGTGACACATGTTCATTACAGACATTTGGAATATGTGAAAGACTATGAAGAATCCATAATCTTCTTTACATGTAGTTTATAAATAATATACTTATTGATTTTTCATGCTTTTCTCCTTAAAAATTGAACTATGCTATCACCTTACCAAATATTCTAAATACGAGTTGTAATGGCTTTGGGATGTTCCGTGGTTTGACTGAATAAGAGTGGCATTGTAATTTATTGTCCAAACCATGATACTTCTGAGGTTGAAAAGGGTGTTGTTAATAATTTCCCTGGAACACGGGGACTATTCCAGGCCAACTAAGATAATGGTCACCTAAGTGTTGCGCTGCCACAATATTAGCAGTTCAAACCCACCAGTCAGCCCACAGGGGTGGGGGTGGCGGTGGGTTAAAGAGGCTGCCTGCTTTTACAAAGGTTTACCGTCTCAGGAATCCACAGGAGCAGCTCTGCTCTGTCCTAAAGGGTCATGAGGAGTGGGAACCCACTCAATGGCAGTGGGTTTGGTTTTTATACAGTAAGTACACACCTTCCTAGAGAGGATGAAAAACCTCAGTAACTTAGAAAACTGTAGCACTACTAAACAAGAAATGAATTATACAGACTATTCAGTGTACGGTAAGTCATGCCTGTATTTATTTTCAGCAGTGTAAGAAATAAAACATGTTTTTTAGCTAGAAACAAAAACATTGAAATACAAAACAAACACTAAAGGTAAGCCCTGCCTTTAAGATGTACAAGTAATTCTGTCCTCCATCAATGTTGCAGTCATTCTATATCTATGCATAGGAGCCCTGGTTAAAGATTGGGCTGCTAACCACAAGGTCAGTAGCTCGGAACTACCAGCCACTCTGTGGAAGAAAGATGAAGTTTTCTACTCCTGGAAAGATTTACAATCTCAAAAACCCACAGGCACAATTCTGCTCTGCCCTACAGTGTCGCTATGAGTTGGAATTGACTTGATAGCATATTTGTGTGGATTCACCCCGGAGATAGTTTATTGTGCCAGCCTGGCTGATAAACGCAGGTGGGATTGACTGAAGGGCAGAGAGATAAATGGCTTGGTGAGCCTTGCCTTTCTTGTCTCTTGCTCTGTGATCATCGGACCAG
>NW_022103968.1:65490165-65496590 GCF_000313985.2 Echinops telfairi | reverse complement strand
GTCCCCAGATGCTATAGGTCTCGATAGCCGGGCACCATCAGCCTTCTTCACCACACTTACTTATGCACACATTCGTCTTCAGCGTTTATGTGGGGGAGGAGGCTGTAAGTCTTTATGGGATCAGAAAGCCTCATCTTTCTCCTGTGGAGTGACTGGTGGGTAGCACCCTAACTTGTAACCCACAATGCCACCAAGGGTCTGTACACACAAACACACACACACAACCATCTATACCACCTCCTAAATGGTCTGCAATTCAGATCCCACACGGTCATTAAAGTAGTATTTAAAACATATAACATGAAAAATATATATATAACTGATGATATTACTCCCCTACTTAAAACCCTTCAGTGTTGACCCCTTGTTTCAGAATAAAACCCAAATTTTGATCTGATCTGATCTTTCCTTAACTCTCTAGTTTCATCATTTCCTTTATTTCCCTCAACTAACCAACTACCTAGCCAACTGACTCATATGCACACCCTCTTTTCTTCAGGCATACTCCTGAGTTTCCGGAGTCCCCATGCTTTCTCAGCTCTCCATGCCTGGGATGGCATAGTTCTAGCTGGGGTGCCTTTCTTCACCTTGTCTGCTAAACAAGCCTCTACACATTCTTCAAGATTCACTTTAAACTCAACATGGAAACAATCCTACTTTTCTTTATTTCTTCCCCTTTCCATATGTGTTCTTATAGAAATAATTATGCTATATAAGAACTGCTTATGTGAATTTAAAATTTTTGTTTTACAAAACAAAACGAGGGGGGTCAGAGCAGAACTCAAAGCCCATCTGTAGACAATGGGGGAAAAAAACCCACAGAGGGGTCACAGGAAGGGATGAGTCAACCAGGGCACAGTAAAGTACCAATGACACACATATTCCTCTGGTTCCTTGAGGCTTCCTCACCCCCCACTATCGTGACCCCAGCGCTGCTTCTCACTTTGGACCAGACCGGAACATGTACACAGGTATAGATAAGAGATAGAGCGCAAGCTCATGACACACAGAATCCAGGCACAGGAGTGGGAATATCTATACCAGAAGGGTAGGGGGAAGGTGGGGAAAACAGGGGAGGAAGGGGGAGCCAATCACAATGATCAACATATAACCACACCCCCCCTCCAAGGGGAAGAACAACAGAAACCATGGGGGAAGGGAGACAGCAGTTGGTGTATGAAAATAATAATTTATAATTTATAAATTTATAATTTATCAAGGGGCTTGAGGTGGGGGGAGGGAACAAAGAATAGCTGATACCAAGGACTCGATAGAAAGTAACTCTAGAAAAGAAAAGGACGGCAACATATGTACAAACATGCCTGATGCAATCGATGTATGGACTGTAATAGTTTTAAGAGCCCCCAATAAAATGATCTTTTAATGAAACATTTTTCTGCATATCTGTAAGTGAACTCTGAGCAAGGTAACTATATTTATTTCTAGCACCTAGCAGACTGCCTGGCACGAAGTCACTCACCCATCAGTATGTGGAGTGTGGACAGATATGGACCTGGTTCAAGGCCATTTCCCATCTTGCCTTGGCCCTAGAAACCTTCCACCCAAACAAGCAAACAAAACCCCAAACAAAGACTGCCCGTGGGCTGGGAGTGCCTTACTCTTTTCCAGGGACCCCGTTAGGAGGGTTCACCAAGTGTAGTTGTGGGAAGTAGTCCAGGACTCAGGGAGTGTCCTAGAGTCCCTGAATGTTATTCAGGATTGTGCTCACAAGAATTGATAACTAGAAAAGTTTTTTAAAAAGGACAGGTAAATAGTACTTTCGCCTTAAGAAAGTTTACAATGTAAAGGGAAAGATTAAAAAATGTATCTAATAGCTGAAAAGATAGCATAACAGTGTGTGACAAGAATGTCTGATTTGTGGCAGACAGGGGACTGATTTTGCCACCAGGAAAATGCACTGGTTCATGCAGTCATCTGAGTGTGCCAGTTTGGGGCAAAAAACAGCATGCTTCCCTTGCCCCACACACCTTACTCACCTGACCTTGCTCGGTGCGCCTTCTTTTTGTTTCTGTGAATGAAGAGGGACATGAAAGGACAGCAATTTGATAATGTAGAAGAGGAGAAGAAAACACGAGGGAGGTGTTGTCAGCCATCCAAACAGATGAATTTGAAAAATGTTCCCAAGAATAAAATAATAGATTTGACAAATATATTAAGTGTAATGGAGAGTACTTTGAAAGTGATAAGGTTGTTTTACCAAAAAACTCAGATACATAGCTTTGAAAAAAAGTTCCATTTTTTTTTTGGGGGGGGTACTGCCTCATATATTCATGGACACACTGACATGTGCTTATGCAAACATATATATTCTGATCAATATTTTTGTATGTCAAAACTGTGTGTTTTAATGCTCCTAGTTTTATTTTGCTTCTTTCCATTTGTAAACAAAATAAAGCCTCATTGCCCAGTCAAAAAAAAAAATGTATCTAATAGCTCATTGTCTATGGGGAAATAATCCCTGAATGATGCTCACACGATAGTAAATGTCTGTGGTTTTCCCTGCCCTGGCCCTGGCCCCTGAAGTTCCAGGTTACACAGGGGTCCCGCTGACCTAGATGAAGACAAGTGGGGATTGGGAAGCATAAACTGAGAATTTAGGAGGCAGAGCACCTACCTGGTTTTTAAAAGCAATTCCACATTTCCCTTGTTCATTTATTGACCATCACATAAGATTTTGTTTGAAGAAATAATACTGTTCTAAGTTTTGAAGGTGAAAACTTTGGGACCATCAGTGGGCCACTGTGACTTGGACAAAGAGGTTTCAGAGTTGCTGACTTGTCCCTTTTCTGTCAAGCTGGAAGAGCTCACCGAGGCTGAGGATGCTCTCTCTGAAGCCAACGCACTGAACAACTACAATGCGGAAGTGTGGGCCTATCTGGCTCTGGTCTGCCTGAAAGTGAGTGCTCATTACCCGCTCACAATTCCCTTTCTTTTGAGGGGTCAGGTAAGCAAAAGACAAGTGGGGTGCCCCTCAATGTCAATGTCATGCTAATTGGGGTTTGATGAGCTCCAGATTTTGGTTATTATACTGATGACAGAGGAGAGGCCAAGGCTGAGCAGCCTCTACTTGGAATGTGCTTAGAAATTATGTATCAAGATGTGTGTCCGTAAAAGAGTTTCTAAGCACGAGAGCAATCTTGTGTCCAAATGTAAGCAAAGTCAAGGTACCAGTAAAGAGAAGCTCTGCTAGTCTTTCTGAATCATCGCTTCCTGCTCCCTGCTGCCTAGAGATGGCATTGTAGTAGTTTGTGATATGCTTAACTTTAATATAGTTAAAGATGGTATTGTTTTAAAAAACCTTGCTCTTTCATTTATTAGTTGTATAACCCTGGCAAATTATTTATCTTCTCTGCTTTTATTTCCTCATCCTTAAAATGTGGCTCCACAAAAAAAGGGGAAAGGACAAAAGTTAGATCAATAGCAATGCAATCGTTTGTAGAATTAAGAATTAATGTATGTAAAGCACTGTAAACAATTGAAACACATACCAGTTGCCACCAGGTGCACTGAGAGTCATCAATAACTCTATGGGACAGAGTACAAGTGTCCCATAGGCTTTCCCAGGCTGTAACTTTTTACAGAAGCACATTGCCACAACTTCTCCTGTGGAGCCACTGGTGGGCTTGAATTACAAATCTTTGGCTAGCAACTGAGCTTTTAACCACGATGCCCCAGGGCTCCCTTGGAGCCGTTGCTGTTCTTAGGTGCCTTCAAGTGGCTCTGACTCACAGTGACCCATGTACGACGCAATGAGCACTGCCCATCCTGCGCCATCCTCACAGGGCTGCTAGGCTTGAGCCCACTGCCGCCGCCACTGTGTCCATCCATCTCGTTGGAGGCCTTTCCCTGTTATGAGATCCTCAGTCTACTTTACCAAGTCCGTGTCCTTCAGGTGTGATATGCTCAGTCGTGTTTGGGCTGTAATGAACGTGTTTTCTCCAGCTTCAATGTGCATATGAGCAACTGAGGGTCTGTTTTACAGTTGGCCCCTAGCCTCGTTTTGGCTTCTTGTCCTGAGATTCTCGATTGTTTCTCCCCACAGATGTAGTCAATTTGATCCCTGTGTATTCCCCCTGGCAAGGCCCATATGTACATCCAAACCAAACCACTGCCATTGAGTAGATTCTGACTCGCGGCAACCCTAGCTAGGGACTCAGGCTACGGATCTTCACTAGGTGCAGACAGCACGATCTTTCTCCTGCAGAGCAGCTGGTAGGTTCCAACAGCCGGCCTCACGATTATTAGCCCAATGCTTATGCTACAGCACCACTAAGGCTCCACTCATGTTATATTATTGAAAAGGTATTGTGTTACTCTGGGTACTTCAGAGAAACAAATCCACAGAAACTCATGTCTAAGAGAGAGTTTTATATAAAGGTTAAGTGCACTTCAGAAAGCATCCCAACCCAGTGCTGCCCAAGCCCACGAGTCCAACATCAACCCATTAACCCATATGTCCGACACCAATCCACAAAGTCCTCCTCCATCTCACAAAATACACGCAATGATGCTGACTGCAGAAGGAAAGCTGAATTAGTGAACACGTAAGCATCTCAGTGCTGACAGGGGTCTCCACACGGCTGCTTCAGCACCCTGGGCTGCATCGGGGTAGGTCCATGTGGCTTCTTCTTTGGGATGTCCTGCAGGAAGTGAACCTTGCCAGCTGAAGCAGGGAACTGGTTAAGGCAGCTGCACCTGGTCTGACCATCACAAAGCAAGAGACCTGAGAACTAGAAAGGCGAGGCTTACCGAACCATTTATCGCTCCATCCTTCAATTAACCCCACATGTGTTTATCGGCCAGGATGACCAAATAAACTTTAACTATCTCAGGTATTTTCAATAAAGAAGTCACTAGTTGTGCAAAATTCTATCCTTCTATATCTAGCTTCAGTTCTATCACCAAGGCCTTATATTCCAACTACTTATATTCCTGCTGTTTCCAACTTTTGCATTTCAATCACTAGTAATTATCAATGTATCTTCATTGCATACTTGATCTATTTTAGACAGAAGAGGCTGATAAGATTCAACTTCTTCATTACTGGCTTTAATTGTTGTATATACATCTGAATAATAGTTGTATTAACTATTATTATATGCCTTCCTTGTAGGCATATAGATATTATCCTATCATAGGCAACATTGTACTTCATGCTAGATCTTGAAATGTCCTTTTCGATGATGACTGTGACACGATTCCTCTTGAATGTGTCCTTCCTGACAGAAGAAACCATGCCTGCCTGATTCAACATGGCCAATACCAGTCCATTTCAGTAGGACATTGATCCTTCTGCATCCCATTTTGTTGTCCTGGACTCACACGCCATGCCTTCATTATTAATGGATCTTAGCCACTGAGTCTCCTCACTAGGCATCGTGCTTGCTCCGCCCACATCACTCCAGTCAACTCTACTCTGTGGAGCAGCTCTTCTCCAGGTGTATTGTGAGGAACTTCCAAACGGAAAGGTTCTTCTGGCACCATATCAAGCAAGGTTATTCCTAAAGTTTTCAGCAGTTAACTTTTCATAAATAATCTGTTTGTTCCTCTTTCTTAGTCTGAAAGCTGTCCAAATGTGATGAGCATGTTTCAGCAGAGCTGCCTTTGTTTTTGAAATGAAAAGGGAAAAAAATTAAACATTAAAATATCTGTTTTCCCTATTCCCTCTCATTTTCTTACTTCCTCGCTGAATTCAGAGGTTGTTAACTGAGAAGGCATGGGATCCTTTGACTTTAGTAGTCATGCCTAAGCAGTATATTTACCCACCATAATGTTGATGAAATCATCATCACCAGCTGCTGCTTTTTTTTTCTTCCAGGCTGGAAGGCAACTGGAAGCGGAGCAGGCCTACAAATACACAATAAAGGTTTGACCCTGATGTTTGTTGTTTTCCTGAATTGGAGTCTGCTTTCTGAAGAGGCTGGGAAAACAGGGGGAGTGCTGGGTTAATTGAGGACTTCAGACCATTTCAGGTGGTGAATATTTTTCTAAATGGTAATATTCTTACCATCTTTGCCATTATCTTGGCTTGCATTAATAAGCTCACATTACCATTTGGGGACCTTTCCTTTTGTTTAGAGAGAATTGGGTTTAATGGAAAAACAACTTCCCTGGGAGTTAGTAGACCTGGAAAATGGTTCTGGATTTGCTATTAACTTATTGTGTGGACCTTCCTGGTATAAAAGAGCAAGCCAGAAAATATCTTCTGCTTTATGAGCCAGACCATCTCGGTTGCAACTAGTAAACTCTGCTCTTGCAGTACAAAGGCAACTATAGGTAATATGAGTCACGAGTGTGACTTTGTTCCAACAGAAACCAACAGGATTCCGGGGAGGAGATGAGCCAGTCAGGGTGTGATGTAGCAATGATGAAAAATACAACTTTCCTCTAGTTCCTAAATGTTT
>NW_022103968.1:65481796-65489708 GCF_000313985.2 Echinops telfairi | reverse complement strand
AGAGCTGTATGAGCCCCTAATAAAATGATTAAAAAAAAAAAAAAGAAACCAACAGGATTCATTTTCCAACCCCTATTCAATCAGTTACAAATTGCAAGTAGTAGAGATTTGAATGGCGGCCCAATCTCTTTCTTTCTGTTCTACTAAGCATAGCATGCAATTCCCATCCTACACGTTTGCAAGACAGCAAAGTAGCGCCAGTCACCAAATCCATGTTTCAAGCAGGATAAAGAATAAAAGAGGGAAAAGGACAAAGCTAGTCCTTCAATTTCCCTTTAAAGAACATCTCAAAATGTCCCAGCCAATGCCTGCATTTTATTGATCACAATTGGACACTGAGAAGCAAGAAAACAACAGCTTTTTAGCTGGTTGCATTGTTGCCTTAAAAAAAAGAAAGAAAAAGCAGATAGAAGCAAAACCCCCAAACCACTAAGGTTATATTAGAAAAGATAGCTTGGATATTTAGTAGGCAACCAGATTTCTCTATCACACATCTAAATTCTAAAAAGTTAAAAGTTCCGATCTAATGTAAGATCTAATAAATCTCTGATTCCTCTACCTTGACTCCTTTCTGGAATCAAATGGGGATACTACACATTAGGCAACAGATGTTGGGTGATAATGTGAGCCCTTTAAAAACTGAACTTTATTAGTAGAGTGTCCATGAAATAGGGGATAAAGAGGCAGTTCCATTGCAAGTAACAATGCTCTTTGTTGTAGCCCCACAAAAGAAGGTGGCTTGAGGCCACCGAAGAATGACGAGTATGCCATGTGCTCTTCTCTTTCTCCTTTCATGCAGCTCAAACTGAAAGATGAAGCTCTGCTGGCAGAGATCCACACAGTACAAGAGATGGTTGGTTTTGGAAATCCATCTTTCTGATAGGCTGAGGAAGTTTCTTGTCGGGACTCTAAAGAAGACCCCTTTGCAACACAGAAATAGGAAGCTCTGGAAAGATCACCATTTGAAGGCTGGGCCGTACAACAAAAGAACAAGTCCACGGACTTAATTTCTGCTAGTGATGTTGCTGGATCTTTTCCTGCTTAGCATTAAATTACATGATAATAATAATAAAATGATCTAAAAATCTCCTCAGTGTGGTTCTGGAGTTAAAGTATACTGGAGGGGTAGGGGGTCATTCATTATTACGGTTTCTGATGAAAGCTTATCAGGACCACTCCTGGAGAGTCATCGACTGGAGGTCATTGGCCCAATTCACAAACTCAAACGTAGGGCATGAGTTTCTAATGTGGGCCCTGAGGAAGACCGTCATGTTGGATCACAGTATCACCGTCATGTTGGATCACAGTATCGGGACAAAGAACGTCGTATGGCCAGGCCTTTTGCATCCAGTGGTGAGCAGAGAAGCTAAGTGGAGGAGTCTTTGCTTAGGTTGTAAGAGATTCTCTTTTAACCATGGGAACCTTCAGATAGCTAAACCTAAGGGATCTATAAAAAGCCATGACCCTATGATTGGGCTTCAAAGAGTTCATGGAAAAGTGGAATCCAAAGACAATGGTATTTTTCCACAAACTTTTTGAAGCCACCTCATAGATACAAAACTCTTCACAACTGAGGTCGTATTCTAGGGCCAGAGATGCCAAAGAAACCCTACTTCACCCCAGTCCTTCCTAGTAAGACCAAGAATAAGAGTTTGCCTTCTCTAATATTTTTAAAACTCTGATTGCCTTTATGGGAGCAGAGTCGGGGTTGGATGGGGAGCAGGAAAGGGTAGGTGAGAGGCAAATTAGTAAACAGAAAAGGATAAAGTGAACTTTAGCCATTTACAGTCCTAGTCTTGGAGTGGGAGTGGGTGCGTTTCGGCGGCTGCAGTTCCATCACCAGCGACTTGCGGGAGAAGGCTAAAGCTGTGTGCTCCCGCACAGATGTACAGCCTCCGAACGCCTCGGGGGCCATTCTGCCCCGTCTTTTAGGGTGGGAAATCGAGTGGACATCAGTTGGTATGGTTTGGTCTCGTGAAGTATCAGGCTCGCCTTCTCCGCTCCCTCAGAACCGAGCACTGCTGTCCCTAGTAACCGTGATGACTCGCCGTCTAAATGAACTTCCTGGGGGTAGGACGTCTCAGCACCGCGGTACGCTCACTCGGCATTCCTCTAGGCATTCTTCCGACACGCCTCCCAGCGGCAGTGACGCAGTTGGAGTTCCTCCAGGGCGCGGGCGGAAACTCGCGGGTGCATTGTGGGAGCTGTAGGCGAGGCGGCCGCGCTGCCTTGTGGGAACTGTAGGAGGGAAAGCGGAAAAGGCGGGGCGAGCGGTCGGTCGGCAGCGGCACCCGCGGTGTCCGCGTTGGGGTTGTCGGCACCCGAAGCCCAGGCTGTGAGGTGTCCCGCGTGGATCCCGCGTGCCGCTGGGAGCTGTCGAGCGGGACCTGCGGACGGCGAGGAGTGGCTCCCGGCCCCGACGCCAGCCGGCTTGCACGATGGTCCAGCTCAGTGAGTGACCCGGGCGCCGCCACACCGCCCTGCAGGCCGTGGGGTCAGGGGTACGGGACCAGGCAGATCTGCGCGCTCGTGAGCTCCTTGGAGGAATTCGAACCTGAAACTGCACACCACCTTAGCGTTTGATTTCCCACCTCCTCCTCCCAGCTGTCCCCTGAGCTAGAGACATCCCTTCCGTTTTTACTGATAGGACAGCTGAGGCTGGGGAACGGGAGCTGGACAAAATCACAGAACGAGTACGTGTCAGGCCTGTGCTGAGTAGATTTGGGGGCCCGAGGAGGTAGTTTTTGGCTGGAGTGCTTCAAAGCATTTTTTTAAAAAAACATCTGAAGCGGATTGACAGAATCGAGAACACTTTAATGGAGGCAGGGGGGCTGGCCCATGTTGCACCCTGCTGTCTTGTGCCCTAATCGGTTATTTCTCTACAGCTCCCCTCCTTTGCAAGGCCTACCATGGGGGACACTTAACCATCCGCCTCGCCCTGGGTGGCTGTACCAACCGGCCTTTCTACCGCATCGTGGCTGCTCACAACAAGTGCCCCAGAGATGGCCGGTTTGTGGAACAGCTAGGCTCCTATGACCCGCTGCCCAACAGCCACGGAGAGAAAATCGTTGCCCTCAACCTGGAGAGGATCCGGCACTGGATTGGCTGCGGGGCCCACCTCTCCAAGCCGGTGGAAAAGCTCCTGGGTAACTAAGTCCTGGCCCCAACCTCACTGAAGGGGTTTTAAATTGAACTTGGCCTCAGGCAAATAAGAATAATGAATGGTTTCAGGGCGTGAGGAGGAGTTGAAATTGTGATCTACTTGCCGTTTTTCATCTGGAGACCTCTATGACTCCGTTAAGGGGCCTTGTTTTGTGCTGAAAATGGGAATAGTGGGTGTCCGGTGGGCAGCTCTTGGGGGTCTTTTTCAAGTAAGGAGAATCGTGTTCGGAAGTAGGTAGCTTATTGCAGATAAATGGGGTGGGGCAGAGATGGCTGAGTGACGGGTGCCCTGGGGCTGGTCTCTATTAGACTTCAGCCGTGTGGGTGTGAGTAGCGTTCTCAGGGAGCTGTTAACTCGCACTGCGTGGGTTACAATGAGTGACAATGCTGTTGCTTTTAGGTCTGTCAGGCTTTTTCCCTCTGCATCCCATGATGATCACTGGTGCTGAGAGACTACGAAGGAAACGGGCCCGTGAAGTCCTCATAGCGTCTCAGAAGACGGACACAGAGGCTGCCGAAGCGGAAGCGAGTTGACTTTGATGGACACAACAATGGGAGCAGCAGGTCCACGGTTGTCCCTAAACACCTATGCAGAACCCTGAATTCTTTGATTCGGAGGTTAATAAATGGAGTTTCTGAGTTACCGGAGCCCTTTGGAGGAGAGCAGGTTTTTGTCAGATATAGACTCTAGGTACTAATTTGCTTTTTCTTCCTTGGTTTTGGGAAAAACAGTGGCGGGTGGGAAAGGTGGGACTTTGGGTTTAGGCTCTGGGTCTCCTGGATAATTTTACAGTCAGCTGCCTTCCAAGACTTCCCCGTTTTTTTTTTTGGTCTTGATTTTATTTATTTATTTAATCATTTTATTGGGGGCTCATAAAACTCTTATCACAATCCATACATAAGTCAATTGTGTAAAGCACATTTGTACATTCGTTGCCCTCATCATTCTCAAAACATTTGCTCTGCACGTAAGCCCCTTGCAACAGCTCCTCACTTCCTCCCTCCCATCCCCCTCCACCTCCTTCATGAACCCTTGATAATTTACAAATTATTATTATTTTGTCATATTTTACACTGTCCAACATCTCCCTTCACCTACTTCTGTTTTCTGTCCCTCAGGGAGGAGGTCACATGTAGATCCTTGTAATCGGTTCCCCCTTTCCACCCTACCCAGTATCACCACTCTCATCACTGGTCCTGAAGGGTTCATCTGTCCTGGATTCCCTGTGTTCCCAGTTCCTATCTGTACCAGTGTACATCCTCTGGTCCAGTCAGATTTGTAAGGTAGAATTGGGATCATGATAGTGGGGGGAGGAAGCATTTAAGAACTAGAGGAAAGTTGTATGTTTCATCGTTGCTACCCTGAACTCTGCCTCGTCTCCTCCGAGACACTTCTGTAAGGGGATGTCCAGTTGCCACAGATGGGTCTTGGGTTCCCAATCTGCACTCCCCCAAGACTTCCCTTCTTCAACGCCTCAGCACCCTCATGTCCTGCCCTCAGTCATTCCATGATTCTTTATGGTCATTGCACCAACTCAAGAATACAATATCTTTACTCGTTGGTTTTGTAATTTGAGATTTACTTCGTCTTGCTTGACCATAATCTCAAATTTACACGGGTAGGTTGACTGTAGAATTGCGTTGAGGCTTTAATAGTCTTTTTAAGAATGAGAAACGGGAAGAAAGCTAATATTGTAAGACACCTGCATGTATCTTGGGTCCTTTCGGTGATACAAGGTGACTTGTGAGGATTACCAGTCCACGAGGAGGTTGTTTCAGGTGCCATTACATTGCTTTCGACTTGTCGTGGCCAGGTGGGAAACAGAATGAACCCTGCCTTGCCCTGCGCCGTTCCTGCTCAGGATCGCAGCGATTCTCAGTCCACCTCTTGATTGGCTTCCTCTTTCTTTTCCAATCATTTTATTGGGGGCTCTTACAGCTCTTGTAATAATCCATACATCAGTTGTATCAGTCACATTTGTGCATGAGTTGCCATCATCATTTTCAAAGCACTTTCTACTTGAGCCCTTGGTATCAGCTCCTCTCTTTTCCCTCCCTCCCTGTCTTCCTTTTTTAGCAAGCAAGCATGCCCTTCAGGGATTGGTCCCTCCTGATAACATTCCCAAAGTGCCTAAGACAGTTTCTCAACATCCTCGCTTCTAAGGGACATCCTAGCTGTACTAAGACAGATTTGTTCATTTCTTTTGGCAGTGTATGGCACACTTACTATATTTCACTAACACGATAACGCAGTGCATCAGATTTCCCTTGGTCTTATGTATTCATTGTCCAGCTCTTGCATGCAGATGAGGTGATTGCAAATGCTATGGCTTAGGTCAGGCCCACATTATTCTTAGTGACACCCCCCCCCCCAACAGTTTTTGGGGCACATAATTTACATATACAATTGAACAGTTCAATTGTTCAGTTGTGTCAAAGGAAGTGGTGCCATCACCACCACATCTATTTTAGAGCCTGTGTTAGACAGGGTTCTCTAGAGAGATAAAACCAAATTGCTGATAATTTAATACATTTATTTATAAAGATAATTAGATATATAACAAGGAATGAACTGTTAAATCATATACAGTTAAATATATAATACAAGAAAGAAACAGTTAAATTATAAAGCACTACAAATGGCTCAATTCAACTCACTGCCATCAGAGAGATGTGAGAGACTAGCAGTCCTTCCAGTCCAATTTGCTGCCAGATCTTCCTCTATTTATAGAGCGAGCTAGGCTATGTCAGCACAGCAGCCAATCAGAAGGCAGGTCACCAACTGCCAGCCAGGTCACCAACTGCCAGTCCCCAGCTCCAGCGATGTCTTAAAGGGACCTCAACTTACAGCGACACAGTCCACAGGCTAGGGGTCCCACAGGTAGTGTAGCCTTTAAATTGAGGCACAGGACAAGCAAGGCAGCCGCACACTGGTCAGATGATCGAAGAGTGAGAGACAAAAGGAGACTCACCAAGGCATTTATCTCTCTGCCCTTCAGTTAATCCCACTTGTGTTTATCGGCCAGGCTGGCACAATAAGCTATCTCAGAGCCTTCTATCCATAGTTATATCGCCTTTAAACTGAGTTGTGGAATCATAATCCGTTCTACTGTTCTCTCCCCGCTCCTGCCTTCATTGTTTACTCCCCAGATTCCCTTTCCTCCCTATCATCCTTACCCCCACCCCGGCATTCCCTATAAGGACATCTCTGCTTTTTAATACTTTAGAGAGACCTTTTATGGCACTGTTTGATTTCTTGCCTGCTGCTTCCACAGGTGCTGATTGTGGATTCAAGTAAAATGGAGCCCTTGGCAACTTGAGTCTTTTCTCTGTTGATCATGGTATTTCTTGGTCTAGTTGTGAGGATTTTGATTTCCTTACATTGAGGTGCAATCCACGCTGAGAACTATAATCTTTAATGTCTATCGGTAAGCTCTTCAGTCTGCTTCACTCTCCGCCAGCAAGGTAATATCATTTGCATATCGCAGGCTCTGAATGTATCTGTCTCCAATTCGGGTGCAGATTTCTTTATATAGTCCAGATTCTCTGATTATTTGCTCAACATACAGATTTAATAAATATGGTAAAGTTATACAACACTGATACATACCTTCCTGTGCAGTATCCTTTGTCCTCTTTAAATGACTGCCTCTTGTTCTATGTATAGGTTCTATATGAGCACAAATTGTTCCAAAATTCCATTTTTTGCAATGCTATCCATAATTTGTATGATCATATGGTCAGATGCTGTGTTAGGCTGTATAGTGTAGAGAAACAAATCCAATGACACTCTTCTATTTGTAAGGAAGAGGTCAGGAAGGCATCCATTCCACGCCAACTCAAGTCCTTAAGCCTGATGCCAGCCATAATTCCCTCTTCAGATTCAGCTGCCACATGCTGGTGACACAGGATGGTGAACTGGGAGGCAGGAAGACTATATGCCAATGGGTGCAGAGTGGGGGTGGGGTGATGAAGTGGGTGGGGAGTGGGGAGTAGGAGTGGGAAGGCAGGCAGTGTTCCAGCAGGCAGGAAGGCAAAGAGGCAGAGATGGCCTCGTTCCTCTTGCTCTTATACAGAAGGCTTATGACGTCAGACTGCAACTTGATTGACAGGTTTGACTCCACCCCTAGCCAGGAGGGTCTAGCCAAAAAGACCCCACAGCATACCTCTTTCTAGATTTCAAACACTTGACATCAACAATGATAGCTCTTGTTTCATATACTCTTCTGAGTCCAGCTTAAATTTCTGGCAATTCCCTATTGATATTCCAGGTTTTGAATTTTACTTGTAAATGATATTATTAAATAACTTAAAATTTCTGTTGGCTCACCCTTCTTTGGAATGGGCAGAAACAAGAAACCTTAAAGTTTATGGAAAAATGGAATAAAAATGAATTTTTTCCACCAAGCTCTCTCAGTTGGTGAAAGATTGTCTCCATTTTACAAATAAGGAATGTGTGGCTCACAAGTGGTAATTTGCCTAAGGCCACATAGTTCATATTGGATAGCGCTAGATTCAGGCTCCTGGAAAGCCCTTTCCAACACGGATAGCCCGCTTACTTAGTGATAGAACCAACTGATCATGAGTTGGGTAATATAAGTGCCTGCCACAAAAAATCCCAAGTACCCTATCTCTAGAACTACATGATTCCACAACCACAAGCTTGGATGACCTGGTTTTGTGTGCTGATACTGAGTACAGAGGTTTATGGAGGGAATTCTCAAGCCCTATCAATGTGCCAACCTCTTAC
>NW_022103968.1:65478328-65479810 GCF_000313985.2 Echinops telfairi | reverse complement strand
CCCGCCGCTTCCAGGTGCGCGAGCCCCGACGCCGGGCCGAGGCCGCCCGCAGCGCGCGGCTGCCGGCCGGGCGGCCTCGCGTCCGCCCGTGGTGGCTGCGGTCTCCCGGGGAGCGGAGGGGTGACGGCGGGCGCTCTTTGCTCGCAGATCCTCGGCAAAGTGTACGCGGTGTTAAGCGACCGAGAACAGAGAGCCGTGTACGACGAGCAGGGAACCGTGGACGAGGACGCGGCGGCGCTCCGGCAAGAGCGGGACTGGGAGGCGTACTGGAGGCTGCTCTTCAAAAAGGTGGGCCCCGCGCGGCGCTCCGCGGGCCCGCCGCGTCTTGCCCCGAACGGACGTCCCGGTCGGCAGGGAGGAAGGGAGCCGCTCAAAAGGGTAGCCATGGGCGTAGACAGGGTTTTTAATTTCCTGTCGGTGCTGCCGCGGAAAGGTAAGATTTTAGTTCGTTAGGCTGTGCCTTGTAGCTTAGCTATTCACATGCAAGCCCCGAACGGTTTTTGCCCTTTCCCCAACTTTGGAAACGTCGCTTGCATGGCCGCTGGTTGAGCAGATTTACCTGTTGCTGACGGACAAACTCTGGGAAAGCTCAGAAGCAGAAAGCTTGGCTCCCAGAGATGATTTCCACTCCAGCCACGTCGGGGAGAAACACAACATCTAGTTGTACTAGTATGCTTTTCATTCCCAATTAACTTCACGGAATTAACGCTTTTCTCCTTTACATGGCCAGATCTCTCTAGAGGACATCCAAGCCTTTGAAAAGACGTACAAAGGTTCGGCCGAAGAGCTGGATGACATTAAGCAGGCCTACCTGGACTTCAAGGGCGACATGGACCGGATCATGGAGTCTGTGCTGTGTGTGCAGTACACGGACGAGCCTCGAATAAGGAACATCATCCAGCAAGCCATTGACGCTGGGGAGGTCCCATCCTATAAAACCTTTGTCAGAGAACCGAAGCCGAAGATGAATGCACGGAAACGGAGGGTATGATCTTGAATTCTATTTATTATTTATATCTTGCTTGCTTCCAAAAAGAATCTGAAGATACTGAAAGGAAGTAAAGCCCTGAGTTTACCAACATAAACTCCTGTAAAGTCTATTATATATATACACTTTGAGGTGCATTCAATGATTTGCAATAACAAAGGAAAGCTACTTTATAAAGCATTGCTATTACCGTATTGTTAGAGGGTTCTTTAGTGTATATTTTTTATGCATAGAAAGGTAAAGTTTAAAAGTATTGCTACAAAAGTAGAAACCTTTATTAATAAAAACCATCAAAATGTGAAGCTGCTGTTTGTTGACATCCTCTGTCTAGGTCACCATACTTCTGAAGGTGATGTTTACACCTCCACCCTTCCCCAATGAATGCTGCAGTGTTGGACGAGCACCACTTAGAAATATCGGTGTGGGCATCCTCACAGGACTGAAGTCGTTTTCCTCTAAGTTTAGGGAACAAAGACTCTGTAGGGGCTTCAGAG
>NW_022103968.1:65460975-65478223 GCF_000313985.2 Echinops telfairi | reverse complement strand
GGGGGGGGTTGGGGATGATTCCTCAGTGCAATTTTTGGGGCCATTTTTCATTAATGCAATTTTCAATGTTCTGAATACATCTTCCTAATAGGTTCCCTTGATTGTCCTGTGCTCTATTGAGAAAAATCAAGATAAGCCTTTAGAAATTCCCCCAGTTTCAATAACCTTCTAACTTGATCCTGTCAGCATTGAAAGTTCATCTTTAAAGTCTCTGACATAAAAGGCTTGATTTATCTAAGAGCAGTGTTTTCATAGACTTATAAAGTTTTGTTAAAAAGTTGATATCGGCCCTGACCTCAGGCAGGCACCCTAAGAAGATTAAAACATTGTATTTCTCAGAGAACTTGTTTGCAGCCATCCACTGACTGCAAAGACATAGTTGAATATATTTTGTTTGGAATAAACCCATGTGTGTATGGCCTGGAACCCTAGTAGCGATGCTATATAGGGTACATGGTATACTAAGACAAATACTAAACTGACTTGATAAAAATCCCACCTAACTGTTTCCACTTAGGTAAACATTTGACATAAAAACGGAAGAGCAGAACTTTTCCTAATTTGGGAATTGCCTATATGTACACCAAAGCAAAAACCTGTTAATGTGTAGATCTCGACTCATGGTGACAGGGTTTCTGGAACTGTAACTCTTTCTGGAAGCAGACTAGCCTTACTTCTCCTGCAGAGTGGCTGATGGTTTTGAACTGCCAAACCTTCTGGTAGCAGCCCAGTGCCTAACCCACAGCACTGCCAGGGCCCCTTAGCTCTGTAATCTTTATTGGAGCTGGTCCCCAACCAGGTCTTTGTTCCTATGGAGCAGCTGGTGGACTCAAACCGCTTACCTTTCAGTTAGTAGTTAAGCACTTAACTACTGCACCATCAAGGAACCTTGCACAGTGTTTTCATCTAACAAAATGAGCGTACCATCTGTATTTTCCCCCTACTATGTTGTGCTTAAGATTTTACTGCATCATTTTGAAGTGGCACTGAAATGGCCTTCCTGTGAGCTGGTTCTTCTGAATCTAGTAAAGCATCTCTCAGGAGGTAAGTAGGCAAGTCCAGGTCCATAGGCTAGATTGGGGAGAAGGTGAAATGGTTTCATGTCTCCTTGATCAGAGGGGGGGTCCCTACAAGACAAGTTTTCTCAGTAACAATCTTAGTCTATTAGGAAGTCTTCCCCCCAAAGGTCCAAAATAGTAGCTTCCTAAGGGATCTAGTGGGCCCGATAAAGTCAGGGCTGAGAGGTCAGCTCAGAAGGTAATGGTGATTGTTTTTTGGGACTCCCAAAGGGAAATACTGATAAGCTTCTCAAAGGACACAGGATGATCATGGAGGCTTATAATGGAGCAGCTGTAAGGAAATGGAGCCTTTTATTAGTGAGGCAAAGGCCAGGAATGCTGTGCTGAAGAATTTTTTCCAATTGTGACAGTGCATGTGGTCATTCTTCAAGGGTGGTCGCAAGAGCTGCCCTTCAAGCCTTACCCCAACCATCCCTGTCCCTGCAGACTTCACTGTGTTCCTTAACCTCACTGCTGCAACAGAACATGACCCACGGTGTCAGCTGAAGAGCACAAAGCTCTTCGTGGGAGGTGAGACATGGAAACACCACCTTCAGGAATAGGCAAACCTAGAGGGAGGGCAGACCAGGAAACAGTAGCTTCACATTAAAAAAAAAAAACCAGTTTTAGCGGCTCTTACAGCTCTTGTAACATCCCATGTATCAGGCATATTTGTACATATGGTGCCATCATTTCCAAAACATTTTATATTTCAGCCCTTGGTATAAGCTCCTTTTTTCCTCTCCCCCCCACAGGTGGATTGATCAATTGTTACTATTATGTATCTTACACTGTCTGTTGTTTCCCTTCACCCACATTTGTTATTCCCTGGGGGGAGGGGCAGCGGGCTATATATCCACCTTGTGATGAGTCCCCATACCCTCATGATGTCACTGTGCCCACTACTGTTCCTGAGGGGGTTATCAGTCTTGAATTCCATGTGTCGAGAGCTCTTACCTGTACCAATGCATGTTCTCTGGTCTAGCCAGATTTGCAAGGTAGTACTGGGGCCTGGTGGGTGGGGGTGGGGGTGGGGAGTATTCAGGAAATATGTGTGTTTTGCCGGTGTTATACTGCACCTTGGTTGACTCGTCCCTTCCTTAGAACCCTTCTGTGGGGGATATCCTCTGGTCCACAGATGGACTTGAGTCTCCACTCCAACTCCCCTCATTCTCATCCATATACTTGTTTTGCATCTTTTGATAGCTGATCCCATGGACACTCCATGATCACACAGGCTGGTGTGTTTCTTCCATGTGGGCTTATTTGCTTCCCTGCTGGATGGATGGAGCTTTACATTTTGATGCTTTTTTAAAAGGTTTCTGTGATTTTGTAGCAATGCTTTGACTTACCCTTTGTTTTTCTGATCACCTTGTGAGAAAAGACTGATGGGAGTTAAGGGAGGGAGTGGATTCTGGGTAACAGGTTTATGACTGTGGTCTTGGGAAATAGTGCCTGGCACCATTACTGCAGTCGTCATTCCTTCCATCTGCTCTGGGAAATAATAGCATGGGGAGCAGTTTAGGGTTTTGGATCTTTAGTGCGTAACCTCATTTTATGAGCTTGAGTATGGGTCTGAAGCATTTAGATTCAAGGTATATGTGAAATAATACTGACATTTTGTGGGTGGGGTGAAAGTTTTGAGTGCTGTCAGACTTGCCTATATAAAAGTCTTGTCATCTCTATTGGAGGTTTGTGGGGTGAGTGGAATGTATATCATCAGTTTTGGCTCAGAAGCTATATCTGCTTAGACTTAATCTGATGGTTTATTTTATGTTGATAGTGTTTTCTCAGGTGAAAACTGAACCAGCTGTATGCCTCATACGATGTGAGCTTCAGAAACTTGCCTCTAGTTTGAAGGGAAACAGGCCTGACTTCCCTCTCTAGGAGGTTTGAGAAGTTGGGGTTGGTCGGGTGGTTGAGATGCAAAGATTTAAGACAGACTTTGCAAGTAAAAGGTGGACACCGCGTGTCTTTATTGGGATAACAAAGTTCTAATACATCATCATTCCCAGTGTCAATAGTATTGATTGCTACTGAAGAAAACTCACAGGTGGTTGGGATATCTTGTGGTTATTACCCTTAAGAAATGAGAAGGCAGACTTATGGGCCTTGCCCAGGATGTTCTGATGGAACTCCTTTTTTTTAAACAATTACCCAAGGAAAATTTATTAAAATAAAAAAGTATTACTGTGAAATCAAGTAATCCTCCTATTCATTGCAGTTGAGTGATTTCTGACCCCTGGCTACCCTGTAAGACAGAGTAGGTCTGTTCTGTAGGGATTCCAAAACAAGTAATCTCTGAGTAGACAGCCTCGTCTTTCTCTTTTAAGTAGTGCTAACCTCGCAGTTCGGAGCCTAACCCACTGCACTACAAGGGCTCCTTGAAATCGAGTAATGTTGAAACTGAGCTTGTAACTTGTTTCTCCTGACAACCTGGGAGAAACCAGGTCTTTTTCAAACCAGGGTTGCTCAGAAGGCTGCCACCAATCACACATGTGAACAGTGTGCAGAGGAGGAGTCTGAAGTGTTTGTATGCTGACCACACTTCTGAGGGCATCTTAGGTGAAGTGACCTTTGTAGCCCAAGGTGTTTCATGATACTGAAATCCTCATGGACTTCTTAGCAAGCAGAAATTAGTCTTACTGCGTGCTCTCAACAGTGCTGCCTTTTATTTATTTTAAAAATCCTTTTTGGGCTGCTCGTACAACTCTTATCACAATCCACACACACGTCCATTGTGTCAAGCACATTGGTACATTTGTTGCCATCATCGTCAGAACATTTTTCTACTTGAGCCCTTGGTATCAGCTCATTTTTCCCCTCCCTTGATAATTTATAAATTTTGTCGTCTTACACTGTCCGGTCTCCCTTCACCCACTTTTTTGTTGTCCATACCCCAGGGAGGGGGTTACATGTAGATCCTTGCAATCGGTTCCCCCTTTCTACCCCACCTTCCCCTTAACCTCCGGGTATTTCTACTCTCATTATTGGTCCTGAGGGTTTATCTGTCCAGTTCTTATGTGTACCAGTGTACATCCTCGGGTAAAGCCAGATTTGTAAGGTAGAATTGGGATCATGATAGAGGGGGAGGGGAAGCATTAAAGAACTAGAGGAAAGTTGTATGTTTCATCTTTGATATACTGCACCCTGACTGACTCGTCTCCTCTGGGACCCTTCTGTAAAGGGATGTCCATTTGCCTACAGTGGGTCCCCACACCACAGTCCACCATTCACAATGATAAGATTTTTTTGTTCTTTGATGCCTGATAACTGATCCCATCAACCCCTCGTGATCACACAGGCTGGTGTTTCTTCCATGTGGACTTTGCTTCTCGGCTAGATGGCCGCTTGTTTATCTTCAGTGCTGCCTTTTAATGCATATTTATAAGGTTTTCTTTTTATTGGAGGGGTTTTTTTGCTCTTATAGCCTTTTCTTTGGGGAAAGTTTGGTCTTAGTACTTGCTAGGATGCCTTGGATTTCACTGGTTTCGGTTTCAGGCGCAGGAGGAGGCTAAAGAAGCAGAGAGGAGCAGGAAGGAGCTGGGGCTTGATGAAGAGACGGACTTGAGAGCAGCCATCCAGGTGAACTTGGCATTCTGTCTGGGAAGGCTGCTACCGCTTTCATGTTCTGATTCCCATTGTACCTATTTTCTTCAGAGCAGATGGTAATGTTCAAGTTTTTCTTTTCTGTTTTTTAAAGATAGATTCCTATACTATATTCACCCTGTTAAAGGTAATTTATAATTCATTGTGGATTTTATATTTTCTCAGAGTTGTACAGCCATTGCCACCAGTTTTGGAAGATTTTTATCAACCCCCAAAATAAACCTTCTACCCATTAGTAATCATCTTCCCATTCTCCCCGCACCCCAGCCCCATGCAACCACTCTATTGTGTTTGAGAGCTTGTGTTTAATCTTTCCAAACAGAGCAGACAAAAGGATCGGCAAAAGGAAATGGATGATTTCCTGGCTCAGATGGAAGCAAAATATTGCAATCCTTCCAAAGGAAGAGGGAAAAAGATGCCCCTCAAGAAAGAAAAGAAATAGTGGGATATCTGTCCTCGAAAGTCCATAGAATCTAACCACACTTGCAGACAGGTGTGGTCAAGATTTGAAGACACCCGTCAACCTGAAAAAACATGTCTTTTCCAGCCTCAATTGTTCAGATCTACGTAAACCGAGCAGAACCTCTCAACCTGCTCTTAGTATTTCCTGGAAGCCACCTGATGCATTTCCTGGAGTCGTCCTCCCATCAGGAATTGAGTGGTGGTGGTTGTAGGGGGAGGGGAGGGCAGAGTATTTCCTAACAGCACTTGTTTCCATGGATCCTCAGTAAATGGAACTGTCTATACTGTTATTAGTGATTGTCATTTTGTCATACTGGAGCAAGCTGTAGAATATTCAGTGATGTACCTGTCTGCTAGAACAAGTACCCAGCAAGATGTCTTCCTTTAAACACTTGCTGACCTTTGAAAAACCTTCCAGTGTGCTTTGCAATGAACCAGCTCTCCTTTTTTGTTTTATTCACCCAGGTTCTAAACTCTATTATTGATGTATAGGAGAAACAGGTGTTCAGAGTCCTTCAAGTATTTTTGTGAGGCAAGTAAAAACTGACATTTTGGGGGTTCTGAAAAAGCATGACCTAGAAAAATCATAAATGGTGTGTAGGTTAGAGACATGGAAGAGCAGTCCCACCAGTAGTGTAGTGCCAAGAGGCTTGAGTTGTGGTCTTGCCTCTAACGGCTGAATGCCCTTGCACACTAGTTTCCTCCTCATCCAAAGCTTAGGGAATTGGAGTAAATGATATCTTAGAAAACCCTCTGACTCTTAAACTTTGAAAGGCAAGCCATGTTGATCCAGCAGTTTGTTGTTGGTTTGTGACAACTGTGCAAATTTTCACTTACATATGAGTTGCTATGTATTCATTAAAATATATAAAAATATTTTTAGGGGGAGTGGGGGGAAAGCTGAAGCCAAGGGCTCAAGTAGAAAGCAAATGTTTTGAGAATGATGAAGGCAACAAATGTGCTTAACACAATGGATGGATGTATGGTTTGTGTTGAGTTGTACGAGCCCCCAGTAAAATGATTAAAAAAATAAATACTGGAACTCAGGAACATAGTTTTAAATATATATATTTTTAGGAATTACCCTACTTAAAATCGGAAACTCCATAGACTAATCTATTTGAACCATATGCCTAAAACAGGCTGAATACCAAAGCTTTGTCATAATTTAGCTAAGAAAACACAGGACACATTGTCAGTTTCTAATTACAAAAAGGTTTAAAAGTTACTGTAATAGTATTAAAAATATAATCTAATGCCAGTTGTTTGAAACATCTCTTTTCATATGACAGCATAAGAACATAGTAAAATTTTAAAGATATCCAGGTTTGTGATCACTCGACTTGTTCATGCTGAAGATATAGTAAGATCTAAAACTGGTATGATAATCAAGATTAGTGTCCAGTGAAATGAAATATGTAAATTTAAGCTATAGTGACAATCACTGCTGCGTTCATGAGCACCCTCAAGAAAAGGTCTATGGTAACATCTGAAGAATGCTAAAGCTCTTGACTGCTGCTGTCTCCCTAACATCAGAAGCCATTTATTGTAGGATATATTTATACCGGACTAATTGCCAGGATTTGTTAATTTTTCAAGGAATTACATCTTGGTGGCTTAATAAAATAGCAAGAGTCTACAAAATATTTTTTAATAGACTTTCCTGCAGTAGGAAATTTGACACAATGAATTTAAGATTTGGAAAATATAGAACCAGTAAGTTATTTTAAGTAGGAATAAGCATAACCTGGTATCAGGCAGGCCATGTGAGGTTGCGCTATCCTATCTGAAAATACTTATGCTGATGTTCATCATGTCTTTGGTTACTCACCCTGCCCCCTTGTCCATGCTTATCTGCCTCTGGGAATAGACATCTAAAGAGAAAAGTTTAGAAATGACATCTATTTGCTGAATTGTTCAAGTGTTTGACCAAGGTGTGTCAAATATGAAATATATTGCTTCAGAAATTAATGTAAGCAGAAGTGTTCCGAAATCAAGTCAGTTATTTGCTGGATTTTTGTGTGTATACATATTCAAAAAATTCTACAATAGTTGAATTGATCACTATTAACAGCCTGAGGTATGCTTTGGGCATAATTACTCATTGTTCTTTGGGCATGAATATTTCCGTATACTGAAAGAGAGTAACTGGAAATAGAAACAATTACCCGTGTAATCTTTGGCAGATAATTCTGTTACAGTTCCTCAGTTAACCAAAATTAACTTCATGGTTTCAAAATTTTCTTCTACAAGCTCTGCCTGTTACCATGGGCAGATGATAACACTGGTTCGTTCCATCTTCAGACGTGTTCCCTGCAGCCGGACACCACGTTCTTCTCATTTGCCTTATGGTCCCTGCCTGGTTCTAGAGACTGGTCCACCTCTGCTTTGAGATTTTGTAGACCCATGTAAGTGTGGACCTGTCAGACCAAGATGAAATCACATTAGTAAACATTTTAGATTCAGTAATCTCAAAAGGTTATTTAAGGGCTTTTTAACATTTGGATTTTAATTTTGGAGACAGGAATAAAGTAGTAATATAGTAACCAAGGCAATAGAAAATGCTTTGTCATGTAAAAACTTCAATATTAAAACACAGTTCGAGAAGCAAGCCCACTAATTAAAAAAGACCAAGATGACAGTTTCATTTAGTATCAGTTAATAAATGCCACACCTGCCCACTAAAGGCTGAATGCACTAACCTGGCTTGGAGGCAACATTGCTTTCCTGAGAGTGCCGTGAGAAACCGACCAATAGTGCTTCTAAGAACTGAACTGAATGTCACATGGACTACAAAGATGGTTCCTGCACTTGCAGTTCATCTGACCAGTACTTCTAAATCTCACCGTTGGCATGATGAGAATGACCTTGAGGCAGTCAGAAGGCCATTCTAGAAGGAATTAAGCCATTCCTAAATTAGCTCCTTCCCCTCCTCTGTTCACAAGTGTCTATAGATTAAATCTAGAGCTCGAAAAGAGTTCATGAGAGATCAGGGTCTGAGCAGATCTTGACCGACTAGAATTTTTCTTCTTAAATTTAATCTGTGTTGCCTACATAATAAAAGCCATGACATGTTCTGGATATTATGAAAATGACCTATGGTTTGATTTCCCCCACCCCACCCCCTAGGTTTTAAAAACAGGCTTTATATTATGCTACGAGATAGAAAAATTTGGGATTTTCTGGCTCCAAGCAGTAGATCACTATTAGTTATACCTGTCTTCCAGAATTAGTTTGAAATGGCTTATAAAGATGTACCGTTTCCCTAAGAAAAAGACAGTGTCTGATATTAATTTTTGCTCCCCAAAATGCGCTAGGCCTTATTTTCAGGGGATGTCTTATTTTTCCATGAAGAATACGGTGACATTTACTGTTTTATTAAGAGACCTCGCACTTCCTGTCTCCTCTGTGGCCAACAGGAAGCTGCGCTGCAGCGCCCGCAGCTAAGATCCAGAGTCACGGTAGCTGGGGGGCGGGGCGGCTTATATTTCAGTGAGAGGCAAAATTAAGTAGGTCTTATTTTCAGGGAAACGGTAGGAAAACCAAATGTGAGGAAATCAAGGAAAATAAGCACAGAGGAAAATGAGACAAAGACAGGATGTTGGCATATCCAAGCAGCTTTACCAGCAGGTCCCCTGCCAGGACGGGCCTGATGAGGATATTCAGTGGCACACGAGTGACGGTACTGTGTGTCCGGCTGAAAGAAAAGACGGGACATTCACAAAGTGACTCCTCCCAAAGGTAAAACGAGTCCGACAACAGGGAAGAAAAGCATCTGGCAAGCTGCGGCCGAGTCGGCTGCTGCAACCAGCGACTTCAGAGCAGAGTCGCCGAGCCGGAGCCGCCCTACACAGCCACTTCTTGACTTGCAAAATAAATTCTATAACGTTATGAATATAAAAATCATAGCACTTAAAATAATCCACGTGGTTTAATACTGCAGTTACATTCTAAAGGTCTTAGCTTCTCAATTGCCTAATGATTCAAATAACAGAACTGGCCCTTTCAGCAACATTGGAGCACTCAGGATGGTGCCTCATTTCAGATGTCAGCTACATTCCACCCCTTTATGAAACAAGCATTCCAAAGTTACCTCAAGGAATTTAAAAACAATGACCAAATTATTAAAATACATAGATAGCCCCTCCCCCGCAAAAAAAGCTTTAAAGCATTATCCTGCTGGGGTTTTTAGAATTAAATCCCCTCCCCCCTGAAAAAAGAAAGAAATCGCTGTTCCCTGTCAAAGTACTGGTACCCAGAGATTTAAGAATTAGCCTGGAAAGCCCATAGATTATTCCGGCTGTAGGCATTGTGGGCCTAACAACTTCTGCTCTGGCATAAAGGCAGCCACCGACAGTACATTAGTGATGACGCCTGTGTCCAACAACACAAGTGTGGCTATTTCCCAAAACACTATGAAAGCAAGCATGATTATAAACGAATGGCCAGGGAATCGTGCCAAGGAGCAAAGTGCTAGTGTGGCAGTGACAGGCGTAGGACTCAAATCTTCCTCTGAATTATAGCCATCATTAATTACTTTGAATAACTCCCTTTGTAAGACAGCAAAGTAGGGGAAAGGGTGCAACTTTTACTTGTTACTATAAAACATGAAAAAATAACATTCTACAGGGAAGCAACAGCAGGAATACCCACCCTTCCCCCGGCCCTTGCTTTAGGTGTCTCTCTCCCTAGATCATTCCTCTTGAGAATCCCATTCATTATGCCCGCACTCCTCGTCCGGAAAGATCCTCTGTGAAGGTGTTTAGCTGGTGTGGTCTAAGGGTGGTGAGTATGGGTAAGCTGACCAGAAACCCACCATCTCAGACACTTGCAGGATGGCATGTCGGATCCTGATTCCTGGCACTAAGTGTGGTTGCCACAAAACAGATGCTATAAGGCAGTGATTCTCAACCTTCCTTATGCCATGACCTTTAATACAGTTCCTCCTGTTGTGGCCACTCACCCATAAAATTATTTTTTTTACTACTTCATAACTGTAATTTTGTTACTGTTAGGAATTGAGTGACCCCTGTGAAAGGGTCGTTTGACCCCCAAAGGGGTTGTGACCTACAGGTTGAGAACTGCTGCTATAAGGTTTAGCTCTTGGCCTTCAGCCAAAGTCAGTACCTGACCCTGTATTTCCCGAGCAGGTCTTTTCTACTGTTTCCGAGTAAAGGGCTAGCACGTGCACGGTAACCAGTGCGGGAACCTCAATGCTCCAACCGTGACTGAAGAACAGGGAAGACCTCTCTCACCACCTCCCAGCCCCTACCATAATCTGATCCCACGTTTGCTATAACTTCCCTATTAGAAGGGCTAGAGAGCTGAGTTGTGCTAATGTGAAACACATTGGAATGTATGAATGATAAAGTTTAAGCAATTTAAAATTTGGATAGTCAAAATGATGTAATTCACCCATAAGACATCTTACCCCCCAAAAGAAGAGAATTCCTAGTACTTCAGTGAGTTGCAGGGGCCAATTACAATTTTAGCAAACTGTGTCTACAACACTACTTTTATCAGAAACTCAATTTTTATTCTTGGAAATCATTAGGTCATTATCTAAGGTCTTAAGAATCTGGCAGACCAAAAAAAAAAAAAAATTCCCGTTCCCTTTTGCAGCTATTAACACCATAGAGGAAGTATGCCACTCTACCAGAAAGGACTGAGTTGTGTTGGGCCTGGAGAAAAAGTCTGGTAAGAGGAGCCTCTCCTGGGGCTGCTGATGGTTCAGCTCGTCCACCACAGCGCTTCGAGCTCGACTGGATTCACTGTGAGCTTTCTGCAGAGGAATTAAAATGGACAGAAACTGTTTAAACTGTAGGAGGACCAGTGCATGTCCTAAAGCAACCAAGCTCAACTGTCATAAACCAAAGCTTAGCTTGTACTTGGGTCAAAATCCAGAATCAATCTGGCCAGAGCTCAAATTCTGCACAATTACTGCCATGGGTTTTATAACAAGCACATGGGAAGGGAATGTGAAGGGGACTTACCATTTGCCTCTGTGGCCCCAGAGCACTCAGATGTTCCACCTCTGCGGTGCCAATAGGTGGCAGCAAGTTATTTCGACTCAGGGGCAAGGGTGAGGGAGAGGAGAGTGAGTCAGTTGTCCCAGGGCTGGAAATCCCACCAGAGACACACCAAGACACAAGAGCATCAAGTTAGAAGAATATCCGCAAATTGAAGATACAAGTAAATGAAGCTGGTGATTTTAATGTCATGAACAGTAAGCTTTCAGTGGCCTATGTTTTAAAATCTCAGATATTTGGGTATCATTTATACCTAAGACAGTAAATCTTAGTGATTCTTACTGAAAATATTTTCCCACCCTTCATTCACTTTATCCATCCTGTATTACCTAAGACAGGAAGTGAAATTTGAATATCTCCAGGGCCCAGCAGAAACAGCAACTTATTTGTAAACTTGAGGGGGGGGAGGGAGGCGAAGCGATGTCAGAAGGAGGAAATGAACAGGCAAGCTAGAAGTCTGCAGGTATTGATGGCTGTCAGTGTCAGAGCTGTGAGCAGGGGAGAACACTGGTGGCCTGAACAGATTCCTGGTATCTTTGGATACCCCTCTTGGGGAGTCCACTGGAATGAACTTTAATAAGAAATCGAAAAATCAAAAAATAACATGTTGGGAGAGAAGTACACAGGTTTAACTTAAAAGCGGAATTTAAAATATAATTGTGCTTTGTCATCTCATATCTTTGAGCATGGGTTCTAGAAACGAATTATCCTATGTCTTATGATTTACCAGCTCGTGAAGAAAAAGTGTCTTACGAAGTAGTTTCCAGATAGTTTTGCATAGACTCAGAGTGCTAAGTGAATGAAGGGTGGTAAAAGAATACTTTTAGTATTCCTTCCTAAAAATCACTAAGATACATTTCTTCTAGTATATAAGCTACTAAAGTTTATAAAGTTTTCACTGCCAGAAGAATAAGCAAATCTCAATGATAAAGGGAACTAGTATTTTGGGAACTTCATTGAGCAAGTTCCCATATAACTAGCATGCTAGCCACATTTGATGTAAAACAATAAAATGACCAAATATGCATATTCCATTAAAACATACCCCATATTTTCCAATGTATTAGAGTCAAGCCAATATGCATCATAAAAATATTTACTGATTAGTTTCTAGGTATAGATTTATATCCTATTTTTATTTAACTTTTATTACTTTATCAGTTTCCAGAAAGTTGCTTTGAAACCTACCCTCGAGTTCCTCTGACGAGTTCTTCCACAGGTCTTGGGGTCCCAGTGCATGAAAGACTTGTGCTAATTGGATGGAGGGTACGTGGTAGGGGGTTTCGTCTCCTGATGGACTGCATTGTGTATGACAGAGATGATGTACTAAACTCCAAGGCTCGATTGGGCCAGTTTCGGGTCGAAACGATGGTACTGGACCCAGGTCTCATAAGTAGCTTGTCATCAAGATCTCTATTGGCCAAATGAGAAACCCACAATGTAATCGACATCACTGTGTACAGGGAAACATGCCTCAATGGTATAAAACTCTTGAACTCTACATTATACAAAAGGGGGAGAAAAGCCAAACTGAAACCCTTCAATAAGGACCCAGTCTCCTGAAGAAATTCTAGCTCAGGCAAGAAAATCTGTTCTGAAAAATAAGGCATTCTTTCGCGGAACTGGAATGGAGGTCTAGAAAAGCACTTGCCACCACAGCCAAATCTTCAGTCCCCCACGCGGTCTAGGGATGCGATTTTTAACAGATCGGGCGCCACTCTTTTACGCTGGAGGAACATCTGGAGGAACATTGCTGCTTGGGAGCAGCTGTCCCAGTGATGGGAGTCCGCAGGAGCAGGAGTTTGGATCTGGGTTCCTTGGAAAGCTGGAAGCAGGCAAAGGGTCCAGAGTCTTTTTAGGGCAGTGGGACTACAATCCACCTGCATTTACATAACCAGCTGTGAAATAAGAGAAGCTACCTTCTTCTATAATTAACAAACAAAATACCAAACCAAAGAAGTCCAGTGTCTTTAACACCACTACAATGTCAGGTTTGGGTTTTTATTTTTAAGGTGGGTGAGAGGAAGTGAGACTCAATTATATGACCTTCAAGAGGCACACGTTTGTACAATGAAGTGGCAGGCACGTAAGAGCTCAGCTCTTCCATTTGCTCCTGGGGCTTAAGTCAGTTTCTCAGCCTTTCATTTTGGTGCCCTTAGCACTGGAGGTAACCTGATGGCAGCACCAACTCAAAAAGAAAGGCTTAGGGGCAGAATAGGAGGTGAGAGTGGATGCACAGTGTGAAGAATGCCATCACTGTCACTGGGTGGTGCATGCTGGGATGGGTGCAGTTTGTTGGGCATGACTGCAGAAACAAACCCAAATACACCAGTGTTTCAAATAAACAGTGTTTGAAAGATTTTGAAGGGGGAGTGCCCAATAAGAAATAGGGTGAATTTTTGAATATTATGATCTTTCCCTTCTTCCCTAACCATCCATGTCATAGATTCTCACTCACTAACATCTTGTGCGTCTAAGTTTCATACATTGCTGGTGGGAATGCAAAATGACAGAATTGCTTTGAAAAACCATGTGGCAGTTTCTTATAAATGTAAACATACACCTATCCTATGACTCAACAATTTACTTTTAGGTTTGATCTAAAAGAATCAAAAACATAAACTACTTGCCATGGAGTTAAATCTGACTCATAGTGACCCTCCAGGTTAGGGTAGAACTGGCCCTGTGGATTTCTGAGACTGTAACTCTTTAGGGGAGTAGAAAGCTTCATCTTTCAACCATGGAGTAGCTGGGAGATTCAAACTGCAGATGCTGTGGTTGGCAGCATAACACTAACTACTGCACCACTAGGGCTCCTGACCTAAAATAAATAAGACCATAATCCAGGTAAACAAGATGTATGTAGCAATATTTATGGTGTCTTCATTCATATTAACCCTAACCTGAAAATAATCCAAGTGCCCATTAATAGGATAATGAATAAACGTATTGTGGTCTATTCTTGCAATGGAATGCCACGTGGCAAACAAAGAGCCTGGACCACTGTTACATTTGGATTTGAAAAATATTGAGCAAAATTAGCCAGACACAGAACCCATTTAACCCATGACGATACACAGCAGAGTAATCATCGCCAAAGGAGGAGCTGGAAGGTGCACGAGCGCTTTCTCTAGTGATGAAAATGTTCTGCATCTTCATTAGGGAGATGGCGACGTGGGGTATACACATTGATCAAATTTATCAAGTTACAAACTTAAAATCTACATTGCACTAGATACAAATTTTACTATAATTTACAAAAAGAGAGTCTAAAATAAAACCTTGCTTCCTTTCTCACTTATTTCCAATTGCTCAAATCTCCAGAAATTCTTTTTTTTTAAAGTCATTTTATTGGGGGCTCATACAACTCATCATAATCCATACATACATCAATTGTATAAAGCACATTTGTACATCTCCAGAAATTATTAATCTGGTATTCAAATACCTCCACAATCTGGTCCCAACTTTCTTTGGTCTCATTATCTCTCCTGTTCCACAAATCACATCATGGCCTATTTTAATTCTGTAAGATTGCCAATGATCTTTAGTAGCACTAAAGTTCTGACACATGCCTGGCTTTCTTACTGTAGCAAAAACAATCTGCTTCCTCTAATGTTTAGTATTTTCTTATCTCCAAACATAGTCCCACACTACTCCTCCCATCTAGAAAGGCAAGACTGTTCTCTGCTAATCAAAATCCCTATCATCCAAACACAAGTTAAAAGTCTCTTTTATGCCTCCAGTGAACGCCCTCTGTCCACAGTCGAGAGATGGGAGGAGTGGTTACTAAACAGTGCATTGGGGAGGAGTACAGATCAGGCATACATTTGACTTGGAACAGTTAAAACTTTGTTGATTTGTCTCTGATGCATGTTGGTCACCCTCATGAAGTTGTCTTATATGTTTTCCTATGTTTTGGTATATGAACCCCAGGCCTGATGACCCTATAGAGAAAGCCAAGTAGAATAAGGAAGGCTTTTTTTTTTTGTGGGGGGGGGGGTGTCTTGTGGTGGGGGGTAGTAAAAGGGAGACGATGTCAAGGAATCCAGGAAGAATAAAAATGTTTGGAAACTGATTGTGGTGGCAATTGTACCATTCTGCTTAACTGTTGAATGTTCTATGTATTAACTCCCAGTTAATCATACGATTTTTTTTTTTAAGTCTCTATTTTGCCTCCAAAAGCTTCCCGAGTGTATGGCTCCCATTACATTCATCCTGGACACCATGCACTTGACATTCACTCATCAAATGCCCTATATGGTTACAATTCCTGATGCCTGTGGGTGTATCCTTGCTTTCCCACTGCTTTATCAGTTCCCTGAAGTGGAGACCACGCCTCTTAGATCTTTGTCTTCCCAACCTTCTCTGCGGCTCAACACATACACACTGACTGACCGACCTTGACTTCCATTTATTTCTTAATGGTCTACTTAAACTATAAGAACCAATGCTGTCAAGCTAACTCTGATTCACAGAGACGCTGCAGAGCAGAGTAGAACTGCCACAGAGTTCCCGAGGCTGTAAATCTTTATGGAGGCATTTGGCGATAACGTTCTTCCCAGAGTGGCTGGTAGGTTGGAACCACCAATCTTCGAGTTAGCAGCCAAGCACCTAACCACTGCACCACTAGGGCTCAGCTAATAAAATATTTTTTTCCTTACAGGAGCTTGTCCATTAGGGAGAGATTTCTCGGTTGCAGCGGCATCCCATGGACCAAGAGACCATTCACATTTGGCTGATGACTGCTTGCTGCTTGACAGAGACTCATCTATGTGTCAAAAGAAGATGTTACTCATTATTGGCTGGTGAAGATCATGTGCTTGGTTTCCCCACTTTGCCAAAAGTTACTATTTGCAATCGATGCCATTCTTGTCCTGGCCCTAGGTTTTGTAACATATTGGACAGCAGCCATAGCTGGGGGCCTAAGTCTACAGTTAAACGACTAAGTCAGAGCCCCTGTCTTTCCACTCTCATGCTAATTGACACTTTCTGGAGGAAGCCTGACCAACCTGTATGAGAACAAGTAACAGCTACTCCCTTAAGGGGGAGAGAGCTTATTATGATTATTTACCTTTCATTAGAAAATAAGAAAAATCACAAGTAAAATATGGAACAAAAAATAGAGAAAAAAAGGGAGGGAGTGCATAAATTCTAAATTTGTTTCCTCTCTTACTATCATCACACAATCCTACATTCTGCATAAACTGATCTTTTCTCCTTCACTCCTCAGCCCGGGGGCGCTCTGAAGACGTAAGGCATTTCATGCAGGGAGTTCACCTTAGCTGCTCTAATGTTAGAATTTAAGCATGCGTGGTCTGACCTTGCCGCTCCAGAGCCCCGCGTGTTCCCCCTGAGGTCACTGGCACCTCTCCGCCTCCTCCCTAGAAGACGGTTTCTTCCATCTTTCTCAACCTCTCCTTCCGCTGTCCACTAGCAAACAGGCCACCCAAACCACAGCCCTATGACCCAACGCTGTCGCATTAATTCTGACTCAGAGTGAACCTATAGGACAGACTGGAACTGCCTCTTGGTTTTCGGAGGCCATAATCCTTAATGGAAGCAGACTGCCACATCTTAATCCCATGGAGCAGCAGGCTTAATTGCAGCACCACCAGGCTCTTGGAACCACAAACAGGCGAATGTACCTGGCAGAATTATTTAACCATCACTACAGGAATCTGCTTTGTCTCCACATGTGAGATTTACTCACTGCCACTGTGTCAATTCCAACTCACGGTGAGCCTGTAGGACAGGGGAACGGTGCCCCAGTGACGGTCCAAGACTGTAACTCTGTATGGGAATAGAAAGCCCTTCTTTCTTGGAATGGCTTCAAATTGTTGACTTTCTGGTTATGTTTAAATAACCCTTTTATGAATTTAGTTGCATAATATCTAGTCAACTTTCCAACAAAGCTTTTGACTAGATCTGGTAGTAAAACAAAAGACTGATGAGCATGACCCAAGAATTACAAAAACTCAAACTCACTGCCGTCGAGTCAACCCTGACTCACAGCAGCCCGTAGGACAGCGCAGAGGGCGGTTTCCAAGGCTACAGATCTTTACCGGAGCAGAAAGCTTCATCTTCCTC
>NW_022103968.1:65452275-65457364 GCF_000313985.2 Echinops telfairi | reverse complement strand
AAAAAAAAAAATTATGTGCTATATAAATTGAAGGACTATGTAATGGTCAAGGGATTGTTATTGCGACCATTCAAGGAGCCATAAAAGAGCAAGTACAACTCATTGAGTCATTTAAAGGGACACACTTAAATTCTTGGGAAATGAGTTTTTTTCTTAAGAAGTAAAGGTTTAAAAATGAACAGATGGCACCACGGGCTCAGGTAGAAAGCAAATTTTTTGAGAATGATGAGGGCAATAAATGCACAGATGTGCTTGACACAATGGATGTATGTGTGGGTTGCGATAAAAGCTGTATGAGCCCCCAATAAAATGATTAAAAAAAGAACTAAAGGCTTGAGTAAAAATATGAAATGTTAAAAAAATTTTAAAATAAAGCAAGTCAGAGGCGATAAATGGAAAAAGATTTCTCTCTATGTTTTCACACAGACCACTTCAATCAAGTGAGTCACGTGAATTTGTGGGTTTCCAGGTACATATAAAAGTTGTATATCGATTTCAGTCTCAAGAAGGGAACACAGAATATATGGGTACTATAGCAAAGTGTGGTGAAAAAATTCGATGGTGCCTACCTTCTATTTATTTATCAGATAAAATGGCATCTGGGGTCTTAAAGGCTTGTTTCCAAATAAGCAGCATTAAGTGAGATGTCAACTAAGTCTATATGAAAGAAGTATAGCATCAGTGACTGAAGGATTGCAAATCATATAATATGAAGTCAGAGGAGGGAGTAGTATTAGAGCCTAAACTGTGCGAATCTGGCTTGCAGAAGACCATGGATGGCAGTGGGCCTGAGACACATTTGTGGGTCTACACAGGAGATAAGCCTCTGGTGACTTCCCTCTATTGCAGAGGGACTGGAGGAAAGTGGTCACCAAATCAAGAGTGCATTGGGGAGATGACTATAAAAGATTAAAATGATCAACCTGACTTGAAGACTTAAAACCAGATCCTGATCTTCTGGTTTTCAACATTTTTTGTTTGTTCTTATTTGGGTCGATCTCAGATGTGTTATATCATCGGGGTGGGGTGATGGGGTGGGGGGTGTCACTCTCTTTCCACACAACAGGTGTACATGTTGATTTTCTTCTTTTATTTGCGACTTTTTCTGAGATTTTTCTGAGATTAGGGATTTTACATAAAATAGTTTTTCTTTAATACTTTAATTTTAACACCAGTAAATCACTCAAACTTGTTAAAAGAACAGTTGATAAAGTGTTCACTTAGCTAACATAATTCTTACTTGAAAACTAACAGGGCTTGAAAAAACACAACATAATTTCCAGGAAGATCCTTACCAGAAACATACCCCTCCCAATGATTACGTATCAACTCCTCCATCCAGCCCAGAACTCCGCTCCACACGTTGTCAAACACATGTGCAAGGACACCCTCTTTCATGCAGTAAAACGGAGCAATGGGAGGGTGGCCTAATTTCTGTTTCTCTGCAGTCACTTCTGATTTTGTTCCACAAAACTCCTCTTCCCTGTAACAGAAGAGGAAAGACTTCATGGTTATTCTTAATTGTTATTCAATAATTGTTCACCACGGTTCTGTGTGTTTGTTAAGCATGTTATCTGTGCCCCTCTCCTACCTCTTCCAATGCAAAGAAAACCAGAATCTTCACAACTGGACCCATAGTAACATTATAATAAATGGACAAAAGATGAAAAACTCTCAAGGATTTCATCTAACTTGGATTCACAATCAATGCCCATGGAAGCACCAACCAACACATTGCATTCGGTAAATCCTTTGTACAAGACGTCTTTAAAGTTTTGAAATGCAAGCACATTCCTTGGAGAACTAAGGTACGCCTGACCCAAGCCATGATATTTCCAATTGGCTCACATGCCTATGAAAGTTGGACACTGAATAAGATGGAACAAGAGTTGGTACATTTGAATTATAGTGTTGGTGAAGAACATTGAAAATACCATGCACTGGCAAAGAATAAACCAACGTGTCTTGAAAGAGGTACAATGAGAATGCTCCTTAGAGGTAAGGATGGCGCGACGTTGCCACACACACTTTGGACACGATGCCAGGAGAGACTGGTCTCTGGGGAAGAAGATCATGCTTGGTAAAGCGGAGGCAGTGACAAAGAGGAAGGCCCTGGAGGAGATGGGCTGTGACTGCGACGAGGGGCTCAAACATAAGAACAATTATGAGGATGGCGCAGGGCTGGACTGTGTTTCTTTCTGTCACATTTAGGGTTTCTATGAGACAGGACCAATTTGATGACACCTAACAATCTCCGCCTACCTCTTGCTCAGCATGTATACCACGTGCATGAAGGTACCATGTGGTGTAGGCAGTTGTCAATATTTCCCTCTCTGTCTCTACCACATCTCCACTACTCTGCCCAAACGTAGAATATGACAAAGAAGGGTGAATGGAAACAATGAGACCAACAGATTCGTGAGCATCAGTCTGTGAGCTGGGCCTGTGACTATGTGCACTCAACATATCAATAAACCCGGCCCAGAAGGAAACAGGATGGCAGAGAGAAGTGAGTCCAGTATCATGTGACACACTACGGAACATAAGTAAAGCCTTACAGCCTCAATGAAAACTCTGCACCCTTCAGTGGTGCTGCTCTGACTATCAATTGTGGAAAGTCTAAAGACCTAGATGAATAAGGTTTGTTTTCAGCTTTACCTCAGAGTCTCAATTTCCTCTTTCCTAAAAAGGGTAAATAGTATCTATACCACAAGACTATTGTAAGAATACAGTAATAATGGATATAAATAAGCTTTATTATAAATTCTGGTGCCAAGTATAAGGTTGCATATAAACTCAAATAAATTGCATACACTTTTTCAAGTAGAAATTATGTTAGCTAAGTGGACACGTTATTAACAAATTTGAGTGTCCGAGTGAATGACTGGTGCTAAAATTAAAATATTAAAGAAAAACAATTTCAAAGTAAAATCCCTAATCTCGAGAAGAGGCACAAATGAGAAAAGCAAACGAACATGTATACCCGGCATGTGGGAGGAATAGAACTTAGTTCCAACTAGAGCATCAATTCTGGAACAGTCCTCACAACAGTGAACCACCCGAGAGCCCAAAGGTGCAGCTTGAAACAAAGCTCAGCGGCATGAAGGGCAGGAAATACAGACGAATGGAAATGGGGAGTCCTGGAAGGAAGTGGGGAGAAGGTTCCTTCCACTGAGGAAATCGCAACAAATGTGATAAAAAAAATTTGTAAAAATTGTTGAATGGAAAAGTAATTTGCTTTGTAAATTTTCACCCACCCCCACCCTCCATACACACAGGAAAAATAATGTGAATTCTAGATACCTGAGAAGTATAAAAAAATAAACAACAGAAATTAATATAGACCCAAATATAGGTAATATGGGGAGTAGGTTTTAGGAAATAAAAGATGAGAGGAGTGACGAGCTTAACGAGGCATGACACTCACAAATCTGTGTGGTCATATGCGAGGTATTCCTCTATTAATCCTTCGGAGACGATGACACAATCTTCCTCTTCCCGGTTCATGGAACACAAGCTAGGAGATTTGGCAATGGAAGATGCTTTATGAGCATATGAGGAGGAAAAATTTACCTTCTTTCCTCTTATACCAAATCTGAAAGGACAAAGTAGATATCCATTACGCCCAACCTTAACAGCTCTCTCAGTCGCAAACCCTCATCTGAGTTGCAGCTCAAACTCCCTTGTCCTGGTGACGCCTAGGTCACAAAGAACTTGGACAGTCTATGATTTCTCAGAACAAAAGAAGAAATACTGACCCAGCCCTGTTCTGCCACTATGTACTTTCTAACACTGCTCGCTGTCTTCCAGCTAGAACAGATAGCTATAAAGGTTTACACAACCCAAGAATATTCACACTCATAATTTTATCTTGAAGGTATCTCAGACCCAGAATAAAACCATACCCAAAGTGAATGGCGGGGGGTGGGGGGTAGGGTGGTGTGTGTGTATGTGTGTATGTTTGTAATGGAGACCCAATGCCCATCTGTAGACAATTAGACATCCTCTCACAGAGGGGTCACAGGGAAGAGATGAGCCAGTCAGGGTTTCACGGATGAAACACACAACTCTCCTCTAGTTCTTTGGTGCATCCTTCTCCCCACTATCATGACCTCAATTCTACCTTACAAATCGGATTAGAGCAGAGCTTGCATATTGCTACAGATAAGAGCCTGCAACACGGAATCCAGGGTAGATAAACCCCTCAGGGCCAACAAGGAGAGTAGAGATACCAGGAGGATTAGGGGAGGGTGGGGGTCGAAAGGGGGAACTAATTACAAGGATCAACCTAGAACCCCCTCCTAGGGGGATAAATAATGGAAAAGTGGGTGAGGGGCGATGGAGGATGATTTAAGATATGGGGGAAAAAAATTTATAACTTAGCAAGGGTTCGGGAGGGCGGGGGAAGGAGGGGTAAGAAATGGGAGCAGATATCAGGTGCTCAAGTGGGAAGAGAATGCTTTGAACATGATGGTGGCCTATGTACAAATGTGCTTGACACACTGGATGAATGTATGGATTGTGAGAAGAGATGTAAGAGCCCCCAATAAAAGTATTAAAAAAAAAGAAACAGAAACTTCTCCCCTACTAACTGCCACCACACTGAGCTTTAAAAAAGGTAAATGGTAGTAGCAGAATTTCAATCTTGAGTGTTTTTTTTTAAATGGTTTAGTGCTCTTCCACTTATTATTATTTTGATGTGTCACCCTAACTAATGTGATCAATGACATGGTAAGCTATTCCCAATTCCTCATTACCCAAATCAGCTCTTGTTGCTTGAACAGGGAGCCTCCAGGAGCACAGCAGCACTGGAAGTGAATCTGCTGCATGCTGCACTCACGATGGTGAGGCAGCTAGAGACCACAGCTTGCTGTCACTTCTCAACATTTTTTTAAAAAGCATTTTACACTCTTTCAGACTCAATGTTTTTTAAAAAAGCATGTTAATGTCTTTCAGACCCCAAATTAAAAAAAAAAATCTACATTTATTCTAAAATCAGTGGCTAGAGGATATCTATAGAGAGATAGAGATACAGAGGTATAGATGTCAATCTAGATCTGAGTAACAAAAAGATCCTTAAATCCCAGGC
>NW_022103968.1:65446848-65452029 GCF_000313985.2 Echinops telfairi | reverse complement strand
TAAAGCATAGTGATTAATCACAAAAAAATGTAATTATATATTGTGAAATATTTATGCTTTCTGATGGTCTTAGACGACCCCTGTGAAAGGGTCGCTCGACCCCCAAAGGGGTTGCGACTCACAGGTTAAAACCGCTGCTTTATTACATATTAATAAGTAGGGGAAAGTGTTTTAATCCCTTAGTGCAATAGTATAGTGTGTACAATGGGAATATGTGCACATAAACACTTACACATTAGATACTTACATAGTAGAATCTCTTTCTGGAAGCAGAGTTGCCTCATGGGGAACTGAAGGGAACCTAGGGTACAATCTGTAACCTTCACTCGGAGTGATCATCTGCCTACCCAGAATCCTTCAAAACACAGAGACACACAATTAACTACTTTCATTTGGCAACTTGATATACAATCTAGGTATTTTGGAATAAATTACATGGTTCTAGAGAGAAGTCTAGTACGTACTTAATTTGATACTGATTAATAATGATTCTTAAAATGTGAAAGCCGAGTTTTATGACTCCGTTGCCAAGAATGGCAAAGGCAAATGGCAAAGCTCTACTACACCACTTTTTAAAAAAAGAAAAACCAGAGACCACTGAGCCCCAAACCAAACCCAGTGTCAGTATGTCGATTCCAACTAGTTTCGATCGGAAAAGATGGCCTTTTCTTCCTCCCACGAAGTGGATTTAAATCGGAGTGGATTCAAATCGCTGACTTTGCAGTTAGCAGCTCCATGCCCAGGCATGGTACCACCTGGGCTCCTTAAGGAAACTGAGCAAACAGTAATCTGACCTCCATCCTTCATATTAACTTCCACTAAATCAAGCCAAACTGGAACAAGTGCTGTCAGATCACTTTGTTCGAAAGAACTTTGTGGACAGTCACAATACACAAAATACATTACTTGGTTAGGAAGACATATTGGTAGTTATGGAAATTCCAACAAAGTTCTACCATGTTGAGTTTTCTCTCAACTGAGAAAAGGCCTTATTTGCCATTATTTAGAATGCTGCATAAAGATTTTGGAATATAGATGGCTCTACATAAGTGTCCAGCATCTGGGGACTCAACCAACTGCAGATAAAAGTACTTCGGTGGGGTTGGTGGAGGAAGGGTAAGCAATTAAGCGGTCAAAGCAATACTTCAAGAGGCTCTTTACATGGCATTTACATTGTATGACGTATTACAAATAATGCAATACTGACTTAAAGTACGTGGATTATATGCAAGTACTGCATCATTTTATGCAAGAGATTCAAGCATCTGCTGATTTTGGTATCTGGAACCAATCACTTTCAGGCAACTGTCTAAGCCATCTTTGGAAGTCCACTTGGTCATCCATGAATACAAGTCAATTCTGGCTTCAGTACCTGAGGTGAGGAAAGCTCGATGTCCACTGTCGGCACTCTTCCTGAAGACTCTTCGTATACACACTCGACTTCTTTTCATACAAGAGTTCATCGATGGCTGTGAACATTGCCTGGACCTTTTCTGTGGCATTCTGATCAAGTTCCTAAAAAAAAAACAAAAAACCAAAACCCCAATGTTTAGATGGGCTTTAATCTCTGTTAAGAATTATGAAGATCGAAAACAGATTTTGGTTTTAAATTATTAAGTCCATTTAAAATACTGTTGAGTTTACAGGACTGACAAGTTAATGTAGTGAGTTGTTGGGTCTCACAGAATTTGCATATGTTCTCCCTATTCATCTTAAGGAATATTAATTAAAGAACAGTAATTGCCTGTTCTTAGTAATTAATCTTATATCTCAACAAAGGGTGACTTATGGAGTCTATTGCCTAAAAACAACCCTTACTTGGAATGAAGCCACTTTAGGACACCTCTTTTGAGTCAAGTTATAGATGTATTAGATGGGACAAGATTGAGACTATACTACCTGAAAATCACCAAAGAGGCAAGTGATAAGCTCCCCCGTGAAGCCAGCAGCCACAGAAAATTTGAATTTACTGCTTCTAAAACTGTGAAACTCTACTCATCTGTAAGTTTCTTGAACTTGTATGTTTCTATGATGCTGGAAGCTATGCTAATACCAACAGGGTTACCCCAGTGAACAGCTTTCAACAGTGCTCGAAGACTGAGAAAAACAAACAAGCCAAACTCAATGCCATAGAGTTCATTCCAACTCACAGCCATCAGAGTAGAACTGCCCCTGTGGGGTTCCAAGACGAATACTTTACAGGAGCAGAAAGCTCCATCTTTCTCCCAAGGAGGGGTTGATGGCTTCAAAATGCTGACCTTGCAGTTAGCAGCCCAACACATAACCACTAAGCCACTGGGGCTCATAACAAGACCAGACTAGGGAAAAGAAATACACAGTTCACCTCTGAGGAATGAACATTGAAAACCTTACAAACAACAGTGAAACATTAAGGGCTAAGGTGCACCTGATTCAAGCCATGGCATTTTCAACTGAATTGCTTCACATGCATGTGAAAGCTGAACAAGAAATAAGGAAGACAGAGAAGAGTTAATGCATTCGGTTTACATAGTTGTCGATTAATATTGAAAATGCCGTGAGCTGCCAGAAGAATAAACCTATCTTGAAGAAAGTACTGCCAGCATGCTCCTTAGAAGTACTTTGGACAGGAAAGACCAGTTTGTAGAAGAGCACATCATGTGTGGTAAAGTATAGGAGAGACCGTGAACAAGAGGAAGGACCATGGGGAGATAGTTTAGCACAACGGCTGCAACAAGTGGCACAAATCTAACAATTGTGAGGATGACAGCAAGTGTTTCATTTTGTTTTACACAGGATGGCAAAAAGTTGTAGCCAACTCCAAGGCACCTAACAAACAACAAACTGTGAGAAAATAAATTTGTTTAAGCGGGGGGAAAAAAAAAAAGAAAGAATTGAAAATGTTTTTTAAAGTATTATTTTCTTCATCACATAAATAGTATGCTTATTGTATTAGAAAAGTTTAAAAATAATTCCCTGCAATCTCACTACTCATAGATGATTGCAACACTGTACTATAGCTGTTTGGTTCTAGTATTTCGCAAAGCAGAAGGCAGACAGAGAACCTTACATACACATTACTTTGTATGGTGTATTTCTCACTTGACAGTTTACACTGCTTCTTGCAGTCGACCCTACAGCACAGGCAGGGAACAACGACATGCTGGCTTCCTGGCATCACTTCTCTGCTTACCCGCTACTGCATCTCTGCAAGAATTTTGAAGAGCACGTTCTTCAAAAAGTATAAGCTGAGAAGCACATAGTTTTTATTTAAGAAGAGAAGTCAGCTTCTCAGGAAAAAAAGTGCTTACTATACAGATATGGTTAGTCTTATCACAAAAACATTCTTTAAATTTTTCTGTACCTATTGATCTCAAATTGCAGGTACTGGAGAACTGTCCTAGTTCTTATTAATAATAGGAACAATCTATTTTTTATTAAATACCTATTTTCTTTAATTATACTTATTTTAGCCTTCTTTTGCTAGTAATTGCCTGGTAAACTTTCCCCAATTGCTTTATATTCAACATTTTGATGTGATCTGCTTTTGGTATGCTTCTTTAAATAGTATAATTGAAGTAAATCCAATTTCAAAGTCTCTCTCTTTGAACAGGTAAGTTCTATTTATGATTATCATAATATAGTACAATATTTGGAAATTTTGGAGCTATACCTACTTTTGTGTGTGTGTTTTCTACTTATCCTACTTTTCTCGTATGTTCTGTTGCATTGAGCTCTCCCTATTCCTCTATCAATTAAACAGTTACTATGTTTACATTCTATAAGGGATTGTACTTAAATTTAATATCTCCAAGTAAATCTCTTATTTTTCTGCTACTCTAAAGTTTTCTAGGTTTCTGCCCCCACTAAAAAAGAACATGGACTTTAATTTGCTTTGACTTCGCTTTGAGTATCTTCCATACAATTTTTATCTAGAACGTAGTAGCACTGTCTTAAAACATCTAAAATGTTATGTCTATAGTTATTGTTTACATTTATCAATATGCTTTACCAATTTTACCGGTAACTTTGCTATTTGTTGCTTTTTGTCTTTCATTTCATTCTCTGGCTTTATTTTTCTTCTTGCTGCAAGCTATAGTTCTTGTAATGAGCACCTATGAAAGGGCAATTTCTTATTCTGTAGCAGTTTGCCGTCACTATGAAATGATAGAGGTTCCTGGGTCGTGGAGCTGGTGAACATGCTCTGGGGCCAACAGAAAGGTTGGAGGCGTGAGTCCCCCAAAAGTGCTTAGGAGAAAGTCCTGGTTATCTACGTAAGCCATTAAAAATCCTATGGAACCTGACCCCTAGCGCTACAGGATACAAAATTGGAAACAGTGTGGGGATTGTGCCCGATCTGACCCCATCACACTGGGGCAAAACATTAAAGGCGTGCAACAGAGCAACAAGGGGAGCAAAGCAATGAAGTTCCTAGGGAATACCAAAAATAGACTTTGGGGCCAGGGCATGGTACCCATCAGATTCCACTGGAAAACACTCCTAAAGGTCAACAAACAGAAGTGGAACTATTTATAGGCTTTTCTCTTTTTGTTGTTGTTGGTTTCTTGCTGTTGCTGTTGTTTTTTGTTTTCGTTGCCTTGTTTTTGTGTTTATTATTGTCTCTGCATGTCTGGGATAAACAATCCGGAGGAGAAAACAACGGACTGACAGTTGGGAGAGGGTCGGGGGAGACACATGGGACAGGGGAGGCAGGGGAAAGTGGGTGTTAACTAACCCAGGGGCAAGGGAACAACAACTTATTTAAAATAGATGGCGAGAAAGGGATAAGATGGCTGGTGGGCCTTAATTAAGGGAAATGTAGCTGAGAGGAATTACTGAAACCCAAATGAAGGCCGACATCATAGTGGGACAAGAAGAAAGTATGGTAAAAGGAAACAGGAAAGGACTAGGAGGCAAAGGGCATGTACAAAGGTCTAAATATAGGCAGGTAAATATGTTTACATCTAACGATAGGGAAATAATCTGTGTACATATATTTATATGTTTAGTATTAAGGTAGGAGACAGACTCCCTCAGTGCAAGAACAGTTTGTTCTAATAGCTTGGCATTCTGTGATGCTTACCTTCCCAACAATTGAAGACAAAATGGGTGTGCAAGCAAATGTGGTGAAGAAAGCTGATGGTGCCTGGCTATCAAAAGATACAACGTCTGGGGTCCTAAAGGCTTGAAGATAAACAAGCG
>NW_022103968.1:65439411-65445033 GCF_000313985.2 Echinops telfairi | reverse complement strand
AATGTACAATCTATCAGGGGGTTATGAGGGTGGGGGTGGAAATAAGAGCTGATACCAAGGGCTCAATAGAAAGTAAATGTCTAGAAAAGAATGAGGGCAACATATGTACAAACATGCCTGATTCAATTGATGTAAGAATTGTGATAATATGAGTTGTATGAGCCCCTAACAAAATGATTTTTTTTAAAAAAGAATCTTTATATAGAGAATTCTTTTCTTGTGCTATCTTTACCTGACTCAGCTATCAGGCTCATACTGAATTCATAGAATGGACTGGGAGGTGTTTCTCCTCCATTTCCTGATTTTTCAAAAGATTATATATTCTTTAAATATTTGTTTAAAAAATTAATCAATCAATATTTGAACTTACTAGTGATCTGTATTAGTTTCTAAGGGTGAAATTTTTAGTGTACTACAACAAATTTATGTTCTCACAGTTCTAGTGGCTAACAGTGTGAGATCAGTGTCAGCAGACCACTGACTCTGGAGGCCCTGAGAGAGAGTGATTCTGCATCTTGCAGGTTCCGGTAGCTCTTTGACACCTCCTGACTTGTGGCTAAATTGCGCTGGTCTCTGTGATGCAGCTACCAGTCAGGAACTGTCAACCATGTGTGTCTTTATATTTAGGCTGAATCCCTTCCAAAAAGAATAGTTGGGACTTGTCTTAATAGAACTCTGACAAACTCTGCTTTTTTAGTATAAGATTGAATTATAATCTAGCATCTTGATAGTTCTCCATTTGTCCCTCCTGGGTTTTTGCTCCTCTCTTGCTCCTTTCCCACCTTATTTTGAGTTAATCAAATGTTTGTTAGTGTTCCATTTTATTTTCAATAATGGCAACTGAGTTGTTCTTAATTTTTCAGTGTCTGCTGAAAAATTAGCTGCTCTGCAGCCAATAATATGTATCTTTAACCTATCAAAGTCTAGTCAATATAGGACCACTTCACACCTCTTCCTTCACCTGCTCCTTTACAAATGGAATAGCCTTGTAACAATTGTCTACAGCTACGATAATTTTGAGCTGTTGTCGTCTAATCTTTTAGTACTGTATATATTGCTATAGTCAGCCCTTAAGGAAATGACAGTAAAAATGTACACTTGCACATTTATACTCTTATTTACTTATTTATAATTTCTAGTGCTCCTCCCTCCCCCTGCCTCGTAGATTACAATTACCTTAAATTCTGGTCTCTGTATCGTCAGCACAGTGAGACCAATTGTTCTCCTTGGACTCTCTAGAGCACAAGTCTATAGTCAAGAAATTGTCTCCAGGCAAAAGAGCCAGGCCAAATAAGGGCTCACGATGCAAGTTTTCTTTCTCTCAGGGATTGCGGACATGCTAAACTAATACCCGAGGGAGTTACCAGCATGGGGTTTTAAAGCCAGAAGAGAATAAGGGGAGACACGTGTGAGAGTGACTTGCCTAAGACATTGGAATACAAGCAAGGTACGATGTAGGATGGTGGCCTGGCCTGTGGTGGGTGCCCAGGAGGGGTAAGGAATGAGTCTCTGGTTTTGTGACCATGAGCGGTATGGGAAGGGTGCTGCAGTTATGTTGTCAGTGTAACAAACTACTCCAAAACTCGATGGCTAAAAACAGCAATTAATACTCATTTATGAACTCTCAAGGTTCATACGTATCAGGAATTTATATAGATCACAGAAAAATGACTTATCTCTGCTCCATAATGGCTGGTCCTTCAGTTGAAAGCTAGGAGCTGAAATCATTACAATGCTCATTCACTAACAAGTCTGGCAGTTGGGAGCTTGAATGTCTCTCCATATAGAACTTTCCAGGTGGTCTAGAAAGAGCACCGTGGCCAGAGTGGGTTATGCTCTGGGCTGTTAACTAAAAGGTCAGCAGCTTGAACCGACCAGCTGCTCCACAAACGAACAACGAAGCTTTTTGCTCCCGTGAAGATTTCCAGCTTTGGAAACCCAAATGGGCAGTTCGAGTCTGTCCAAGAGTCGCTGTGAATCAGAATTGACTCGGTGACAGTAGGTCTATGGTCTAGAGGGGAGCTGGTTCTAAAGCGAGTACAGAGACAGACAGAAATAAAAGTTGTATTGCCTTTCAAGACCAAGCCACCGAAGTCATGCAGTATCTTTTTCACTATATTCTATTAACTTAGAGTAGAGGCAGTTTAAGGCCCATCCAGGTTCACAGGGAAAAACCAGACCCTACCTTTCAACAAGAGCATCACCATCTTGTCAGAAAAGCATGCAGCATGGCATAGATATGCAAATGTTTTTTTGTGAAAAGAAAGCGCGCCATAGTGGATGCTGTACAGTGGAAGAGAGTGAGTGAGATGGGGAGGACTTACACCTGGGAGGGCAGACAGGCAGCTTGCGATGGTGGAGTCCAAAGGAGGCAGCGGCAAGGTGAGGAAAGTTCTCATAGGGGAGTTATGTCTGCATGAAGCTTTCTTGTTTGAGTAGGATGAGGAAAGTATTCAATGAGCGCTGTGGAAGGCAGTGGCCAGTGTTCAGCATTTAAGCCTCACGGGAATAAGAGAAGGACACTTGCAGAGGGGAGGGGACAGGGCAATAGTGGTAGATCGGTTACATTCAGGAAGATTAATCAAATAAGTCAATCTATTAAGAATAGTGGGAACCAGTTTTCTTTCCTTCAGAGTAATTAGTTACAAATATAAAATAGGATAAAATTAGAGCCAATTTTGTCATGTCAGCTTAGAATATAAGGAATGCATATAGAAAGGGGCTTCCAAAAGTTTGTGGAAATGGAAATAGAAGATAATAGAACTTTTCTGAGGTTTTTGAAGCCCCTCTCATATTCCCTAGTTCTCTCTACTATCATGGGGACCACTGGCACCAAAATAACAATAATAAGCCATGTAAATCTGGCTTCTTTCTTTCTTTATTTAATTTTCGGGATAAATCTGGTTTTTATTCTCCACTAAAAGAAACCAGATGAAAATAATGATCTGAAAAGTAAGTGCCTACCTAGTTTACAATAAAGAGCTAGAGAGAGACACCAGAACACACTGAAGATGGCGGGTCCCATGACTGGTCCTGAGGCAGGGAAAGACAAAATAGGCCTGACATATCTTTGTGACAGAAAGTAAGAAAGCATTTAAAAACAGATAAAAACATGTCGAAATGACATAGAAGCCAGCTTGAAAGGGCGCTTACTGGCCAACTGTGGGATAACTTAAGCATCAAAATAAATAATGATAATGGTGGATTATAATCTAATGAATAAAATAGGAATCTATGTTAATAAAGTAGGAGTCCACCCTGATACAAATAAATGAAAAATCTGATGAGAAACCAGATAATCAAAGAACTTCTCCCACAAAATGTTTTATTTCTCTTTCAAAATGTTTTAATTATAAAGGAAAACAATAATTAAGGTAGAAGACCATCAAGAGATCAAAATATGATTGCATTAGGTAAAATGCAAAATATGATTTGCTGCACAAGATCTCTTTAACATATTGAAAAGCAAAGATATTACCTTAAGGACCAAACTAAGGTGCGCCTGACCCAAGCCCTGGTATTTTCCATCGCCTCATCTGCACGTGAAAGCTGGACACTGAACGAAGAAGACTGAAGAAGAATGATGTATTTCAATTAGGGTGCTGGAGAAAAACATTCAAGGTGCCATGGACTGCTTAAAGGACAAACCGATCTGTCCTAGAAGTATGGCCAGAGTGCTCCCTAGAGGCAAGGATGGTGACACTTCATCTTATGTACTTCGGACATATTGTCAGGAGAGACATCTTGTTTGGTAGAGTGGAGAGACAGTGAAAAACAGAAAAGCCCTCGAGGAGATGGACTGACTCCATGGCTGCAACAACGGGCTCAGGCATAGAAACGTGGTGCGGGGCCAGGTAACACTTTGTTCTGTTGTGCACACAAGGTCGCTATGAGTCCAATTTGACTCACTGCCACCTAACAACAGCAACGGGGGCAAGCACCACCTCAAATAAGGGACAAAAGGATATCATCAATGATGGGCCAGATCAAGATCAATGAATGAATGTAATCAGAAAAATAAGCACATCTCTGCGCCACCACAGATCTAAGAACTGCTTCAGATCACAAAAGACTTAACGAATTACATGATGTAAACTGAAGTTTTGTGGTAAAAGGCATTATTGAGACAACTGCTGAAACCTGAATGGGATCTGAGGATTAGATGGTAGTAATCTGTCGGTTTTACTTTCCTGATGTTGGGGTTTACATTCTAGTTATGTAGGAGAACATGCTTGTTTGTGGAAAATACTAAAATATTTGGTAAAGGAGTATCATGTTGAGAACTAATTCTCAAGTGGTAAGGGAAAAGCAGACACTTTTATTTGAGTGCAACTTTTCTGTAAACTTGAGACTGTTTCAATTTGTAAAAATCGGCTCAATTTTAGCAAACTCCAACTTAAAATCCAAACTGGAATTTCATTAACTATAGATACAACCTTAAAAACAAAATACTACATTTCAAATCAAAGCAATTATATATTCTGACAGAGATGTGACTGTACCTACAATTAAATGTTTATTTAATACAAGGAAAAGATCAGCAACATACACAGACCAACAACAAATTTTGAGGAGAAAAACAAACAAACAATCATGGCGATATATGTCAAAATAAATCATCCTCATAAAGCTAACTACAGAGGTATCTTATAACCCAGTGATCTAACTCCTAGATATAGACATAAGATAAATGAAAATATATGCCCACAGAAAAATTACAAGCAAATGTTCATAGCAGCATTATTCATAATAGTAAACAAGTGGTAGCAATCCAAATGTTCATCAACGGATGAAATAATAAACAAAATATAGTATATTCATACGATGGACTATAAAATGAAGTAAGTACTGACATGTTCTACACCATGTATGCACCTTGAAAACATTACAGTAAGTGAGAGAAGCCAAGCACATTCTAAACAAGAGGAAAGATCTTGGTGGAAAGGCTAAGATTTGTAGGCTGGGCATAGCAAAAGCAGTAGCTCCAAAACCCAGATCCCGAGCTTCAGATCAAGCACTGCCATCTCTAAGGCTCAATGGCTATATCCATCGAAGAAAACAAAAACTAAAAGAAGGTGAGGACAGATGTTTCTTTACAATTATTTTAAGTAGTAGTACATTTAAATATCAAAATGTTTAAATAACAATGTGAAAGAGTAAAGGACTGAAATATCCTTGCAAAACTGGCAAATCCTAACACCCAGCATGTTCTCCCAAGCACTCCATCAAATTGATCACATACAACTCACACCATATCCCCAGGAGAAGTCCGAGCTGCCTTCAGTCGAGAAGCCTGTTCCTGTGTAACTTGGAAAAGCAGACCTTGAATTCCCAGTGTCAGCTGAGGTTAAAGGTGATTCTTGTGTGATGTCAGATTCACTGAACACATAATTGGAAGCAGAAAAACAAAACAGAAAAATCCTTATTTTCTCAAATTTCTACAAAATTTATCAAGTAATACGTGCATATACTAATACAGCCATAGAAGCAATAATAAAGAACTTGATTACCTTCAAGCCTTTAAGACCCCAGATGCTATACTTTTTGATAGCCGGGCACTTTTTGATAGCTTTCGTTGCCACATTTGCTTATGCACACATTTGTCTTCAGTGATCCCTTCGA
>NW_022103968.1:65426968-65438005 GCF_000313985.2 Echinops telfairi | reverse complement strand
AAAACAAGCTTCTGCTCTCAGGTCATGTAATTTTCTAATCCAATCTGCCAAGCAACTCAGAAAGCCTACCTACCGTCCAGGAACCAAACAGCCATCACCCTTCTGTAAGCACATCTTGAAAATCACTTTGGCAGAGGAGGCCTCCCCTCAGCCAGGGTCAGCTTTTCAAGATCAGGAGACAGGAAAATGACCATTCAGTTGCTGCCAAACAAAACTGTGCTAAGCTCACCTCAAACCAACAGACGCGCCTACCAGAAGAATACGCAAACCTTACTAGTCAGGTCAAGATGGGGGAGGGAAGCATGTGTGTCTCAGATGGCAAGTACTCTTCTGCTAGTAGGTAAGTAGGTAAATAGGGAGGGGTATACCCTCCCAGCGGGTGGGGGGGGGCGACACACGACAAAAACCTTTCATACTAATATGGAACCCAAGGGGAGAATACACCTGGTACTAAGTCTCTAATTAGATACATTTGACCTAGCTTCTAATCAGTCCTTGGTGATCCAGGCAGACCATGTACTGCAGATGCGTGGGTCTTTAGACTCTTGTGTTGAGGAGCACAATATCCTTTATAGGCCACACCAGAAAGACTAGCTGTGGAAACCCTACAATGTGAACTGGGCTCTACCTCAAATTCACTTGTAGCCCCTGGACTTATGGCTTAAACTATGGCGTGTGAGAAAAAGCAGACAACTGCTATCCCAAGAATATTGAACTTGTTCCGATAGCTTGCCTTGAGGGTGCCCAATAAATGTTAGTCCAGGACTATCATATACTTATTATTTTAAGGTCCTTCTTGCTTTATTATGATTTATATTAATCTGAAAGGCATGGTTCTGCTACAGTCAATGCATATTATTGAAAGCTACTTTATTACCAACCCCTACTGTTTGTGTAAATAGTGTCTAGTCAGTTAAGAGTTTAATTAGCAGAAGTCAAGAATTCATGTATTGAGGTTCAGCAACCTATACTTGTATAATGGGCTTTCTCAACTGTGTTTTAAATTCTGTACGACTGGCTAAATTAATGACACTATCAACAGAAATACCTTACGTCCCAGGAAAATGATGAATAATGTTCTCTATCATAAACTGAAATGGTGTCTCTAAGGTGAACCAGAGACATACATAAACCATAGAAATATGAATGTATTTTGGGTTTGCACTTAATTCTAGCCCCACTTTAGGAACAATTCGGTTTTTAACATGTCTGACTTGATGCTCGCCCTCATTTAGAGATCACTGAAGATATGGGTGCTATAGCAATGCATGGCGAAGAAACTAGATGGTGCCCAGCTACCAGAAAGAAGTGTCTGAGTTCTTAAAAGTTTGTCTTTAAACAAGCAGCCATCTAAGTGAGGCATCAATTAAGTCTACATGGAAGGCGTAAAGCAGTCTGCATGATCCAACGTATTATATATAATATAATCCAAATCCAAAGGAGGGAATGGTATCAGAGATTTAATCATGAGCACCTGGTTTACAGAAGGGTATAGATGACAGTGGAAGCCCAAAATTCATTTGCAAGGTCCACACAGAGATTCAACCTCCAGTGAATCCCCTCTGACCATAGGTGAATAACTTTATCAGACTGAGAGCAATGCAAAGTTGATTACGGTAGATAAATGTAATATACGATCTCCATTTTGACCCATTTTAAAGTTGTTTCAGTTAAAAAAAAGGGGGGGGGCACACTCCCATGAGTCCCCTGTGATCAGAGAGGGGATTGAGCCTTGTTATCATGCAGAGTGCTTTTGAAAGTGGATTATGGCAGATGTAGTTAGGCTAAATTGTTTTGTACAGCTTTATTAGCACTTTGTCCACATGTCATACAATTCAAAAAGAATTCAATCATATCAAGAAGAGTTGTATAATTATCACCACATCCAATTCTAGAATATTTTCTTTTTTTTGGTATTCATTGTTATTCATGTAATCATTTTTTTCTAATTGTGGTATAAATATACACAACAAAATATTCTCCAATTCTACAACTTCTACATGTATAATTCAGTGCCACTGACTATACTCTTTGTGTTGTACAACCATAATGATGTCCTTTTCCAAATTATTCTACCACCGTTAACATAAACTGAATGTCCCCTAAGTTAAGTTAAAACTTAATACTTTATCATTTAAACTCCCCCTTGACCTAGGGTATTTTAAAGTTGTTCCTGTTTTGAATATTTTACACTTTCTTTTCCATTGAAATTTTTGTTTCATTTTATTATTGTTGTTAGGGTTTTTGTGGTTGTTTTGCATGTTTTTCTGTATATGAAATCCAGGATAGGTAAATCTATAGAAATAGTAACTGGATTAATGGTTTCTTGGGGGTATGGAGAGGAGGTTGGGAGGAAATGGGGAGCTAAGAACAATGAGTACAAGAAAGAAGAAAATGCTCTAAAATTGTGCTAATGATTGTACAACTCTTCTTGATATGATTAAACTACTGAATTATAGGGTATGTGGGTTATGTGCCAATAACACATTAAAAAAAAGACTGGTAAGAGTTTACAATGCTTGAACATCTATGACATATACGCTACATAACCAAGGTGTTTTTATGGAAATAAAATAACTTGCACATCAAGGTTTTTGCTTCATCACCATGCCCCCAAGGTATCTTCATAAACGCATGTTAATTTTTTCATAGCAACATGTAAAAATTATCATAGCACGTTTACAAAAATATCTTGGAAAAAAGGACACAGTTGAGGGAAAAACTATTTTGGATTTGTTATCTGCATAAAAATACAGTAAAGACACTTCAGAAATGTTAATAGTCGTATATAAATTTATGTGATACTTTTACAGTTTATCAAGCACTTTTACAGATATTACCTGATTTTGATCTTCACAAGAACCTGTTTATGCAGAACCTCATATGAAAAACAGAATCTGAGATTTAGTTCTAGGTTTTGAAACCCTGATTTATGACTGTCAAGTTTCACCTTGATACTGCTTCATACTGCTTCTCATAGGCCTTTTGGAGTTACAATCCACTCCGTATTATTTCTTAAAATAGTAACAGCAGGTAATATTTACTCAGCATTGTGCAAAGTTGTACATGCTTGGGGGGGGGAGGGTGTCAGATGCTTACAGACATCCTCCCTGAAGGCAGTTAGTAGCCAGACTACACAGTAGGCCCTGCTCCCTGCTGCTGGGGACAATGGACTATTTCTTCCTGAGCTTGAGACTATTAGCTTGGTTCCTGGTTCCTGTAGGTGGAGTTCACACCCGACCAATAATGGTCTCTTTCAGTTGAGCCAGGAAACAGGTCAAACCGGCTCTGTGACATCCAAAGTTAGGCTGTCATCCTAATTCCAGGATCCGCCGCCCATCTTGCCTCATGTATACCTCCAATCCCTCCTCTTCCTATTGCATGGATACCCCTAGATCAGCCCTTCCCATTACTGTATTACCTATAGCACAACCCCTTCCTATGACGTATGTCTTCACCTGTAATTAGGGGGCTTGCATGTGCCCAAAGAATATAAAAGCCTTGGTTAGCATTAAAGATGCTCTCTCTCTCTCTCTCCACGTGGACCACCAAGCGGGGCTGAGGTGAGCATGCTACCATGATATGCGTCTGACTCCATTATTTCAATATCTCTCTCTTTTATCTCTCATGCTCTCTATGACTTTACTATAATCTTTACTTATTATCTATCGCTGTACAATTGCGCCTACCGGACCCCTAATGATGTGCTAGGGGCTGGCTTCTCGTTAAAAAATGCCTGTTAACAAGTTTTGCCAACCACCCACCACTTTATTTCCCTAAGAATGATGCGTCAACTTTCCTTTACATTATATTGACTTCAACTAGTAACCTCAGTTATTTTACTTAATGTAGTCTCTGGAATTTTTATAACCTGCTCAAAGACTAACAGGTTAGAGGTGAATGTCACCTTGGGGCCAAATAATTAGTCAACAAAGACATCCTGAGACTGGTCTGAGACTTAAAGAACCTTATTGCTCTGTTTACTTGCTCAAGGTCAACAGCTGTTTTTCTTGGTTACCATGAAACCTGAGTTAATATCAAACATGGATATGTGACTCCCCCCAAAGCATAAAATCCAAAGTAAAAGATATATATTCTTTATGTATTCTGATTTCAAACAGAACACCACCAAGACAGGTTGTCACGCTGTTGGTCCCCTCACTGGTACCTTCTAAATAAACATCTCTTTCTTCCTCTAATTTGGAGCAAGTAAACTGGTTGCTGTGCTTCAGGGTAAAATACCTACATTTCACATAACACTAAGAAGAAATAATTAAACTATGAAATTAGCAGATCTAACATAAACTAATGGTTTCACGTAAAATAACATGATTAGAGTTCCATATCCACGTGTTGAACTGATAATGCTCAATAAGGCTATTGCCTTTAATAGAAACAAATACAGTTTCGATGATTTAATTTCCAATTACCAGGATCTACAAACTCAATTTTTTGAGCTCTTGATCATAGTTTATTCCTTAATTAATTACAATTATGATCAAAATAAACATATCCAGACTATCTTCATACACATAAGCAGGAGATTAAAGACAATTAATAGAATTATATGATTTATCTTAAATATGAGAGGCTGGGTTAATGAAGCTGAAATTCACTTCTGGAAATTTCTTGAGATGTATACAGTATATGCATGAGTGTGCTATGTCAGAAACTACTTAATTTCATCACTTCTGCACATGACACAAATGGGTATATTATTTGCATGGCCAGGTTTTTTGCCACGGGGTGGGAAATAATGGCAGAACCAGGATTAACGATCAGATAACGGAACTCTGCAAGCCTATACTATTAACCACTTCCTAAGACTGCTTCTCAAAAGTTCTAAGTATAATGTTATTGTCACAGATATTCCAGATTGAAAGTCAACAGTATTGAAAATATGTGGTAAAAATTCTTATTTGGTTAGTACAATCCTAAAATAAAAAGCTTGATATCAATCTGAAGGTAAAAAGCAAAATCTTTGCCATTAGTAAGAGCAACAAGCAAACAGCACAGTCCGTTATTACCTTTGAGAACTTGTGCCTTTTTCATGGCTATCATGTGTTGAGGAAATTTCATCCAGTGGCTCTGGAAGGGGATGATGATTAAGACCATGTTTTGTTAGTCCTTTCCTGTGAAAGATAAAAGTTACATTTCTGTAAAGAAAAAATACATACTAGTCAGTAATTTGAGAAAATCCTGGTTGACATAGTGGGTTATGAGTTGGGCTGCTAATCTCAAGGTCAGCAGTTCAAAACCACCAGGTGGCTTAAGGGAGAAAGAGGACACTTTCTATTTCCATAAAGAGTTATTCTCAGAAACCCATAGGGGGAGTCCTACCCTACCCTATCAGGTTGATATGAGTCAAGATTGACTATTTATGGCATTGAGCTTGGTTTTTATTTGTTTGGGGGTGGGGGGTTTCTTTTCAGTAATTTGAACTATAAGTCAGTCACCTACTTCTTGCTGCTTTGGAACTACACTGTAGTAGCTGTACCCTGCACAGGTATACTTTACAATATAGCAGCCATCAGCTACTAGCATTTAAAATGGGGTTTGTCAGAATTCAGCTGTAACTTTACATGTAAAACATACTGGCTTCTAAAATCTTAGTATGAAAAGAAGAAAGTATATCTTATTAATTTTCTCTCTACTTGGTCAGTTCTTGAACCCACCGTTGCACCATAAAGCTATCCCCTCTGTTTGGAATGGCTACAAATAAGGATCTTGACCAAACAGCCGTCTTCCAAATTTCCTGGCACAGAAGAATGAGTGCTTCACAGCATTGTTGAAACATTTCAATTGGTATTTGTGTTAGTCTGGGTAGACTAGAGAAACAAATCCATGCATACATATATGTATATAAGGAAGAGGTTTATATTCAAGAACAATTACACATCAAGAAAACATCACAGCCAGATCAAGTCCATTAGTCCGATATTAGCCCATATTTCCGATATCAATCTATAAAGTCCTCCAGTGGGTAGAAATTCTTTGGATTCCGTGGCGTTGTAAGCATCTCAGTGCTGGCAGGGGTCTCTCTGTGGCTTCTCCAGCTTCCGAGGTCTGGTTGAGTCCATGTGGCTTGTCTTCTGCAGTGTCTTCCAGGGAGTAGCAGAGAGAGAGATGTCTTCTGCCTCCAAGGAGGAAGCACCTGATTTCCCAGAATTCTCAGAAGGCCATGCCCACAGAAGTCTCATTGGCTATCTCCAGATTGACAACCTAGACTCCACCCCTACACTCTTAATCCTTCACCTGACACCAGATTAGGTGACTACCACAGCATTCCATCAATTCCTGGGCCTTTGTTTTTGGTTAATGCCTTCAATGCAGTTTAGCTTTTTTCCTTCGGTTCCATCAATTCTTGATCATATGCTACCTCGTGAAATGATGGAATGTTGACTTGTTCTTTTTGGTACAGTGACTGTGTATTCTTTCCATCTTTTTTTGATGCTTCCTACATCATTCACTATTTTGCCCATAGAATCTTTCAATATTGCAACCCAAGGCTCTTTTTTTTTCAGTTCTTTCAGTTTAAAATATGATGTATATGTTCTTCCTTTTTGGTTTTCTAATCCTAGGTCTTTGCATATTTCATTTTAATACTTGACTTTGTCTTTTGAAGCTGCCCATTACATTTTTCTGTTCAACTCTTTTACTTCACCATTTCTGCCATTAGCCTTAGTTATTCGATGATCAAGACCAAGTTTCAGAGTCTCTTCGGACATCTATTTTGATCTTTTCTTTCTTGTCTTTTTAATGACCCTTTGCTTTCTTCATGACGTTCTTGATGTCCTCCCACAGCACATCAGGTCTTGTCACTGTGTTCAATGCATCAAATCTCTTCTTGGGATGGGACCAGGATTCAAACCCAAGGGTATCTTGAAGCAAATTAACTTTTGAGTTTTTAGCGAATTAAACTATTTTTATATATAAATAAAAATTGAAGGGCCCAGTTAGAGAAGCTTGTGCTTTAAACGATTTGTCTAACATGGGAATAGGTTTGTGCAGCATTACACACTTCTCTCATTCATAGTCCTACAATCAAAAATTTTTCTGATAGTGTTAGGGTTCAGAAACAGACTCCAGTGATGAAAGTGACTTAAGACATTGTGTAGACTGCTACGGAAACATTATAAAGTGAGAATTAGATAACACATGGAAGTATTATTAAAAGTGATCATAGAGTTCATGTTTACATTAAATCCATGTTTAGTGATACATTCTAAAGTACATAGCAGTAAAATGATAATGCCTGGGGTTATGCTTTCTTTATTTCATATGAAGCACAGAGTAGGAATGCAAAAAGTAAATAAAGAAGATAGATGATGTATATATGTTAACATTTTGAGAAATATTAAATAGGGATAATGGGTACAGAGGGTTCAGTGTACTATTCTATATATATCTGGGAAGTACAGTGAGAATGTTCTTTAGAAACAACGATAGTGAGACTTCATCTCATGTACTTTGGACACGTTATCAGGAAAGACCAGTCCCTAGAAATTAACATCATGCTTGTTAAAGTAGAGGGACAGTGAAAATGAGGAAGACCCTCAACAAGATGCCACAGTGCCTGCACCAATGGGCTCAAACATAAGAAAACTTGTGAGGTTAGCACAGGCGTGAGCAACGCTTTTCTGTGGTACTTAGGGTTCTCTATGAGTTGGCACTGACTCAATGGCACCTAACAACTTCACAATCATGTTTGAAAGTTTTCATTGAAAAATATTAAGCCCAGGGGGGAGCGGGGAGGGAGGGGGAAAATAAGGAGCTGATGCCAGGGGCTTAAGTGGAGAGTAAATGTTTTGAGAATGATGAGGGCAATGAATGTACAATGAATGTTTTACACAACTGTTGTGTGTATGGATTGTAGTAAGAGTTGTAGGAGCCCCCAATAAAATGATTTTTTTAAAAAAATTATGCTATCATATATTAAAAATCATTTTCCAAACTTATTTTAACACCTAAAATCTAGAAATACTATTGAAACACTAAAGTGAGTGCCACAAAACAGATGCTAAGATCTGAAATAGCAATGACTTTTCCTTTATTCTCATGTAGATGCATTTTTGTCGTCATTATCTGTATCATTCTGACTTGTCTAGAAAGGTATCTTTTGAAGGAGTTGATCTGGGGGGTCACCACATCAAAAATAGAGAACAAGAAACAGAAGTATGCTAGGTCAATCATTGTGGCTCAATGGGTCCCTAGCATCATGCTTTTTTTCCACTTGAGAATTTATTTTACTCTCAGAATATGAAAGCCCAAACTACAGCCATCAAGCAGAATCTGATTCACAGTAGCCCTATATGGAATTTCCAAGGTTGTAAATCTTTACAGAAGCAGACAGCCTCATCGTTCTCCCGAGGATCAGCGAAGGGTTTGAATCATCAACCTTGTGGTTAGCATCCCAGTGCTTAACCCACAGTGTCACCCAGGCTCTTTACGCCAGAGCAGTCGAGTTAATTATAAGTACAGATTTTTTTTTCAGCTAAGCCTGGTTTATTGGGAAATTATTTACATCCTCTTAATACTTACAACTCATAGGAACTCAAGAGAGCAGAGTACAACTACCTCGTGGGTTTCCCTGATTGTTAATCTTTTCCGGGATAGAAAGCCTCATCTTTCTCTCAAAGAGTGGCTGGTGGTTTCAAACTGTTGACCTTGCTGTTAACAGGCCAACACACAAGCCACTACATCACTAAGGTTCCTGTACTGACTCCATGGCAGTGAACTGAATTCCTACAAGCCTGTTATTCTAATTGCTACAGTATATATATCCAATAATAATAATGTTTCTGAAAGGCAAAGAGGGATCTTGTCGTAGGTTATCTTACAAAGGTAGGGAATTGAGCTGATCATTTACTGAGTTCTATTCCGTGCTATACACTCTGCCATTGGGAACTACACTGTGGCTGCAATAATACACTCAAAGGAACAACTGTGAGGATGGCACGGGACCAGGCCGTGTTCCCTATGGGGTCACTATGGCTTGGAATCGATTCAGTGGCACCTAACCCACCAGAATGCCATGACTTTGTATGGACTTTGCTATGCAGCAGGTATTACTTCTGTGTCACAGAAATGGTGGCTCAGCAATTTAGTAATTTACCTGAGTCACACAGGTAGAAAACAATCTAACCAAAAAGCCAGATGTGACTCAAAGGTATCATGCTTGCGATTACTATATATAGCTAATAACTAATTAATTAATGTCATTTAACTCAGAGAATAAAAAACAAAACCCCTGAATTTAAAGTTAAAAATCCCAAGTTCAAATCCTAACTCTATTGCTTATATAACTAACCTTGATTAATATGGACCTTAGTTAACCAGTACTGCTCTGCTATAACAGAAATACCACAAGTAGATGGCTTTAACAAACAGAAATTTACTTCCTCACAGTTCAGGAGGCCAGAAGTCTAAATTCAGACTGCTCACTCTAGGAGATGGCTTGCTTTCTTGTCCTCTCTGGAAAAAGGTCAGCTTCTCTACTGTATTATTGCACTTTCTCTACGAACTTCTGCTCCCGAGGAATCTTCATGTGGCTTGGCATGTCTTTGCCCCCCATCTCTGCTTGCTAGTTTGAGTTTAGTCTCTTTTATATCACAAAAGAGATTGACTCAAGATATACCCTACACGAATTCTGCCTCATTACCATATGAAGGACAACTCATTTCCAACTGAGATTATAACCACAGGAAGTGAGGTTAAAATTTATAGCACATATTTTGGGGAGACACAATTCAGTCGATTAAAAGATTTTCCATCAAAAAGTTCACAGGAAAATTCCATTATCTTTTCATTTCACTTTTCCACGAACTTTTTGAAGCTCCCTCATATAGGCTGTCTCATAAAATTATGCCTTCTGAAAACATGAAGTTAATCACTCCTGTCTTAAAGAGTTGCAAAGATCAAAATGCTCTTAATCGTGTAAAGCATTAATAAATGTAAGATATAACTATCAGTTGCTAAGTTACAACGCTTCATTAGGAGTGGGTGGCAAATGTTCTCTAAAATACCAAAAAAAATGTTTCAAAAATGCCCAGGGGCTGGGGGAGCAATACATTTAATGCTTATGACTACAGGATTCAGAATCAGATGGATACTTGCTTGTGCCTGGCCCTTGTGACTTGTTTGCTTTAAGTCTGGCTGGCTATCTGTATCTGCGGACGGTGCAAAATAAAATCCCGATATCACATCCTTAGGGGGAGGATTAAGTGAGTAATTAATGCATGTAAACAGTTCAGCGCACTTCCTTCTACAATGTTATGGTAGCACTTGGTGACTGATAGCTTCTCGAGCGGTCACGGGCCCTGGAAGTGAAGCACTGCAGAAACTACAAATGCCTTGGGGGGCCAGTCCCAAGAGGGCCGCATCCTAGTAGCGCACTGGTGACACGCCCGCAAGCGGAGCTTCCAGAAGGGCCAGGGCAGGAATGGGAACGGAGAAAGTTCTCCGTCCCGCCTCAGGAGAGCCACAGAGCGAAGGGCTGGTCCCGGCGTCCGGCAGCCAATTGCTCCTGCCCCGGCGGCGGCTGCGCAGTCTACTCACAGTTCTAAGCTCTGAGGCGCCGCCTTTCGCGTGTATCTGGAGATCATCCTCCGTTTCTTCCTCGGGCGCAGCCCAGGCGTGCACGCCAGGGTGGGGGCCTCCGGGCCTGGCCCTCCAGCCGGCTCCGGCCCGGCCCCCTCCCGCCACCTTCCGGCCCCGTCCCGCCCCGTCTCCTAGACTCCGGGCTGCCGCCTCCTCCAAGACTCCACCATTCCAGTGGCTCGCCCCCTTCCCGTCTTCCTACGGGGCGGAAGTGACGGAGGCACAGAGCGGAAGTGACGGGAGTCCAGGGCGGAAGTGACGTAGCACGGAGCACCGGCCTAAGGCTCCCGCCGGCGCTCAGCAGAGAGCCCAGGGGGTTCCGGCTGCTGGGAGGGTCTCTCTCTTTCTCATAGGGTTTCCCCGAGACCCTAGCCCCAACGCGGGCGGGGGCGCGCGACTGGGTCGACTTTGGCGGCTGGCGACGCTCAAAAAGGCCGC
>NW_022103968.1:65413331-65426868 GCF_000313985.2 Echinops telfairi | reverse complement strand
CGTGGCAACTCGGGAACGGTGTTTCCACGTGGTGGGAGGAGCGGAAGAGAAGCTCTGGAGAGTGCCTAGAACCGTAAGAGGGCTTCACTTTGTTTTGTCGGGTTGAGGGAGGAATCCTCCGGGAAATAACCCAACTGACTGTCATAGAGTCGTTTCCGACTCCTGGTGACCCGAAAGAGCCCGGTAGAACTGGCCCTGCGGGTTCCGAGGCTGTAACTAATTCACCGTGGGAGTGCTGGTTTAGAACCGCGACCTCGCGGTCAGCGGGCCCAGTCGGAGCACCCTTCTCGCCACCCGAACTCACCGCAGCCCTGTCGTCGCAATGGCTCGATGGGCCTCCTCTTTCCCATAAAATGCAGTCAACTCCCTGCTGCTCGTCCCTTGCCGCCTTTGCTTCTGTTTTTGTTTTCATTTCCCTCTAAAATAAGGAGTCAGGGAGTCCTCAAACTTTTTAAACAGGGGGCCAGTTCACTGTCCTTCAGACATGTTGGAGGGGCGAACTATAGATTAAAAAAAAAAACAACTGAACATATTCCTATGCCCACAGCACATGTCTTATTTGGAAGTAAAAAAACAAAACGGGGCAAAAACACCCAGCAGGCCGGATAAATGTGTTCGGCGGGCCGCAGTTTGAGGACTAGATGGTCTCAAAGTCCCTTTTCGTTCTGACACAACGTAGAATTAGAATTAGGTACGTTTGGCATTAGGGGCTAGGCATAAAGTGGGTAGAAGAATCCTTTGGGTTGAAGCACAAAATGATCTTGACCAAGGACGTTGGGTGGTAGAGTAGCTAACCGATTCAGGGTGTGCTGGACATCTGTAGTAGTAGGTTCGTCAAGAGGTTAAGTCAAAAACTGTTCCTACAAAGTCGCAGAACCCTTTAGTAAGCAAAAGTATCCAAATAGGAAAGGACCCTTGATGGCATAGTGGGTTGCACGTTCTGCTGCGAGCCACCCACTGGAGGGAGAAAGATGAGTTTCCTAACGATTGACGGTGTTGACAGCCCTCAGGAGCAGTTTTGCTCCGTCCTATTGCATCTCTCCGTGTTGGGATCGATTCAGTTCTACCAAAATGTGAAGCTACCATTTCTGACATCCAACATGTAGGTCGGTACTCCTTTGAAGGCAGTATTTCTAACTCTCAAATAACCCTTTCCTGAAATTTCTGATTTTTTTTGACATACATATTGTGAAATCACAGTTTTGGCATCATGAGCATTTTAAATCATGTTCCTTTGAGATGTTCTTTGAGTTGGGGGAACGAAAAAGAACTCTAAAGGGTCAAGATCGGGGTAAGATTTCTTTTTTTTTTTTTTAATCATTTTATTGGGGACTTGTACAATTCTTATCACAATCCATACATACATACATTTTGTCAAGCATGTTTATACATTTGTTGCCATCATCCTCAAAACATTTTTTTTTCTATTTGAGCCCTTGGATCAGCTCCGCATTTCCCCCCCTCCCCCTTCTCTCCCTCATGAACTCTTGATAATTTGTAAATTACTTTTTCATGTCTTATACTGACCAATGTCTGAGGGTAAGATTTCTTGATGAAGTTTTCTCTTGCTGCTGTGAAAGAATGAGTGAGAACATTGTGATGGGGTCGGGGATGGGATGGGATTCCTTGCACAATTTTCTGGCTCTTTTTCTCACCAGTGCATTTTCAATTTTCTTTAAATTTTTAAATAAAAAGTCCCTGTGATTGTCCTGAATCCTTTGAAGGAAATCTATCAAGATATGACCCCTTTGGAGTCCTTAAGAACAGTCATCCTAACCTGAATAAACTTCTCTGTTGAGTTTAACTGGCCCAGCAGATCCCCTTGAAAAGCATTGTTTTGATGGGAACTTGTCCCAGGTTATGATTCCTTCCATAAAATCTTCATTAGCTTCATTCCTTCCATAAAATCTTGCTGAAAAAAACTGTTGGAAAGACCCTAACCCATCAAGTGGGAAGCTTGCTGAGACCAAGAGTGCTTAAAATTGAACATGCCCAACCGTGTGGCCCCCAACGGCAGTAGTTACTGAATGGATGGTGATTCTGTGGCTCTCTTCCACCATTGTCCAGACTTCAACCACACTTTCTTTACTTGCCCAAGGTGGTGGTCTTCCCTCTCTGGGCTCATCTTTGAGGCCTCCCTCACCATCCTTAATATTACCTAATACCCTAAACTTTTGTAGGGCAGCATTCCCGTAAATTTGCTGCAAATCTCCAATAATTTTAGATGTTCACTTGAAGTTTGCTAAAAATGTGATATTAGCCCTGATCTCAGAATCATTTTTTGTCTGTTTAATGACATGAAAAGTATCCTTATTTTCTAAGGATCCTAATGAGACTAAGAGGAGCCCTGATGGCATGGTGGGTTACACATTTGGCTGGTGTAACCACAAGGTTAGCAGTTCGAAATCACCAATCACTCTTAGGAAGAAAGATGAAGCTCTCTACTCCTGTAAAGACTTACAGTCTCAAAAGCCTACAGGCAGTTCTGCCGTGCCTTATAGAGTCTGTGACTCAGAATTGACTTGATGGCAGTAAGTCTGTTTGTTGAATGGAAGAGACTAAAATTGTAATAATGATAGAACTTGCCTGCAGTCATCTACTGATAGGAGAGACCTGTTTAAATGCATTTTGTTTGGAATAAACCCATGTACATATGAATTGGAACCCCAGTAGCAATACTTACCTTTGTATAAGCAAGGAGCCAAAGCGTTTAGGGAAGACTGTCCAGTGTGGAGCTTTTAGAAAATATCACTACTTCCTCTGATTCATGATTGAGTGTTCATGTATGAATTTTTCTAACAATACTTGGAAGCTACATTTCTATTCTATCACTTTGGGAAATAATGAGTTGTAAAGGTTAATATAAAGTATTGGTACTCTCATTTGTCATGGAAACCTTCCAAGAATAGGCATCTGTCACCTCTCAGTATTCCAGAATTATGTCTGTGAGGAAGCCCTTTAAGCTAAGCATTAGTGAGTGGATCAGCCCACCAATTGTTTCAGGGGAGAAAGAGGAGGCTGTGCTCCTGTAAAGATTACAGCCTCAGAAACCCTCTATGTCGGCTTGCTGTTCCTCAGAATTGACTGGATGGCTGTAGTTAGGCTTGGCTTTTGACACCTCTGAGACCTGAAAGAGTGGCAAATTTTAGGACAGAACCAGAACCCTGGGCAAACTGCATTCTATTTGAAGAGCAATAGGGAGAACCACTGTTTTGGAATAAGATGATAGGACGTGAATCAAAGTTTCATAATTGGAATCGACTCGATGCCAATGGGTTTTGGTTTTTGATAATAGGCAGTTAAATTAGACCAAAGGAGCTCTGAAAAACCTTTAAACTTAAATCAAGGAAGGATTCTAGAGATGGTAGAATCACACGTTTATTCCACAATTGAGGAAATCACCCAGAAAGTGAAGTGCCCAAGTAGCGTAATTAATTAGTAACAGTGAAACTCTCCACACCACTGTGAATACACGCCCAGACTTTTAAGAATGTTATTCTTAGATAATTAACTGTTAACTTGGGAAATATGATACTGGATTTCCATTGTCTTGTTAATTAAGATATCCTTTTGACTTACCCTCTAAAAGTGTGGCGGTCATAATAAAGAATAATATTAAATATTACTGTAGTTAGTACATGGTCAAAGCAAAAAGCATCACCTTATCCTAAATGAGTAATGCATTTTGGAAAGCAATGGAAATGAGTCACCTGGAAGAATTGGGGGAATAGGGGGTTACTTCTACATTGTTCTATGTGATGCATGTTACTGAAACTTTTTAACTATAGTTTTCACAGAATGGAGGACAATAGGAAGCTTGCTACAGTGGAAGACACTGTGGAATACCACTTGTTCCTCCTAACAAACGACCCTAAGGACCCCGAAGAACACAAAGAGGTTATGCTGAAGTATATCGAGAAAATAATGACCCACTTTGCACCCATGCTGGTCCCCTATATCTGGCAGAATCAGCCTTTCAATCTCAAGTACAAACCTGGAAAAGGTAAAGAAGCTCATTTATGTGTCTTGATATGTGTGACAGCAGTGATTTATAACAGTCCATCATTCATTCATTGTTACAAGGAAGAAAGTTAATCTTACTGAACTCCTTTCTAAGAGTTACTATCTCGGGAACTAGCATATTTTGAGCCTCTTAGAACAGTGATACTGGCCTATATTCATTGAAGCCCTTAAAAAGAATGAGTTCATGTTGTTGAAAGCTCTTTCATTGGTGTGACCTCAGTCGTTACAGCATTGTTAAACTCAAGGCTAGTCTTTTGACCCTAATTGCTTTGCTGTAATATTCCAACCTTTTGTAGGAAATTGGTTTCTGTAACCATAGCTTCTGTTGTCACTAAGAATTCCTCGCTCCTGATGTGTTGAATAGACTGCCTGTCATTACATGGTTGTTTGGTGAGGATCTAAGAGTGGCCCAACCTGATTTATAAGAGAACTATCTAGACTGACAGCCACTATTGACTACTTAGTTTCTTTACTACCTCCATGCTGTCAGTACTTGAGGTCTGACTTCTGACCATATTTAGCATTTTGTTGTTTCATTTCTTATAGCTTTATTAAACTGATCCTTGGACAAGTGACCAAGACTATACTTACCCTGTGATTTCTATTGGAGTCTGCTTTGGGATTAGGATCTAGGGCATGTTGTGTCACTATCAATCTGGCTCTTAAATTTATGTTTATTTGTTAACTTTCTGCTACCCATCACCAAATATCTTTCCATTGTTATGGATAGATTTGTATGCCCCCAAAATATGTGTTGTAAGTTCTAACCTCTGTGCCTGTAGCTAAGGAGCTCTGGTGGCAGTGTTAGGTAGCTGTTGGACTACTAATCAGCCATTCAGAAACACCAGCAACTCATTGGGGTTGGGGAGGTGGAATTGAGGTTCTCTGCTTCTGGAAAGATTCACAGATTCAAAAATCCCATATGAGGTTGCAATGAGTCCGAATTGATGAATGGCAAAGGATTTGTTTTTTGCAGTTTTGTGGGGTTTTTTTGCGGAGGATGGGGGTGGTGGTACTTGCATTTATAATACCATTTAGGAATGAATTGTCTTTCTTTTGTTAATGAGACAAGATTCATGTAGGATGTATTTGGAGTCAATCTCTTGTGAGATATAAAAGAAATTAGACAAATGACAAGCAGAGACGAGGGAAGAGACATGCCAAATCACATGAAGATTGCAAATAGGCAGAAATTTAAAAGGGGCAAGACTGCTCCAGAGTTGACAAAGAGAGAAAGCTTTCTCCTAGAATCAGCGTCCTGAATTCAGACTTCTAACCTCCTAAACTGTGAGGAAATAAATTTCTGTTGGTTAAAGCCACTTATTTGTGGTACATCTGTTATAGAAGCACCAGATAACCAAAGTTAAACTAAAAAACCAAACTCGCTGTCATCGAGTCAGTTCCGACTCATCGTGGCCCTTTGGGTGAGAGACGACCCGTGTGGTTTTCCAAGACTGTCGTCTTTACGAGAGTAGATCTTCTTCCTTGAAGTGGCTGGTTGATTCTGCACTGCGGACCTTGCCTTCAGCAGCCCCCTGGGTAACCCACTACACCACCAGGGCTCCCTATTGTTAATTACTGAACATCTGATTACTGAAGTGCATGTGGTATTTATTGGCGAGAACATAAGCACCGCATATTCAAAACCAATTTACCGTATCTTTCCTCTAGAACAGCGGTTCTCAACCTGTGGATGGTGACCCCTTTGGGGGCCTAACGACCCTTTCACAGGGGTTGCCCGATTCATAACAGTAGCAAAATTATAGTTATGAAGTAGCAACGAAAATAATTTTATGGTTGTGGGGTCACCACAACATGAGGAAGTGTATTAAAGGGTCGCAGCATTAGGAAGGTTGAGAACCACTGCTTTAGAACATCATTTATTATCGTGTGTTTTCTCATCTTATGTAATCCAACCTAGTTAGTGATTTAAAAACATTCCAGTCTTCAATTTTGCCACATTCAGTCAGGCTCTATTGTACTTCTCAAGCATGCCTCTGCTACATCTGCTTGGCTATTATGTGGGCCTCTCGCTCTTCATGTGGGAAACTGCAGTAGGCCATGTCTAGCCTCTTGGCTTCTTTGTTCCAATTCTTCACACTATTGCCAGTTACTTTTGTGAAACAGAAATCTGCTTTCATTGTACTCCATAACATCCTTCAACAGTTCTGCATTGCTTTTCGATGACATTAATTTGTAATATATACCAAGGAGTCCTGGTGGCATAGTGGTTACACATTGGACTGCTATCCGCAAATTTGGCAGTTCAAAACCACCAGTCGCTCATCGGGAGGAAGATGGGGCTTTCTACTCTTGTAAATGAGTTACAGTCTCTGAAACTCAAAGGGACAGTTCTACGCTGTCCTATAGAATCTTGACTCGATGGCAATGAGTTTGGTTGCCATCAAGTTGATGCCAACTCAAAGCAACCTATATAGTTTAATGTATACGGTAGATAAAATAGAGGTTTCTAATTAGAGGTACTCTCGCTGAGGAAATTTGAGAGGATTAGAATGAGGATAAGAGTTAGGTGGGCTATTCTTTCACCTGGTTTTTTGGTTGGTTGGTTGGTTGGTTACTTGATTGTTAGCATGGCGGCTCTTTAGACACTTGGCAATATATTTGTTTGAAATTTTCAGCTTCATCCAAATCTAGTCTTCTGATATTGCCAGAGCTTGCCATTGCTTGTCTTGCCTGTGTATTTTTGCACATGCTGTTCCTTCTTGCTGGGTCTGACCCCTGCCCAGTCCTCTGGATCACCATATCTCACATCTCACCTGCTGGTCTCACACATCATAGCCTTTCGTGCTTACGCTTGTTCATCATCTTATCTTGAATGATTTGGTTGCCTCTTATTTTAGATCTGAAACATAGTAGTTAATCAGTGACTAATCACATGATATTTACAATGACAAATTATCTGTTTATCTCTTGTTTCTAGGAGATGTTCCTGCTCATATGTTTGGCATAACAAAGTTTGGGGATAACATTGAGGATGAATGGTTTATTGTTTATATAATAAAGCAAATTACAAAGGAATTCCCAGAGATAGTAGCAAGGTATTGTGGTTATTTTAATAATTATGATTATCTATTTAGTGAAACTAAATGACTACACTGTTATAATTTTAGTAATTTTCTTCCTATAGTCTGATGGAAATTATACAAAATTGGAGCATAAATTTTAAAAATGACCTCTGTGTTTAGCTCTGTCTTTTCTTGAGGAAGGAAGTGTAATTGGAAAGTTCAACTTCCCCAGATTTTCAAACAAAAGCTTCCTTGTTATGGGCTTTCTCTTTTGTGAACGGACATGCGCGTGTATTTGATAATTAGAACTTAAAGATTACAAAATGTGTAAACTATAACTGCATTAAATTTCTAGTGTCTTAAAAAATTCATGATATATATATTTCACAGATTTTTCAGAATGTCTCTCTGTACTACTCTATACCCATTCATTGTTTTTGAGAAATCATATGTAGAAAAGCTTTTAAAGAATCTGTGAATAACCATATCGAAAACGAAGTAGATAGTGCTGCATTCTAATTCACAGTTTTGAAAATGGAATATCTAATAGTTCTCTGTAATTACCAGGTTATGCCAGCAGAGGAAGTTTTTAGTTCCTATTTTTTGTTTTATATTTCTCAGTTACTCCCCAAATTCTGATCTGTTTCTACCCACCCAACCTCTTTCCTAACACAAGAAAAGGCAAAAGAAAGCCAAAAAAAGCCCCAAGAACTTTTTATTATTGAAAATATACAATACATGAAAGATTATAAAGTGAGTATAATGAATCTAAGGAATCCTTGTGGCATAGTTCTCAAGGTCAGCAGTTCGAACCCAACAGCCGCTCCTCAGGAGAGCGATGAGACTGTCTGCTCCTTAAAAGATTTATATGCTCAGAAACCACAGGGAGTAGTTCTGCTCTGCCCTACAGGGTCACTGCGAGTGGGAACGGACTCGATGCCAGTGGAGATAAAGAATCTACGTATATCCTGCACCCAGCTTCAACAATGACCAAATCCTGGGCAGTCTTATATCCCACCCCCACCCCCACCCATCATAAGATTTTAAAGAAAATCTCTGCTACCATGTCAGATCACCCTTAAATACTTAAGGATGCAAATCTAAGATAGCAGAACTTTTAAAACTGAAACACAATTACTATAGCTGTCTTATTTATTTACTGCTGTTGCAATAGAAAAACTGAGTGGCTCTCAAGAACATTTGGGAGACTAAATGTCTGGCATTAGGGCCCTGACTATGGCGTGCTATGACATAGGTACTCTTTCTGTGGTCTGGGAGAAGATTGTCTCAGCTTCTAGAGCCCTGGCATTCCTCCGGTTCTTGGCCTTCCTCGCCCATGCTACTGTCTTCCCGTTTGTGTTCACTTGATTCTGTGTCTATACTACTCTTTATAACTTAAAACATTAAATTTAGAACATATGCTATACTGATTATATATATATATATATATCCATCCTCATTAGCATAACAAATAAAGCCCTGTTCCCCCAAGGGGGGATTCAAATACATAATCAATCTATTACAACAGCTAAAAAAATTATTAGCAATAACTTCTTTACCAATAATTTTTCTATAGGTGATAGATTTGTAAATGAGCAGACATAAAAATATTAGTTTCTACCGTTAGGGAAATAATAAGGAAGAGGCAATGCTGTTTGTGTGCTGCCTCTGATATTTATGTAACAATGGGCTTTATATAAAGATATTTACTGCCGTGTCAGGTGTTAAAAACAAACTATTAGAAGATGAAAAGGGTACCTTCTCTACATCTCTACCAGATTAATCTTAGTAAGTACAGTTTTATTAATATATTCCTCTGCTCCAAAACTTTCCATTCTGTTCTTTTGCCTATAAAACTAAGCTTATTTTCATTGCACCAACAACATTTAAAATTCAGTGGTCGGCACAATATGGCTCTCAAGCCATAAGCAGCTCTTTCGGTACGTACATTGGCTCTGAAGGAAAATTGAAAATTTTCAAAGTATATTATTCAGATAATGGTGATTTCATTTGTAAAAAATGTGTTTGTGCAAGTTGTGGTGCAGGAGAGGATTGGCTTTTCTCTCACAAAAGTTTTCCAAACCCTAGGCAAGATCATACGAAAACAATTCCAGAAGGGTTCACAAGAAATAGCAGTGGAGCGGTGGCAGGAATTTAGCAGATGGGAACAAAAGTAGGCAGGAGATTTTTAATTTCCATTATGTAACTATGTATCTATTCATCCTGAACTGTGCGGATCTATTCAGACGCTTCAGTTCTTTTTCTAAGATGAAAATGAGACAAACAGAAGTATCTCAGGCATAAATAGACTTCCTCAGGAAAGGCCTGCCTACTCTTGGCTGTGTGTGATTTTTTACAACCTATTATAATTCTTAAGTCTATCCTATTTTTGTTTATGACTACTATTTACAAGTGCTTGTGAGCTTTTCTTAGTGTGTTTTTGTACTTACTTTCTATCCGTAACTTTTAATCTCCCTCCATGTGTCTTCATAATCATAGTCTCCTTCAAGCCAAATGGTATCTTAATATTGTGATTTCTTAGAGAAATTTGCACATAATAAATACTCAAGTATTTACAGAGATGAAGAAAAAAGTATTAGAATAAAATTGATTTGATTACTAGCAAATGTGCTTTTTGAATGCAAAATTGGAACTTTGTTTCCGTTAGGATTGAAGACAATGATGGTGAATTCTTGTTAATAGAAGCAGCTGACTTTCTTCCTAAATGGTTGGATCCCGACAACAGTACCAATAGGGTAGGTATACCAAGATTAAATGTTAAGAGATGAAATCATGTTGCAGTACTTTTCATATATACCTAGAGCTTGCCAGTGCCACATGTAGAAATGAAGATGCATAATTTTGTAGGTGTTTTTCCACGGTGGAGAGCTGTGCATTATTCCTGCACCAAGGAAACCTGGAGCAGTATCCTGGCTGCCCACCTCAACCCCAACAATCCCACAAGCCTTAAATATAATCCAAACACATCCAGAAAAAATTGTGGCTTCCGAATCTATACGAACAGCTGTGAATAGACGCATCAGAGGGTAAGAAACAGAGAACTTCTTTGTCTAATTGTGGAGCCTTTTGATTTAATGCAACTCAATCTTTCCGTATATGTATAATTTCTTTCACCTAGATTAATTCTAGTTTTCGTTTTCTCTTTAGCCCTCTTCGTCAAATTGATTGCTTGGGTTTTAAACAAAGAAAACAAAGTGCATCTTTTAATTCCCATTGAAAATGTTGTAATCTATCCCAATCCTTTTATATTTGTGTTACCTTAGGTATTGTTACTAAGTATTAATGAACCCTGGTGGCGTAGTGGTTAAGTTTTGGGTGGTTATCACAGAGTCAGCAGTTGGAAACCACCAGCCGCTCAGTGGGAGAAAATCTGGCTTTCTGGTCCAGAAAAGAGTTGCAGTCTCTGAAGCCTACAAGGGCAGTTCTTCCATGGAACAGGGTCGCTGTGAGTTAGGATCAGTTCTGATGGCAGTGAGTGTGAGAGTTTGATGGCATAGTGAATTGCGATTTGGTCTGGTATCCACAAGGTCAGCAATTCAAACTCACAGGATAAACGGAAGCATTCTGCTCTTGTGAAGATTTACATGAGCCTTAGAAGCCCAAAGAGGCAGTTCTTCTGAGTCCAGATTGGCTCAACGGCAGGGCAGTGTTTGTGGTTATTTTTTTATAATGGACATACGGCAGACACCTTGCAATGAAAACTAAGAGAGCGCAGTGTGCGCAGTTCTGTGTTCTGGGATGAACTGTGGAGCTCTGTGCCTATGTGGAACACCTACACTATTCACAAGAGCAGATCTCAGCATGATCTTAGTTCAGCCATTCAGTGTCTGAACGCCATGGCCTAGCACATTCGTGTCTTTTCAATCTTTTCACCTGGTTTCAATGTACATTTTACCAATTTTCAGATGCATAAACTGACTTTACGCTTGTTACAAAGCATACTAGGGCTTTTGTTTTGTTTCTGTCATTGGGTGCCATTGTGTCAGTTCCAACACACAGCGACCCTCTGCACAACAGAACGTAGCACTGCCCGGTCCTGCACTGTCCTCCCAGTTGTTCTTATGTCGAGCCCCTTGATGTAGCCACTGTGTCAGTTACCTGATCAAGGGTCTTCTTCTGTTCACTGCCCTTCTACTTTACCGAGCATGATGTCTTTCTCCAGGGACTGGTCTAGTGGACGAGGAAAAGTCTCATCGTATTTGCTTCTAAGGAACATTCTGGCTGTAATATATCTAAAACCGATTTGTGTGGTCTTTTGGCAATTCACGATACTTCCAATATATTCACCAGCATCGTAGTTCAAATGCCATCAGTTCTTTAGTCTTCCATATTTGGTGTCCAACTTTCACATGCATATGAGGCAACTGAAAATGCCGTGGATCAGGTGCGCCGTATTCCTCAAAATAGCACCCATGCTTTTCAATACTCCAAAGGTCCTGTGCAGCACATATACACAATGTCATTGGATCTCTTGACTGCTGCTTCCATGAGGATTGATTGTGGATCCAAGCAAGAAGAAATCCTTGACAACTTCAAGCTTTTCTGTTTTACCAGGATGTTGCCAATTGATGCACTTGTGCGGATTTTGGTTTTCTTTACATTGAGTTGTAATCCATACTGAAGGCTGCCATCCTTGATATCTTCATCAGCAAGTGCTTTGTGTTAGGTAGGGTTCTCTAAAGAAACAAGATCAGGACACTTCTATACAAGGGGGTATCCTCACCCCCCAAGCCCCAAAATTTTATTTTCAAAGCTATATATTTAATTGTTTTTACAAAACAACCTATCACCTTTCCATTACACTTAATACATTTGTCAAATCTGCGATTCCTTTCCTGGGAACATTTTCAAACTCATCTATTTGGATGACCGACAGCTCCTCCCTCGTTTTTCTTCACCTCTTTGATGTCATGAAATCACTGTCCTTTCATGTACCTCTTCATTCTCGGAAACAAAAAGAAGTCGCAAAGAGTGAGGTCAGGAGAGTAAGGTGCATGGGGAAAAAGAGGCATACTGTTTTTTGACAAAACCTAGCACACTGAGATGGCTGTATGAGCAGGTGCATCGTCATGGTGGCAAAGAGTACTCCATCAGCCACAAATCAGGCCAATTTTGTTGTACACTGTTATACAGTCTTTTCAGAACCTCTGTATAGAAAGTTTGATTAACAGTATGACCTGGTGGAACATAGTCTGTTCAGGAAATTGACAGATGTCGAGAATAAGGTTTTTCATCAATCAACATTTCACCTTTTTTGAAATGAGAATAAACTCATATATTTGAGTTTTTCTTTTAGTGTTGTCCTTGTAAGCTGTGTTCAACATCACAACATTTTCTGCAACAAGTTTCCCAAGCAGGAAACAAAATTCCACAGCTGCACACTATTAAATCCGCCATCACAAAAAACGAGATTTGAGCGAAACTGCTTTTATGAAAAAAAAAGTCACTGTGACCAGAGAACCTTCCCACTGGTTCACTAACACGGAGCAACTTGCATGATGCTCACCTAGCACAAGTCCTGGATTTTGGGGGGGTACCCTCTCATATATATAAAGATAGGTTTATGTAGCAAGAAGGAATACAGCAGCTAATGAGTCCACACAGCAGTACATAGGGCTCAGTCCAACTCACTTTCATGGGTCAGTTAATATACTGAAGGTCCTTCCAACTCATCGGCTGCTGTTCCAGGGTTAAGGAAGCAGGCAGTGAAGTGGCTTGTGGGAGGTGCAGAGTCTGCCCGCAGGCAGCAGACACAGCAAGGTGGGGCAGCAACAGGAAGAAGAGATGTCAAGGCACAGCAGAGGCCAGTAGTACAGCAGCTTAGTGAAGCAGGAGCCTTAAGGCTTAGCAATGCATGGCATGGCAACACAATGCAGGGGCTGGCTCGACCCACAGGTAGGGCAGAGCAGCTAAGTCAGGCAGCAGCTTGCTGGTCCGATCACCAGGGAGAAAAGGAAGAGGCTGACCTCAGCCATTTATTTCAGTCGCCCTCCAATCAAGCTGTCACCTGATTGACAGGCTAAATTCCTCCACATGTTCCTACAGGAGCTATGTTGGCACACAAAACCCATCACTGATCCAAGTTCTTCTCACTTTTAGCAAGTAAGATTGTATCATCTGTGTATTGCAGGTTGTTAATAAACCTTCCTCCAATACTGTTGCCACATTCTTCAGATAACCACGTTCTTTGATGATTTGCACCGCATACAGATTGACTAAGTATGGTGAAGGGATGCAACCCTAACACACATTTCTCCTGATTTTATTTACTTATTTATTCATGATTGGGAGAGTTTATTAGAAAAGTCAAGACCAACAAACAGTAAGGATACAGTCATTGGTCCACAGCAACAGCTCTCCTTAGCTAGCAGCCAAGACTTTTTTTTTTTAATCACTTTATTAGGGGCTCATACAACTCTTATCACAATCCATACACACATCAATTGTGTAAAGCGCATTTGTACATC
>NW_022103968.1:65402275-65412065 GCF_000313985.2 Echinops telfairi | reverse complement strand
TTAAGATATGCTGAGCATGTTCTTCCTTTCCGGTTTTCTACTCTAGGTCTGTGTACACGTCCTTATATTTTACTTTGTCTTCTGGAGCTGCACTTTACAATTGTTCTGTTCAGCCCTTTCTTCCATTTGCCTTTGCTATTTTATAATTAAGAGTAAGTGTCAGAGTCTCTCCTGACACCCACTCTGAGCTTGTCTTTCTTTCCTGTCTTTTTAATGACCTTCTTGCTTTCTTCATGAACGATGGTCTTGATGGCCTCCAACAGCTCATCGGGTCTTCTGGCATTAGTTTTGTTAGAAGAGCTGTCATTGGTTTTTAATGCAGCTAATGTTCTTGAGATATTCTCAAAATGCACGTGGAATAGACTCATGGTTGTACTTTGGCTGCCATGAACTTGTTTTAATTTGTTTCCCTTTCAACCTAAATGGACGTGTGAGCAATTGGTAGTCAGTTCCACAGTCAGCCCTTGGCTTGATTTTAATTGCTCATATTTGAACTCCTCCGTCGTCTCTTCACATAGATGTAGTCAGTTCCTTTTCTTTATGTTCCTCTTCGACTCCTTTTTTCTTTCCTTTCTTCGTTCTTGTGGTCTTAGTTACATATGGTGTCTTTATCTTCACGTCTCTTGTTACTCCCTGGAGACAAAACATGATAAGATGTTACGGGATCGGTGACTGGTATAAAAGTCTAGATTTTCTCATAGGTGCATAATAAAAAAAGGGCAATAATCTTGTCTGTTACAGGTACCCAGAGAAAATTCGAGCGTGCCTTCATCGAGCCCATTGCTTCCTTCCAGCCGGCATCGTGGCAGTGCTAAAGCAGCAGCCCAGACTGGTGGCTGCAGCAGTGCAGGCATTTTACTTGCGGGACCCCGTCGACCTGCGAGCCTGTCGGACTTTCAGAACATTCTTACCTGATTCACGAATAATGACATCTGTAAGATAGCTTTCTTGGTCACTTAGTTTCTCTAATTGGAGAATTATACTCTGCTTGCTCATGGCAAGTAGCTTTTAAACTTTTTATTTTATCCCTCCCAGAAGACCTGACTCCCTATTTTGTACCTCAAATTTCTTAGTTATCTTTAACTATACTTTCCCTATTTGAATTGTTTTCCATTTAATAAAACATTTAATATCTTATAGAAAATTTAAGAATTATTCTTTTCCCCAAAGTGCCATATAATGTAACTAATGTTCAGAACTCCATTAGTGGTAAATAAAATTTAGGCAAGGAGGGTGAATTTTATAGTGTTTATATCTCAAGAAAGCTGTTGAAAAGAAAAAGTAAAAAAATAGGCTGTGAATAGTTTCAGTTAATCTTGGCACTCTTTGTCATAAAGTACTAAATGGAGTTATTGCTACATTTAACTGTGAAAGAATGTTTAGATGTTCTTTTCATGACAACACATGTGTTTCCTATTCTAATGCCCAGGTCACCTTCACTAAGTGCCTGTATGCACAGTTGTCCCAACAGAAGTTTGTGCCAGACCGGCGAAGTGGATACCAGCTGCCTCCCCCATCTCATCCCCAGTTCCGAGCCCATGAGTTGGGCATGAAGTTGGTAATGCTGAACTAAAAAGTGTATTTTCTTTTTTATGTAAAAATCTTCTTAACAAACCAGTGGCACAGCATAGCAAGTCTAGGAATATGCCCAATTTGTAAGCGAATGTAATAAACACAGCCTTTCAAAGCAGAAGAAAACAGTTGAGTATTCTGTAAATGAAATAGGGCAACTGGGAAACCATCTGAAAAGTTAGAGCTGACAAGCTCATACCTTATGCCAGAATAAATTCGTTAAATTAGATCTTTAAATATAAAAATCGAAACCATAAAAGTTGGAAAAAAATGCAAAACTTATAACCTATAGGAAACAACTTTCCAAGTATGAATTAAAACCAGAAGCTATGAAGAGATATTAAAAATTTGACAAGAAAATTATTTCTGCCAGAGAAATTAAATTAGTCACCGTTGACCATTTCCAACTGGTGGTGATAATGACTGATTTTTCAGAAATAGATCACCAGGCCTTACTAATATGGGAAAGAAAAGCTTAAGGACAGAATGACATAGAGTAGACCCGAGACAATGTTCTACTAGCATTGCAATAAAAAGAGCTGGTTTCCCTATTAATTATGTAGAACTTCCTGAGTCAATATGAAAAAAATGGCAGCCAAGTAATAACAAAATATTTACAAGCCATGAACACATGAGCCAGAAAAGAAAATACAATGGACTTTTATTTGAACCTATGAAATATGTTGAACCTTGCTCATAATATAAGAAAGAAATGCTACTCAAGGCTACAAGATAGTAGTTTTCAACATTAGATTGGAAAATAATCAAGAAGTTTGACAATATGTTTAGTTAATATGATGAGTATAACAAAGAAATACCACTGATAGTAATACTTTCAAATATTGATGGTAGTTATATAAATGGATTTAATCAACACTACATTGGCAATCTCTATCAACATTTGAAATACAAAAACTGCCCTGCTTAACATTTTTGCTTCTAAAAATTTGTCCACGTGTATTTTATGTGTGCTCAAAGATGCATATATGATCCTTCTCACAGCATTGCTTGTAGTAGTAGCAAAGAAATTGGAAACTACTTAAATGTCCATTAGTAAGGGAATCATTAAATAAAATGTGTGGCCTATCCATGAAGTGATATGGATAAATTTGTGTGTTCTCATAAAATAATCTCTTAAGGTGTATGGTTAAGTGAAAAAATAAAAGATACCGACAGTGGATATGGTGCAATTTAGTGTCAAGAGGGTGAAGTAAGAGGATATATGGAAGACCCTGGTGGCCTAGTGGTTACATGTTGGGCTGCGATCTGCAAGGTCAACAGTTTGAAACCACCAGCTGCTCCCCAGTTGAAAGATGAGGCTTTTTACTCCCGTGAACAGTTGCAGTCTTGGAAACCCACAGGGCACTGTCTTCTGTCCTGTCGGGTCACTGAGTCAGGATGACTCAATGGCAGTAAGTTGTGTTTGCTTGTGTTTATGAGGCTACACAGACAGACACACACTGTTAGTCATCTGTGTGTCCGTAGGTTGGTTACTTCTGAAGAGACATGGAAGACATGAGTAGCAGTAGGTTGTTCTGGAATGATCATGGAAGCTTCCTGTTTCCGTTGTTTTTCTATGTGCATTAATTACTCACTTTTAAATCTTTGTTTTTAATCAAAGGACTCAGAAAACAAAGGGACTTTCTGTCACTACTGTGTCAGACCATGCTCAAATTATATATAATCTATGTTAAACAAGAAACCTTTTGCGAGCCTTTTCTTAAGCAAATAAGAATAAGTTTAAATTGACTATTTTATAATGGGCAAGAGAAAAATCCCTTTGAAGGGAAAAAATATTATTTTGTACTATTTTCTTTCCTTTTAAAGCTTTTGGTAATTACAGATATCTAAAAACTTGAAAATAAATACAGATTTTTCAACAGATCTGAACAAGTTATATAAATGTTCACATGCCCATGTGTTTAGCCACCTAGTTCTTAAGAGGGAGTAAATGAAAAAATAAAATTGACTAATTAAAATTCCACAACCATGTCATTCAGGCTCATGGATTTGAGATCTTGTGCGCCAAAAGCAGTCCGCATTTTTCCAGCCCCAAGAACTCTCTTGGTCCTACTTCACCTCTGTGGCCTGCCTTCCTGGAAAGTCTGGAAAAAAACGATTACTTTAAGGTAGGAATTGAGATGTTTACTTTTTAAGTATACATTTTGGGGGAAATCAAGCTGGTGATTTAAAATCCTGTGATCAGTAGCGAATGTATAACCAGCCATAGAAGATGGCTCAGTCGTACTCAGCTTAGGGTCTTTGAAGCTGGTAATGAGTCTCAGAGCCGTTTTCGGTATTTTAGAAAAACTAATGCGGTGTGTACTGAATGTTAAAAGTTAATGCTTACGTCTGGTGAGCAGGTTGCACAAAAGAGTAAGACAAACAGGAAGTCACTCAATAGATTATAAAAAGCTAGTAGACTTCTCTTAAAATACTCATTCTAAGAGTAAAGACAAAAATGGAAAAAAAATTAACATATATAAAAAGATATGAATGACATGCCATGTTGAGTATATGGTAAAGTTTATATTCCTGTACATTGTTTTAGCATTGCAAAGTGGTGGACTCTTAATGGGAAATAATTTTCTTTTTAAATAATTGGGAAATAATTTGATAGTGTGTTCCGATAGCATAGAAAGGTTCAAAATATTTTTTTCACACTATCACTCAAAAATTCACTCTGAATAATATATTTTAAGAAGATACCTTAGAAGTGAAGAAGTCATAAAAGTATGGTGATTGCAAAGACTTTATAGCAATATGAAAAGTGTCTATGATAGTATTTCTGAAAGAATAGGAAATATTAAGTGTGACTATCATTATAAACATGGATAGAAATAATAGTTAAGGTGAAGTCATGCTACTGCTCGATTCTACTTAGAAAACTTTTATAATGCTCTGTTTTATAACTTTATTACCAAGTAACTATATATTTTAGTTATAACTAACTAATTAGTTTCTAAAATGGTCATAAACATTCCAAATTGAAAAGAATTGGGACAAAAGGACTAGAAACTGGCAAGAAATCTAGTTCTCTCACCTGAAAACAACTGGTCTTAAGTCAAAATAGGGACACTAAGAGACAAGCCTTGTGATTCCTGAGCAACAACTTATTCATTATCTTCCTGAAAATTGCTGCTGAGCAATTTAGTGTAATGACACCATGTAAATAATGCTCTGACAGACTATTATTGTTTTCTTAAGGGACAGATAGAAGGCTCTGCTCAGTACCAAGGAAGGCTAGAAATGGCAAAGAACTACTTCCAACTCTCAGTAAACCCTCCGGAAAGGTGAGTTTATCAGTGCCTAAACATTGGCGCCACTTGTCTGTCAATTTGTTGTATTGTAGTAGCTTGTGTGTTGATGTGATTCTAGAAGCTATGTCACTGGTATTTCAAATGCCGCCAGGGTCACCCACAGTGAGCAGGTTTCAGCGGAGCTCCTAGACTTAAGAACAGACAATGAAGAAGGACGTGGATCCCCACTTCAGAGGAAGTGGCTGCTAAAACCTTATGCATAGCTTTAAAGCATGTCAGACACTACAAGCCTAACGAATGGAAGCAAAACATTGTTGGAGATGGTGCCAGAGAATGGGCCGCTGGGCCAGAGGACACTCAAAATGTGACTGAGGAGGAGTTGATTTCTTGGAGTGGTGTCAACCACGGTGCAGTGAGTCAGGTAATGCTCGTGGGGGTGAAACCTTCAGGATCTTCATGACTCGAGGTAAGAGAAACAGCTGTAAAAATCTCACGATTGGAACTTGGAATGTGCAAAGTATGAATGTAGGAAAATTGAAAGTCATCACAAATGAAATAGAATGCAAGAAGATCAGTATTGTAGGCATTAAAGAGCCGAATTGGACTGGTATTGGGCATTTTGAATCAGAAAATGATATGATTTACTATGTGAGAAATAACATAAAGAGGAATGGTGTGGCATTCATTGTCAAAAAGGACATTTACAGAATCTATCATAAAATACAATGCTGTCGGTGATAGGATAATATCTTTCTACATACAAGGAAATCCAGTCAATACAACCATTACTCATATTTATGCACCAATCACCAAATCTAGTGATGAAAAAATTGAAGAATTTTACTAAGGACTTCAGTGTGAAATTGGTCAAACATGCAATCAAGAGCATTGATAATTACATTGATAATTACTCACTATTGGAATGTATAAGTTGGGAACAAAAAGGAAGGAACAGTAATTGGGGGGAAAATGAAGCTGGAGATCAATTTTGCAAGACCAATGATTTGTTCATAGCAAATACCTTTTTTCGGTAACATAAAAGGCAACTATATTTGTGACATCAGTATTAGAGGAAAGCCTACCAACAACCGGCAATATGGAGATGACACAGCCGTGCTCGCTGAAAGCAAGGAGGACTTGAAGCAGGTGCTGATGAAGATCGAGGACTGCAGCTTCAGATTACCAATCAGTGTAAAGAAGACCCAACCCTCACAGCTGGACCATCCTGATAAATGGAGAAAACTTAAAATTGTCAGGGATTTTGTCTTCCTGCAGCAGTCACAAGATGAGTTGTGACTGGGTAAATCTGCTGCACAAGCCGCCTTCAGAGTCTTGAAAAGCAAGCACTGGCAGCAGCCTGGGAATTGCCGGCAGTTAAGGCGGTGCCTTTTGGGAGTCCCCACATGTAAAGCTGCCATGACAAGGAACAGCTGACTGACTAGTGAATAGGAGATTGCTGGCAGTGGCAGGCATTGAATTCTTACTGCGTGTTCCCCGTATAACCCCGGGAAATAAATTGTACTATTTCTCCCATTTTATACCTGAGAAAGGCTATGGCCAAGTTTGTCTAAGGTCACAAACTATTAAGTCCTAAGATTCGGACTTACATAGTTTGCTATTGAGCTGTGTGGTTAATTTCAGTAGGGGTTCTGTGCTTTGTGGCCAGCTATTTTAGGTGGGATTGAAACATATGAAGTAGCAGGCATTTAGCTTCCAAATCAAATTTCCATTTAGCCTGTCATTCATTTCATAGAGGGAAAAGAATTGAACAGAGTTCAAGAAAATTTAGTTTTAAACGTATTGAAAATGATGATGGCAACCAATGTACAAATGTGCTTGATACAATGGATGGATATATGGATTGTGATGAGTTGTACGAGCTTCCAATAAAATGAATTAAAAAACAAAGAAAATTGACTTTCAGTTCTGGAAAGAGTAGAGTATCTTATATTGAACTATATTCCTGTCAATTTTAATTATAAGGAGTTACTTTGTTTTGCTTTTTAAATCATTTTATTGGGGGTTCGTACAATTCTTATCACAATCAATCCATTGTATCAAGCACATTTGTACATTTGTTGCCATCATCATTCTCAAAACATTTGCCTTCTACTTGAGCCCTTAATATCAGCTCCTCATTTCCCCCCTCCCTTCCCACTCCCTCCTCCCTCTAGACCCCTTCATAGTTCATAAATTATTATTTTGTCATATCTTTTACTGTCCGACGTCTCCCCTCGCCCCCTTCTCTGTTGCTCATCCCCCAGGGAGCAGGTTATACGTAGATTCTTGTAATTGGTTCCCCCTTTCCACCCCACATTCCCTCCACCCTCCAGGCATCGCCACTCTCACCACTGGTCCTGAAGGAGTCATCTGTCCTGGATTCCCTGTGTTTCCAGTTCCTATCTGTACCAGTGTACATCCTCTGGTATAGCCAGATCTGTAAGGTAGAATTGGGATCATGATCGTAGAGAGGGAAGGAAGCATTTAAGAACTAGAGGAAAGTTATATGTTTCATTGTTGCTACCCTGCACCCTGACTGCCTCATCTCCTCCCCACAACCCTTCAGTAAGGGAGTGTCCAGTTGCCTACCGATGGACTTTGAGTCTCCACTCTGTACTCACCCTGATTTACAGTGATACTATTTTTTTGTTCTTCGATGGCTGATACCTGACCCCTTCGACACCTCGTGGTCACACAGGCTAGTGTGCTTCTTCCATGTGGGCTTTGTTATTTCTGAGCTAGATGGTTGCTTGTTTATCTTCAAGCCTTTAAGACCCCAGATGCTATATCTTTTGATAGCTGGGCACCAGAGGAGTTCTTTTTAATTTAAGGGGAAAATTCCTTATTGTTTAGTTCCATTTTTCCATGAACATTTTGAAGTCCCCTCTTATAAGCCCAAGTCAAAAATCGGAGGTTAGATGACTCTTGAAAGAAGGGAAATCACATTGAGTGAGGTCCACATGTATCTTGCATGCCCTTTGGGAGCACCTCCAGTCAGTGCAGTCAGTGTAGCACGTGGGAAATAGAACCCCAGCAGAAAGCGAGTCTTCGTTTGAAGACTCAAAAGATCAGAATTTGATCTTTTGGAAAAAGTTAACATTATGTTTGTTCATTTGAATTTGAGATACTTGTAGGTATTTGATAATGAGAGAGAAATAGCTTTGTGTACTATAGTTTAAAAGATGTCTGTGTGTGTGTGTGTGATTGTTGCTTGTTGTTTTGGGGTTTTTACTATTTTTTTTTTGTTTTGTTGATTTTTTTTAGTCAATCTGGTCTGGTTTTGAACCCCAGCTTATCACTTACATTACCACCTGAATATTTTGCCGTCATCTCAAATAGCACTATTTATGTAATAGAATATTCTTTTTTTTTTTTAATAGAATATTCTTTGAAGACTATGTGAACAAAATTGCTTCTGAAAAAGCTGTTCCTCACAGTTCTCTGTGAGCTGTTAATGAAGCATAAGTAGACTTTTCTGTTTCCTGTCTACAGGAACTGTTGTCTTATTGCATCCATTTCATGAGAGCAGTTGGCAGGAAAAAGCAATGGGGCTAGAAGAGCAATGGGTATAGCCCTCACCATTAGAGCATTCCTCCAGATGATTCTGACAGACCCTCCCGGGACACTCACCTATTGAGAAGCATTATCTTACAAGCTAGTCTTTGAGTGAAGTTAAGAAAATTGTTGAAAGATTCAGTTTGCAGGGGAGTTAGGGTTCCTACCACTAAATAAGATAAGTCAGTGATTGGGTGGCTCTTTTTATTTTAAATAATAAAGTTTGTTGTTGTGAAAGAAGCATATTCATTTAGTATATCTAAGACAGAAAAAAAAAATCATTCCAGAGATTCAGTCACTTAGCATTTTAGGTTTCTGCCGTCTGGGATGTTTTCCTCTTAACTAGCAGGTATTTTTGTCTTTGTTTTTAATGTATATACTGTAAGTGATATAAAAATGTGACCTTATATTTTCATGGTGACCTTATATTTTCCCAAATCACAAAGCCTTTAGATATTTTTCAGTGGTTGTGCAATATTTTTGCTATTGGGAGGAAAATGTAACATTTTAATTAATGCTGCAGAAGGACAATTTCTAAACAGTTTAAAACTAAGGTCTTCCCTCTGATCTATTTTTCCTCAAGTTCCCAATGCTGTTATTTGGGGGGGGTTGTTTTTAAGCTGAGTTATAAGCCTTTTAATAGTACCACAATCCTCCTTGTCACCCAGAACCCCTGACTCTGGATCTAGTCCCTAAGTCCTGTCGATTATTATCTTGTATCTTTGCAGTCTACTTACTGCCCCGTTATATTGCTTACCTATGACTTTCAGCCTCTTTGCCCTCATCGCAGTGAATTTAACTATCTTCTCCCAATCTTCGTATCTCCTACATGACTGTATTTTGCCTTTCTATGATGAGTCATGTGTTTCTTTTCCCAGCGATATTTTTATAACGTGAAGATAGGACAAAGTCCTATCGTTAACATGATTTAGCAAGGTGGACAAGGGTTTTGTTTTTTAAAAAAATGAATACTAGTTATTTATGCAGTTTACAAGAGAGTTAGGATTACTGCGTTTACTCCAGTCACGTGGCTGAGGCAGAATTCGATCAATTTATATGAAAATTGATTTCTTTTCACCTAGAACAACAGAGGAAGAAGGAAAATCAAAAGTAGGAGGAGACTAGGGATGTGTGACTAATTGCCTCTTGGAACAACTTAACTGCCTTCTGTGCCATGGCTATCATTACTGAACATTTTTATCAAAGATGCCATAGAAGAATCCTTGTCAAATGGGAATACAGCAGAGCAGAATTTCAAATTCTATGGACTGTAAACAATGGATTTACCCCTGGAACTATTGCTCTAGGACAGTGGTTCTCAACCTTCCTCATGCCGCGACCATTTAATACAGTTCCTCATGTTGTGGTGTCCCCCAACCATAACATTATTTTCGTTGCTACTT
>NW_022103968.1:65398799-65401482 GCF_000313985.2 Echinops telfairi | reverse complement strand
TCTGCCACAAATCAGGCCTTTTTTGTCACACACTGTTACACAGTTTTTTCAGAACCTCTAAAGAGAAAGCTTGATTAATAGTCTGACCTGGTGGAACAAACTCCAAATGTACCATGAGTCGACATTTTCATCTTTGTAGGAAGGTGTCCATAATCAGCATTTCACCTTTTTTGAAACAAGAAATCCACTTGTACACTTGTGTTTTTCCCATAACACTGTCCTTGTAAGCTGTGTTTAACATCACAACAGTTTCTGTGGCATTTTTCCCAAGAAGGAAACAGAATTCCACAACCGCAAACTGTTCTTTTAAATCATTCATCCTCCAAAATGAGGTTCGAGTGAAACTGATTTTATAAAAAAATGTACTATGACCAGAGAGAACCTTCAGGATATGCCACTGGGTGCACTAACTCAGAACAAGTTGCACAAGACTCGCCTAGCTGGAAAAATGCATACTAGGAAAGCTCTACTCCATTCAGCACAATTCTGTCTTTTTTTGGGTACCCCCTCATATATATAAAACAAGTTATTATCATAGAATAACTCACTCTAAATAAATTTTGTATTTCTTTATGTTGTTAGCCTGGCAGGTAATAATTGCTAGATTAATCTGAGTCATTCTTTTCCTCAGATATAAGTAAAGGGATTGTATGCGCCCTGGTGTCATAGTGGTTACACAGAGGGCTTCGATTGCATGGCTGGCAGTTTGAAACTACCAACAGCTCCCTGGGAGAAAGACTGGGCTTTCTATTCTCGTAAACAGTTACAGTCTCAGAAACCCACAGGGGGTTGTTATGAATCAGCAATGACTTGATGGCAATGAGTTTATTTGTTGAGTTTACTAGATTAATGGCTTCTAAATGGTTTCATGGGGTTCCGGGGATCTGCAGAAGAACAAGAGGGGAGGGTGAAATAGGAGGTCTATAAGCCTCCAACCTCCATTTCAACCAAAGCAGTTTTTCTTTTGAACATCTCTATATTTTAGAGTTCCTGGTAAATTTTGGGAAAGGATATCTGAAACCAAAGAAAATTTTTAAACCAATAACCTGGATAATCCCTTCCAAGTTTAACATGACGATATTTGTCATTATCTAGGCTCTTGTATAAAGAAATGCCATGTCTTTTATTTTATATAGCGCTCGTGCTCTGAGCCCAGGTGAAGAAATCTTAACCCTGTTACAGACAAGACAATTTGACATAGGAGACTTTAAGAAGGAAGAAGCAAACCTTCCCCCTGAGGATGGTAAGTGATGGACCGGATTGGAGTGGAAGGGCCAGAAAGAATTACCAGAGTCCACTAAGTCTTTCCATATCCTCCCTTAAGAGTCATGTGACAGTATCATGCTTTCTCCTTTTTCAGATGACAAGTGGCTACATCTCTCACCAGATCAGCTGGATCAGCTACTGCAGGAAGCTGCTGGCAAAAAAGAGTCAGAGCCCATGTCCCAGGTAGAAGAGCAGAACTATGACTTGACTCACGTCTCGGAGAGCATGAAAGCTTTCATTTCCAAAGTCTCAACCCACAAGGGAGCAGAACTGCCTCGGTATATAATTTGTCTTGAAGGATAATTATCTAAATAGTAGCAGCCCAAATATTGAACTTATAATTATTGCCATGTCCACTCCTCAAATAAAGGAGTTGCATTGCTTTGTTTCTCTCTCATGATGCCTAGTACAGTAATAACCATATGTACTCGTGTATAAGTCGGGTTTTCCAGCACATTTTATGCAGTTTTTTATGGTAAAATTAGGTGCCTCCGCTGATATCTGTTTGGGCTTATACTCGACTACATACGGTCCTTATCTGGTGTCAGACTTATAGAAGCTTTATCCTTTGCATCTTTGAAGTAAGTCAGAAAGACCAGTCAATACATCCAAAAGCCACTCTCCCAGAGGCCTCTGGGGAACCATATACTTCACTCCTTAGTTTTTTATTCAGAGCCTTGTGGACTTCTAACATCTAGTTCTCAGCAAGCTCAGACTTCTGACCTCCCACTCCACAGCAGTTTAGAAGCTAACAGAAACAGAAGAAATACAAATTATATTAAGTACAGCTAGAACCGGCACTGTACAAATACAGCAAATATATCTTGGTTAGTGTTGATGCCCATGAGCCTTATAAAATGATTAAGATTTATGTTCTGTATTTTAAGAAAGCATAGATAAGGGAAGCTATATCCTTATTTATTTGTTAAGATTTAGGTCTTAAAGAGATAGTCTATTTAAATTACCGGTAACTCGAATTGCTGTTACTAGTGCTAGATAGGTTTTATGGGGCATGGAGAGTGGATAGGTTCTAAGGTCAGCAGAAAGGACATAGTGTGTACAAACAAGATAACAACTTCTGCTTTTCTTTCATTAGACTTTCCCATTTCTGTTGCCCTACAATGCAAATTAAGCAGAAGGACTCTTAAGATTGTAAACTTTAATTTTTCTTACTGTGCCTCTTTTCAAATTATAGCTGTAGTATTCCTGAGAATAGTAGCACGGCAGAAAACGTTTCCATTAATTAGGTTCCAGATAAACTAATCATCTTATTTCCTTTAATCTTGCAGAGAACCTTCCGAGACTCCAATCAGTTTTGATGCAGATGCTTTTTTTAACTATTTTGATAAGATTTTAGGTAAGTTACAGTGTAATGTCCACTTTCATTTAGAAATTAAGTAACATAACTGTTGTTAGT
>NW_022103968.1:65395515-65397379 GCF_000313985.2 Echinops telfairi | reverse complement strand
ATTAAAAGATGAGTTCCATTTATTTAGAGAGAAAATCCTGCAAGACATGTAAATAAATGGAAAATATTTAGAGAGAGAGAGACGATGATAGACTAGATATCTTGATATCATCTATATGAAAAAGACAAAACTACATAGGCAAAGGTCTTTGTGTTAGGATTCTCTAGAGAAACAAAACCCGAATGCTAATAATTTTATATATGTTTATAGATAGATATATAACTTAAGAAGTAAACAGTTAAAAATTATAAAGTAGTATACATGGCTCATTGCAACTCACTCCCGTGAGACACTTGTGAGACAGTTGTGAGACACTTGAAGTCCTTCAAGTCTTGAGGGCAGCCGGGTAGTCTTCTGTAGAGCAATTCAGGCTATCTGGGCACAGGCAGCAAACAGCAAGGCAGGTCACCAACAGTCAGCCAGATGACAGGGTCCAACAGTCCCAGCTCAAGAGATGTAAATTTCAATGGTGTGGTGAAGCAGGTCTTGTAGGAACCTCACATTACAGTGACACAGTCCACGGGTTAGGTGTCCCACAGGTAGTGTAGCTTGCAAATTGAGGCACAGAACAAACAAGGCAGCCACACACTGGTCCGATGATCAAAGAGCAAGAAACAAGAAAGGCGAGGCTCGCTGAGCCATTTATCTCTTTGCCCTTCAATTAATCCCACGTGTTTATCTGCCACATTGGCACAATAAACTAACTACCTCAGTTAGGATGCTCACCAAACTTACAGAATATTTACCTATGAGGAGAAAATGAGATTTAAAATAATATTTCAGTGTGGCTTAAATTTTTACACCAAAATGTATTCATGTATTATTAAGTTTTTAATTTTTTTTAAAAAAACTTTATGTATATTTTAAAGTGAAATCCTCTCAAAGTGTGTAATTTTATGTAGATATCTACAAGCATTACTATTTTATTGGAAAGATTTATGTAGCTTCATTGTGTAATTCAGTCTCTTTCTGTGGGTAACATTATAATCCTTTGAGAAGGATTATATATATAAACCCTTATTTATGTTTTGTAGGCCCAGGGCCTATTGAATCTGACTCTGATGATCTGGATGAGGACGGCTTTGAATGTTCAGACAGTGATGATGAAGACTTGGATTTTGAAACACAAGAGCCTGGGGAAGAGGCAGCTCTGAAAGGAACTCTGGACAGTTTGAAGTCATACGTGGCACAGATGGACCAGGAACTAGCGCACACCACCATTGGCAAAAGTTTCACTACACAGAAGCAAGTGGTATGGGTGTTTTCGCTTCTTTTCTTTCCTGAACCTGTTGCTATGTTTTATCTTAGTTTTTTGTTGTTTTTATTTATAACTTATCAGACTTAAAATAAATTAAAAATCTCAGTGGTTTTCTAACTGGTGGTATGAAAGGATTTATTAACATTATTTCCTAAATGTAAGTTTAGTATTACTTAATCTATCGAATTTTAAGTTGTATAACATTTTCAAATTAGAACATAATTGCATACTCACCTTTCTAGTCTTAATCCTCTTAATGCTTTTCCATTGTTTGTGCCTTTAATTTACAGCCAATTTAGAATCCATCTTCCGCTTACATTTTCATCCTAGTTTGTATGCCAATACTGACAGGCCAATACTGTGTAGCCCTAGAGAGAAAACATGCACCTCAGGATCTTATGGGTGAGCATTTGAAATCTAGCACAGCTAACCAGTGTTAATTTATCCTTTAACCAATGGCCTCAGAATTATCACGAGAACCATATGAGACAATAGTAAAACCCATAAAAGAACAGCAACAAAAAACAAACGGACTAACATTGAGTCAGTTCTGATTCATAGAGACCTTATAGGACCAGGTAGAACTGTCCCTGATGGTGTCCAAGG
>NW_022103968.1:65392905-65395415 GCF_000313985.2 Echinops telfairi | reverse complement strand
CAGGAGTAGAAAGCCTCATCTTTCTCCAGCAGAGCAGTTGGTGGTTTCAAACAGCTGACCTTGCAGTTGCCAGCGCATTGCATAATTACTCCACCTGGAGGGCTCCTAATAAAACCTATACTAAGGCCTTAATGAATGTTTATTCTTTAGCATTGACCTTTTGTTTAATTTTAATTTTTTTAATCATTTTATTGGGGGCTCATACAGCTCTTATCACAATCCATACATCCACCCATTGTGTCAAGCACATTTGTACATATGTTGCCATCGTCATTTTCAAAACATTTGCTTTCTACTTGAGCCCTTGGTTGTCAGCTCATTTTTCCCCTCCCTTCCCGTTCCACCGGCCCTCCAAGCATTGACATTTTAAATCACATTTAAAGCTATAATCCTGCAACAAATGTACAAATGTGATGACACAATGGATGGATGGATTGTGGTAAGAGCTGTATGAACCCCCAATAAAATGATTATAAATAAAGCTATATAATCCCCTCCAGTATTTTTCCCCAACCCTAACAAATTATGCATTTGATTTGTATCTAAAGCATTAATTATTAAATTTTAATGTTAATATGAACCACCTGAAGAGTTTGTTAAAATACAGTTAACCCTTAAACCATATGAGTTTAAACTGCACAGGTCCACTTGTAGTGGATTTTCTTTAATAGATATATTAGGAAAAAAATTTTTTTGAGATTTGTGACAGTTTAAAAATGTTTGAAAAAAATTAATAGTTAAGTATATCATGAACACATAAAATATATGAAGATATTAGTCTTATCATTTGCTGCTGTAAAATATGCACATTTATTATAAAAAATTAAAAGTTATCAAAACAGAAATTAATTGCCCATTTAAAGTTGAGCAAAATGTATATGAACATAAAGAAGTCATATTCAATCATAACTCCACAAAATTATTTTTGGTACATACCATATTACTGTAATAATTTCATAGCCGCCTCCTGTTCACTATTGTGGTGAGCTCACATGTTGCAAGTGTCTGTGTAAAATGCCATGTGGTGCTAGTCACCTCTGGGTGAGTAAATAAATTGCATATGGCATAGCTTTTGGGTCTCGTGTTTAGTGTAATACCATAAACCTTGAATAATGCCACAGGACCCAAATAAAGTGCCACTAGTGATGCTGGAATTGCTTTCAAGAAACAGAGAAATTACAACATTATAAGAAAAAGTTGAATTCCTTGATTTATACCGAAATTCAGGTCTGTTGCCCACCATTTCAAGATAAATAAATCTAGCCTTTTTTAAAAAGAAAAGGAAATTCATGAGGCCATCACAGACGTGAAAACTTTATGCTGTTTGTGAAGTACCTTTTTACCTCCTATTAAAAATGCAGCTTTTATATAGATTAAGGTGTCCAGATGTCCCCCTTTTGACGGGACAGTCCCGATTTTTAACAATTTTTCCCACATCCTGCAGCGTTTTTAAAAAGTCCTGATTTTTGGAAAGAATGCACAACAAGCTAGGGTATACGATTTTCGGCTGCCATGTGGCTATTTCGCCAGGATATGTGTTTCATCAATGGTGTCCCGCTTTTGTCCCGCTTTACCAATGTTAAAATCTGGTCACCTTAATATAGGTACAGAATTTCTTATTTAAGGCATAGGAAAGACATACCAATAAACTCTAATACGATTTGAGAAAAAGTGAAGTCATTATATAAAAAGGAAAAGGAAGGTAAAGGATCTAAAGCGGGAAAATTTAATACCAGCCAAGGGTGGCTTGATAGTTTCAGAAAGAGATTTGGCTTTAAAAATGTCAAGATAACAGGAAGAAAAATGCCAACCAAGAAGCAGCAGGTGAGTTCCCAGATGTCCTTAAGAAAATCATTAACAAAAAGGTAATCTGCCTGAGCAGGATTTTTAACTTAGACAAAAGTGCCGTATTCTGGGAAAATAAAAATGCCACAAAGCACATTTCTTAGGAAGAGAAGAGAGCACTTGGCGTAAGGGCAGCAAGGGAGAACAACTAACTCCACTGTGCTGTGCAAATGCAGCTGAGTTATGAGCGGGACTGTCATGATCGGCACAGCTGCTGGGTGCCTTGACAAGAGAGGATAAATTCCAGCTGGACTGGTATCTTCAGTGTTTTGTCCCTGAAGTCAGGAAGTACCTTACTAGTAACGGATTAACATTTAGAGTTTGCTTGATATTGGAAAAATGCCCCTGGCCACCCAGAACCCCCTGAATGCAACATGGAAAGTGTCAAAGTGGTCTACTGCCCCCAAACACACTGTCTCTAAGTTAGCCTCTAGATCTAGGTTCAAAAGGCCCTTTAAGGCTCAATATACATACACTGTACTCCATGGGAAGGATTGTCGTTGCTATAGAAGAGAGCATCATGTGGTGCCCGGCTATCGAAAGATATAGCGTCTGGGGTCTGGAAGGCTTGAAGATAAACAAGCAGCCATCTAGGTAAGAAGCAACAAAGCCCACATGGAAGAAACACACCGGCCTGTGTGATCATGAAGTGTCGATGGGATCAG
>NW_022103968.1:65389994-65392431 GCF_000313985.2 Echinops telfairi | reverse complement strand
AGGGGAGGGAGAGGGAAAAATGAGCCCATACCATGAGCTCAAGTACAAAGCAAATGTTTTGAGAATGATGATGGCAACAAATGTACAAATCTGCTTGACACAATGGATTTATGGATGGATTATGATAAAGAGTTGTATGAGCCCCCAATAAAATTATTTTTAAAAATAAAATAATAATTTTTTTTTTAAAGAAAACTGGGAATTTTAAAAAAATAGATTTTTCTATACAAACAATAGATATTACAAAGCTTAAAATGTGCTTAAGAAATGACAGGAAATAAAGCATTAGATTGTTCTCTCAACTTGCAAATAAAGAGAATATCATGACAGTCTAGAAGGATTACGCTATTGAAGATGCCATTATTGTTATAAAAAAAGGCATTGATGTCATGCCCCAAACAATATATTCCTGTTGTAGAAAACTATGTCCAGATGTTGTGCATGACTTGATAGGATTTACAATAGAGCAATCAAGGAAATCGTGAGATTGTGGAGATGCCCCCCCCCAAAAAAAAAAGTGGGAGATGAAGAGCTCCAAGCAGAGATCTTCTCAGAATTTCAAACGTTTTATAGACCCACGCCAGAGGAATTCACCGAAGACAGCTCGATGGAGATGAATACCAGATGAGGAGGAGGATGCATTAGAGAATGTGGGGAAGGGTTCCAGTTATTCACGATGGCTTTTGAGTTCTTCTGTAGCCATGGACCATTCTATGTTACAGCCACTGGGTCTATAGCATATGACAGTAACATCTTTAGAGATGAAAAAGCAAAAGAAGGTGAACAGAAAGTCCAGTGTATTTCCATAAAGTTAGACTGAGTATGCCTTCCTCCCCTTCCATCTTCTCATCTCTGTCACCCCAAAATAGCAAGACCAACCTCCCCTCCTCCTCTTCCTCACTGTACTAGTGTGAAGACAATATATCTTGTAAACAGATGACATCAGCATCAGTAAACACAGTATAGTACTTAAATATATTTTCTTTTCCTTATGACTGTCTGGGTAACATTTTCCTTTCTCCAGCTTACTTTATTGTAATTACAGTGTACAACACAACATATACAAATACAAAATATGTGTTCAGCGACTGTGTTATTGGAAAGGCAGATCAATAGGCTATTTACAGTTCTGTTTTGGGGGAATCAAAAGTTATATGCAGATTTTCCACTGTGTGGGATGTAACTGCCTGGCAACACCCAGAACTTAGATTCAAAGTAAACCAATGAACTAGTCACTAGCACACCAGCATCTGTATAGATTCTGCTGAAGTAGAGAAGAGGCCGATGTTTTCCATTCCTCACATGCTCCCAAGTGAGGCGGATGCCATTGACCCACTGACCACCATTTAAGTAGCAAAGATATGTAGGTTTATACATAAATTCCCTCCAACCTGTGAAATCCACATCAAGTAACAAATCAGTCTTTATGGCTAGAACCCTCCAGGCATAGGGTTTTGACCTTAAGCTTTCTTATTGGCAGGGGGCGTGGGAGGGGGGCTCGGGGGTGAGCTGGCTTCTTTCATTTAGAACAGTGGTTCTCAACCTTCCAAATGCCGTGACCCATTAATACAGTTCCTCACATTGTGGTGACCCCCCAACCATAAAATTATTTTTGTTGCTACTACTTAACTGTAATTTTGCTACTGTTATGAATTGGGCGACCCCTGTGAAAGGGTCGTTCGACCCCCCAAAGGGGTCACAATCCACAGGTTAAGAACTGCCAATTTAAAAGAAAATTTAGATTTTTTAATATTTTTACATTTACATCTTTTAAAACTCTTAAGACACATACAAATATACCTTCTTTTAACCTTCTCTGGTTCTTTCCCTTGGGATATTTTCAAAATTGGGGAGAAATTTATTCAATTTGTAGATACTTTTTCTGGAAAGAAGAGTGTTTTATTCTTTGGCTAAATTTTAGTATACATAGTAAGTTTATTTAAACTTCATTTTTAATATCACAAAGGATATGAATTTGCTTTTTAATTTGAAATTCAACTGTTCATTGTGCTTAGTTAGCTTTTTATTGTTGTGATGACCATCCATTCTAATGGTATCTCATCCCATGATTTTTTTCTCCCCTCCATAAATAAGGAATCTCTAACCCAAGTTACCAGTAACAATTCAGATGATGAAGATTCCGATGCAGAAGAATCAGTTTTATCACCCGTGGATGTGGACCTGAACCTGGTTTCAAATATATTGGAATCTTATAGCTCACAAGCTGGACTGGCAGGACCTGCTTCCAACCTTTTACAAAGCATGGGAGTGCAACTGCCTGACAACACGGATCACAAACCCACAAGTAAACCGACGAAGCATTAACCAGCACACCCTGCGTCTTTGTCTTCTGAAGTGTTGAGGGTGATTGTGTTCAGTTCTACCTTGGAGTACATATTAAGTAAAAATATTTCTTCTTTACAAGTTGACTTCTCCA
>NW_022103968.1:65386661-65389284 GCF_000313985.2 Echinops telfairi | reverse complement strand
TGTGCTTTACACATTGATGTATGTATGGATTGTGATAAAGTTGTATGAGCCCCTAATAAAAGATTAAAAGAAAAAAAAGCTGGAAACGGAATCTAGGACAGATAAACCCCTCAGGACCACGACTGAGAGGAATGCTACCAGGAGGGTAAGGGAAAGGTGGTGGAGAAGGGGGCAACTGATCACAATGATCTACATATAACCCATTCCCGGTGGGGGATGGATAACAGAAAAGTGGTCAAGGGAGACATTGGACAGTGTTAAGACATGAAAAAATAATTTATAAATTATCAAGTGTTCAGAAGAGCGGCGGGGAAAATGAGCTGATACCAAGGGTTCAAGTAGAAAGCAAATGTTTTGAGAATGATGATGGCTACAAATGTGCTAGACACGATGGATGGATGGATTGTGATAAGAGTTGTATGAGCCCCCAATAAAATGATTTGAAAAGGAAACTAACATTTTTATTGAACTAGAACTTGCATAAAGTTCATTCTTTTACTGTATATCCATAAAAGGATTCAATAAATCATTAAAAGTTTAATAAGATTTAAAAACTGAATGCTTTTTATACATGCCAAAAAAAACAAACTCCCTGCCATTAAGTTGGTTGCGACTCATTGTAAGAGAGGGTGGAACTGCCCCTGTGAGTTTCTGTGACTGACTATACTGGCATAGAAAGCCCCTCTCTCCCATGGAGCTGCTGGTGGTTTTGAACTACCAGCCTTTCTGTTTGCAGCCCAAAGCATAACCATCTTTCCACCAGGGCTCCTGTATCAACACAAAATAAAATTTATTTTAAAATTGCCCCAACGTGGGACAAGTTAAACATAAAAAATAATTGTAGTTTATTGAACTACATGCATACATAAGCCCTCAAGTTCATAACGATACACAAGGAATATCAGATTCAAAGGGGAAAAAAACTCTAGAAAGTTCATTACCATTAGAGGATCTTAGAGCATCAACTTCTTACTCTGAAAGTTGATGGTTAAGGAAAAAGAGCTGTTCCTTTTCTGTATGAAAGCATACAGCACACAGAACCCGGAAGTGTCCAGAAAAATCCTAATATGGTAGGAGTCACAGGTAGAAGAGTTACCATTTCTTAAGCTCCTTAAGAAATAATTGATTAGGCTCTCTGCTCCTCCTCTTGTGACAGCCGCCTCTCCCGTTCCTGTGTAGTCCCAGCCGCATCCTGGAGACACAAAGGTGAAGGTCGTAGTGAACGGATTTGGCCGCATTGGGCCCCTGGTCACCAGGGCTGCTTTCAATTTTGGCAAAGTGGAAATTGTTGCCATCAATGACCCCTTCATTGATCTGAACTACATGGTCTACATGTTCCAGTATGATTCCACCCACGGCAAGTTCAATGGCGCTGTCAAGGCTGAGAATGGGAAGCTTAAAGGCAATGGGAAGGCCATCTTCATCTTCCAGGAGCGAGATCCCGCCAACATCAAGTGGGCTGAGGCTGGTGCTGAGTATGTCGTAGAGTCCACTGGTGTCTTCACAACCCCAGAGAAGGCTGGGGCTCACTTGAAGGGCGGTGCCAAAAGGGTGATCATCTCTGCCCCTTCTGCCGATGTCCCCATGTTTGTGATGAGCATGAACCACGAGAAGTATGACAACTCCCTCAAGATTGTTAGTAATGCCTCCTGCACCACCAACTGCTTAGCCCCCCTGGCCAAGGTCATCCATGACAATTTTGGCATCGTGGAAGGACTCATGACCACAGTCCATGCCATCACTGCCACCCAGAAGACTGTGGATGGCCCCTCTGAGAAACTGGCGTGATGGCCGTGGGGCTGCCCAGAACATCATCCCCGTATCTACTGGCACTGCCAAGGCTGTGGGCAAGGTTATCCCAGAGCTGAATGGGAAACTTACTGGCGTGGCCTTCCGTGTCCCCACCCCCAATGTGTCTGTCATGGATCTCACCTGGCATCTGGAGAGAGCTGCCAAGTACGATGACAGCAAGAAGGTGGTGAAGCAGCCGGCCGATGGTCCCCTCAAGGGCATCCTGGGCTACACTGAGGACCAGGTTGTCTCCTGTGACTTCAACAGTGACACCCACTCTTCCACCTTTGATGCTGGGGCTGGCATTGCCCTCAACGACCACTTTGTGAAGCTCATTTCCTGGTATGACAATGAATTTGGCTACAGCAACAGTGGTGGACCTCATGGTCCACATGGCCTCCAAGGAGTGAGAGCCCCAACCACCAGCCCCAGCAACAGCACTAGAAGAAGAGAGGCCCTCAGCTGCTGGGGAGTCTTTGCCCCTAATTCAATCCCCCAACACACAGAATATTTCATCCAGATCCCCTGAAGGAAGGGGAGGGGCTTAGAGAACTCGGCCTTGTCATGTACCATCAATAAAGTACGCTATACCCAGAGGGAGAAAAAAAAGAAATAATTGATTCCCTCCCCACCCTCCCCCAGAAGAACTCACTTTATAGGACAGCACTGAAGCTACAGCTCAAGAAGAGGGACTTGTCTGAGCACACAGGAGCCAATAAGGGGGGAAAAAAAGTGAAGCACATCCTGGCTCATCAAGCCCTGAGGACAATGTTCCTGCTCAGAACAGCAATTCACAGAGATGACCACAGGGCCAGCCTCACCACGGGACACA
>NW_022103968.1:65380015-65383376 GCF_000313985.2 Echinops telfairi | reverse complement strand
CAGCGACACAGTCCACAGGCTAGGCGTCCCACAGGTAGTGTAGCCTGTAAATTGAGGCACAGAACAAGCAAGGCAGCCGCACACTGGTCCGATGATCAAAGAGTGAGAGACAAGACAGGCGAGGCTCACTGAGCCATTTATCTCTCTGCCCTTCAGTTAATCCCACTTGTGTTTATCGGCCAGGCTGGCACAATAAACTATCTCAGTGGGAAAATGCTATTATCCTTCATTCTAGTTTTCCATGAACTGTTTTAAGCCCTGTCATATTGCTACTAGGATTGCAGTTGATACATACACAGGTTTCTCCCAAACAAAACATCTAAACCTGTCCCTCATCAGTGGATGACTGCAGACAACTCCTGTAATACACTTGTCTTAGTCTTCACACTGCCATCCAGTAGAGGCTGACTCATACCTAGCCTAGAGGACAGGGTAGAACTGTCCCTGTGGGTTCTGAGGCTGTAATTCTATGGGAGCAGAGTCTCATCTTTGTCTTGAGGAGTGACTAGTGGGTTAGAACTGATGACCTAGTAAGCTTACTAGCTTTTGCCATTCTCCATTTGCCTGAGATTCTTAGACTTATCTTTTTGATGGGTCAGACCTTCAATCTTAGTAGACCAGCTTACCTGAGCTGCTTCTCTACTTTATAGTTCTAGTTGTTGTAAATAGTATTTTAAAGTGTGAGATTAGTCTAACAAGTCCCCATATGGAAGTATGCATGTTGATGTGGTGGTGATCAGGTTTCTCCTAGCCTGTTTGGACATGAATTTCTAACCTGGTTAGCAGTAGAGCACATTAGCTATATGCAACACCTATGAGCACGATTTAATTAATGTTCAGCATTTAACAATATAACTGATATACCTATTACCAAGATGAAACATCCATTTTTTAAGATGCTTCTCATGTTCCTCCTTGTGTTGTTTTCAATTATGCTCTATTTTACCTCTCTAGTTTCTAATATCCATTGCAGTGGCCACACAATTAAATGCCCAGATGCCCTCTACTCCACAAGCCAGCCTCCTGCACAAAAGCACTCAGCTTTCCTTGCTCTCTGGTTTGGGAAGTCCATCACTGTTCCACACCTGGCTCCTGGTTCTTTGGCTACTCCTCTAATGCTCCAGGAATTCTCTGCGCAGGGATCAGTGGTCCAGAGGACACCCCCCACTCCTGGCTCTTACTGGCAGAGATCCCTCTTCCTGCTTCTGAGCGGGATTGTTTTATAGCTGTGGGATGGCATTACAGGGAATCCTGTTCACACTCACAAGTGAATCCTATCAATGTCTTCCCTCGCCTTCTTATGAATACCATGCAGGAAAAAGTTGTTTGGTGAGAGTTAGAGACTTTGGCTAAAAGGCCCGCATTAAATCATTCACCGGCCCTGCAGTCCTAAAAGTAATCCAGTTTGATCTCTAATTCCAACTACTGACCATGTCAATCCATAAAATGTCTCTTGATTTTTCCTTGAGTTCTAGCCACCAGGTCGGGTGTTTAGACCCCTCAGTCATTTTTTGGAAGAAGGTAAAGCCATCTGCTTCCATAAAGATTTACAGCCCTGGAAATTCTATACAGGGTCCCCTTGCGTCAGAATCAACTCAATGGCTGTGGGTGGGTATGTTATATTTTTCCTATGAAAATGAACTGCAGACGTAACTCCCATGGTGTTCTTCTCCAGAGACTAGGGGAGAATTTAAAGAATGGTTATAGTTGAGTTTCTATTTTGGACCCTATGATCCCAAACTAATTGAATGAAATATTCCATACACCACATAATGTTTCCTTATTTTTACAGTGGCATTGTTGACATGAGCTATGGAAAAGGAAAAAGTGTTACACTGATTTAACAAAAGCATCTGATAAAAAACACATTTTTAATCTTGTTTTTTAAATGTTTTAAAATATTTTTGTTTTAAATAGATATTTTAATTTTTAATTAAAAATTTTTTAATTTAAAATATTTAAAGGATATTTTAAATGTTTTTAATAATTACAAATATATTTTATTATTTATTTTAAAGTTGCATTTAACATTTGTGAAAAGTGAGATTCCAGAATGCAACACTCATCTAGCTAACTATGACAAAAAGATTTCCTCACAATGTAGTTGTGATGTGGTATGCTTATTTTCTCTAAGAATTGGAATATTAGGTAAACAGGGGGCATAGATGGGCCAATTTGAGGGGGATTCAAAAAGTACATGGAAAGATGGAATTAAAAGAAGGGAATTTTTCCATGAACTTATTGAAGCCCCCTAGACCATTGAAGGAATGAATTGCTTTTTAATTGAAATTGCCAAAGAGTAATTACTTTGAGCCAGGCTCACTCTGCTGGCAAATATACAAACACATTTGTTTTAAAGTTTACCTGTTTTTGCTATTCTACTTCATACGCACAGCTGTGTTCTTCTTCGTCCTTAGCACCTTCATTATTCATTGCCACATAAATATTTTCGAGCCCTGTAAGCCCTGAACCAAAAGTGTATTATTTATTTATCTACCAGTCGTTTTCAGTACCGGGCCCTAATCCTGCCCTCCGCAGCCTCAGCTCTCAGACCCCCTTGGAATCCTGTACCAAAGTCCTCCTCCCACTGACGCCTGGGTAACAGAGCTCGAGGTGTAGCTTCTCCTCCTAGCCATTCTCTTCTTTTTCAAGAAAACACATGAATCAAAAAGTATGCAGTTACTCCATGGTTAAGTTTGAGAAACTCACAACCAGGAATCCCAAACACTCCCCTTTGTCAGTATCTCCAGACTGGGGATGTGTCCACCTATGCTCAGAAACACACCCACAGAGAGACAGACACAAGTTTGGGAGAACATGGACCTTGAACTGTGTTCTGAGAGCAAGATATGAAGAAATCTCAGGACCTCTTTTGAGAGGGCTTTTCCTTCTCCCTGCTGGGCTCGGCCTACGTAATGGCCAGCGGGAGCCCTAGTCAAGCAGTGGGTTCAGCAATGGGCTCGTGAAGAGCCTCAACCAGTAGCTCCTCAGGAGGAAGATGAGGCAGACAGCAGTTCTACTCTGTCCTACAGGGTTGCTATGAGTCAGACTTACCCAGTAGCCGTGGATGGGGTTGAGGGCCAGATGTCAACCTAACAGGATAATCAATTGCTAGATCATGCTGCAATATTTCCTGATGAAGGCACTTTGGGCTCCCCCACACTGATGGTTTGCTGGCAATGACGAGAGCAATGTCTCTTTGGGATAAAAGGTACTTTAACTTGTCTCGTTCCAGAATCCCTTTGACCTCATCCTGTAAGTCTCTGTTGTGTAAATATTCATTAGATTTCTGGTTTGTGTTTTGTTTTTTCCAATTGTACCTGGAATCAAACTTTATCTCTTTCCAATCTTTAATAAGAGT
>NW_022103968.1:65377216-65379915 GCF_000313985.2 Echinops telfairi | reverse complement strand
TATATATATATAAAAGAGTACTCTTTCCGCAGGCTCTGAACCTGGGCTTAAACCACTGTCACACCAATAAAAAGACCCCTCACCCCAAATCCTCAGAGGGTAGAAAAGCACATCTGAACAAGGTGTGGAAATGTTTTTATTTCCCCCAAATATATTAATCTGCCTCATGACAAGGTATAGAATGGCATATGTGAACAATGAGCAATCCTAAATTTAGTTTATGCCATAAAACTCAAGAAATGGAACCACTCTGCGCTCCCCTTTAGATGGCTTAACGAAATATCAGGACTCCTATTTAACTGGTATGGGTACTAACCCCTTCATTGAAGGCAATTAACATTTACTGCATGTACAAATGGCAGCTGCTATTTTAAACAGGCATGTCAATGTAATGGTCTTTTCCTTGGTTCTCAAACTGAGCAATAACAAAACTGCACTGAGAATAACTACCTCTCGAGAACCTCATTGTATCAACCTCAGTGCAGAGGAAGACCTTAGCCATTTTGTTAAGGGACTTAACCAAATATATTTATTTAACTACCATGTTGTAACTCAAAAATACTAAGCTGTTCTATTCGAATTCTACAAAGTACAAAGGATAGGAATTTCCTATAGATTTTCAATACCAAGAGAAACATTTTAAACAAAATTACAGAGGCACATTTTGACAGAATAATTCAAGCATTACAAGCCACATTCCAAAACAGGTTTGCTTCCAAGGTCTAAGGAGAAAATGGGTGAACAAAATCAATCCCTCAATCTTCCTTCTGATTTTGACACTTAACATCTAATCAGGTTTTCTTCTCACACAACCTTTTTGATGGCCCATTAGTAAGAACCTTGATTAACATTGCTGGTAGAGGTGGTTTGTGGTAGGCTCACATTCTGCCCTGTTTTATGAGACTAGCCTGGAAATAACCTTTGTTTCCACTTTTTTATCAGCAGATCTCTCGTATGCCCTTCAAAGGTACTCAGGAGAGATGTAGATGGCTTGATCAAGGCTAAGCAGACAAGAAAAACAGCTCTATTTTTCTAACCATTCCTTAATCAATTGGTGGGCAATAGCTATCTTGGGGGGCAAGTAGAATGGGAAGGCCCCGTCCTGCTGTTGGGTATAGGGGCCCTTTCTCCTCAGGGCCATGGCCACCTCATCATGACTGAACCACGCAGCTGCCTCCAGTTCTCTCAAGTTCAGCTGGATCTGAAAGAAATAAGGTAGAACAGGATGTAAGGCAGGAACTATAAAAAATTACTGTTTGTTCATATTAGGGTGTCTCTCAGAGGTGCTAGGTCATTGGGGGATACCCTCTTGAAGTTGTGATATGCTTTTCTGTGTTTTGGTAACTGATGAACCTACAGGGACAGCAAGTAGAATGTGGGTTTCTGGGGGTGTGGGGTGGGCTGGTAAAAGGGAGATGATGTCAAGTAGCCTAGGAAGGAAAATTATGTTTGGAAACGGATTATGGAAGCAATGGTACGATTCTCCTTGACACGAGTGAACTTTGCAATGGCATAACATTTTTTGGTATGTGAAACCCAGGACTGATGAACCCATGTAGACAGCAAGTAGAATAAGAGTTACAGAGGAAGGGGTGCAGCGCTGATGGGGGTGTGATGGGGAGGCGATGTCAAAGTATCCTTGTAGGAAAAAATGTTTGGAAAGTGGTTGTGGAAGCAATTGCACAATTCTGCTGGATGTGGTTGAATTATGGAATGGTACGATATATGTATTAAATCCCAATTAATATATAGTCTTAAAAAGTTATAATACTATGGCCAAAGGTGACACCATTATTTCAAAACCTGAGATCCACAAGCTGTGATAAAATCTGTTTGAGATATTGCTCAGGAGCAAAAGAGACAAAATATATACTTGTATATAAAATATAAATACAAATAAGCTATATTTATTCATCCTCTGGAAATTATTATGATATAACGTATATTTGTGATGAAATACATAAGTATGGCTAGCCTTGAGAAGAATGGGAATTCCAGAAATTTTAATTGTGCTCATGAGGAGCTGGTCCAGGGATCAAGAGGCAGCTGTGCACACAAAACAAGGGAATACTGTGTGGTTTAAAATCAGGAAAGGTGTGCGTCAGGGTTGAATCCTCTCACTATACTCAATCTGTATGCTGAGCACATAATCAGGGAAACTGGATTATATGAAGAAGAATGTGGTATCAGGATTGGAGGAAGGCTTATTAACAATCTGCCCTATGCAGACGAAGCAACCGTGCTTGCTGAAAGTAAGGAAGATTTGAAGCACTTGATGATGAAGATCAGGGATTGCAGCTTTCAGTATGGTTTAAAACTCAATGTAAAGAAAACCAAAATCCTCACAACTGGACCAATAGGTAACATCAAGATAAATGGAAAATGACACATTTGCATTGGTAAATCTGCTGCACAACGCCTCTTTAAAGGGTGGAAAAGTAAGGACTAAGGTGCGATTTTCAATTGCTTGTATGCGTGTGGAAGTCGGACTCCGCATAGGGAAGAGGGAGGAAGAATCCCTGATGCATTAAACTAGCGTGTGAGCAAAGACCACTGCAAGTGGCACCGACTGCCAAAGAGTACCCACATCTGTTGTGAGAGAAGTACTGTACAGCCAGGACTCTCCTTGGAGGCCAGGATGGCGGCGAGACTTTGACTCCAGTACGTGGACACACTGTCAGGAGAGACGGGGCCCTCCA
>NW_022103968.1:65367024-65375777 GCF_000313985.2 Echinops telfairi | reverse complement strand
TTATGAGGCACCGTCGGAGTGGCAGTGCGAGAGGTTTTTTCACTAACATTCTAATGCTGCCTTTCACCAGCGGCAAATCTTACCAAGGCCAAAAATAACCAGGCAAGCCAACAAACAAAATAAAGCCCACTGCACGTGAATATCAAATTCTATTTGTTATTGTTTATACTGAAGTCTTCAGGGAAAGATGTACTACTAATAATAGTCTACACACCCAAAAATAAGATCAATGGGTGGATCTTTCTCGATGCATGTGATAAAGTGAGTAGAGCAAAAATGGAAGTATCTAGAGATGGGTGGGCATATGGGTGTTCACTGTATAATTCTTTCAACTTGTGTGTTTGAAAATCTGCCTAGTACAATATTGGAACTTGTGAATGCTAAAGAGTAGTGTTAGTGATGAGAGGGAAGAAGTGTGATTGATACCCCAGGTACAATAACAATAAGTTAAGAAATAGCTACTGTGTTGTAAGTGTTCATGGCCTCCATGTCCCCTGTATATGCCCTCGAGTCCTTACCAATGTCGCAGAAACCTGCCAAGGCAGAATACATCCCCTTGGGAAAGGCATTCTGGCGGACAAGTAGGCAGCGGGTCCCATCTGACACCAGAGTGATCACCACAGGAGCCATCTGCGGAAAGGGGATTCAGGAAGGGACAAGTCAAGAAAGCCTTTTAATTGTACGGCTTCCTTTCCAGGACCAAGTGGTGTCCCGCCTTCAGGGATGCTTACCTGTGGGTAATAGATGATCTGACTGGAAGGGCACACACGCTTGCTGCCCGCCACATTCTTCTTGGTGGGCTGCCCACTTCTGCTGCAGAACTGATGGGCATCATGCCAACGGAGGAGAGCCTGTGCCTAGGAGTATAAAGGTAGGCCAGGTTTCTTTCGGAGACACTGTAAGGCTTCTCTATAACAGCACTGGGCCTGCTACCTTCCACAACTCAGATGGAAAATGCCATGCCCTCCCCAGCGCTTTCTATGGTTACTGTTTAAATAGGGGCCCTGGTGGAATAATAAGTTACACGTTGGGCTGCTAAGAGCAAGTTCAGCAGTTTGAAACCACCAGCTGCCCTGATGGAGAAAGGTAAAGCTTTCAACTCCAGTAAGGAGTTCCAGCCTCAGAAACCCACAGGGCCCATACTACCCTGTCCTATAGGGTCGCTATGAGTTAGAACTGACTTGATGGCCAGGAGTGAGAGCCATTAAACTTCCAGAGAGAACTATCTGAACACATTTCCCTAGCATCAGAAGTCTGAACAAAAGAGCGCCGTTTCTAGGTATCAAATTATTTAAAACACACAGAATACAAAGGTAATATAATGGACACTCATGTATTTATTACCTCATCTTAAAAAAACATTTCCAATATGGTTGAATCGCCCCACATGCTCCTTTCCTGGAAAGTTGGAAGGTGTGTGTATGTGTGTCTGTTTACAATTTTTAAAATTAAGGACTATTTTTTAAAAAAAAAGATACATTCCAGGGGTATTAACTGTATTCAAAGGTTGTGAGAACTATCTTTTTTAATCAAATTGGTCATCAAGAGTACTTTAGCAAATGAAATGCAATTTGTGAAGAAAAGTTATTAAAATAATGTGATGTGACTCTTCATAGAAAAAAATATGGTGGTGTGTTAAAAACATCTACGAGGCTGGTGTATCCTAATGGGACAGATTAGAAACTCTGCTGAGCAGGTTTGCCTTCCTGCCTGCCTTTCTTGTATGCAGTGCAAAAGCAGGAAGACTGAGCAATCCTCCTGCAGCACATGGCCTTTCTGACAAGACTACGGCAGGATAAGGCATCAACTGCCACCCATGCGTTCACCCAGTACACACACGGTCTGACTGCATCTTCTATGGAACGGAGGGATTAGAGTCTACCGTGGACAGCAAGGAGGCATCCTTCACATTCAGCTGAAAGAGAGCCTTCCTTAGCTCTGTGAAGGACCCCCTGAGCTCTGCCTCCACTTCAGGTTTCTGTAAGGCAGCTGAAAAATTAGAAAAGAGAAGGAAATGAAACAAATGCCAAGCTCTGCTTGGGGGACCTTTTGCCTTTATTCTGTGAGAAGAGTGTTTCTCAAACTCATCTAATAAGACTCAACTGGGAAAAATACAAAATACAGAGATTCCCAAGCCCCGAGCTGGAGACTCTGAAGCAGCAGACGTGGAGCGAGGCCTTGAAACCTGTTTTTAGCAAGCACCAAGCGATTCTTATGCTCAGGCCAGCTTGGGGAACATCAAAACCCCCAGATGTGTTGTTGCCATTGAGTCCGACTCACAGTGACTCTCGAGGAGAAAGTCACATTGCCCAGAGAATGTCCAAGGCTGTGATCTGTCCCGAAGCTATCTGCTACATCTCTCTCCGGCCGAGCCTGATGAATGTGCACCTTCGGGTCGGCAGCTAAGCCAACCGCTAACCACTGTGCACCACAGCTCCTCATGTAAGACATACACACTGGATAAAGGTGTGCTGGAGGAATCAGCCCACAACTCATGGCAACTGTGACAGGTTTGTGTCCCTCCAAAATAGGTCCTAGATCCTAATCCTTGTCTGTGGTCACAACCCCATCTAGGAAGGGGTTGTCCTGGTTATAGAAGCCCTGGTGGTATGGTGGGCTGCCAACTCTACCGCCAGCAGTTCGAAATCACCAGCTGCTCCTTGGGAGGAAGAGGAAGCTTTCTGCCCTCATCAAGATTCATAGCCTAAGCAAAATAATAATTTATCAATTATCAAGGGTTCATGAACGAGGGAGGGGGCAGGGAGAGAGGGGAAAAAAGGAGGAGCTGATACCAAGGGCTCAAGTAAAAGGCAAATGTTTTGAGAATGATGATGGCAATAAATGTTCAAATGTGCTGGACACAATGGATGGATGGATGGATTGTGATAAGAGTTATATGAGGCCCTGATAAAATGTTTGGGGAAAAAAAAAGATTTACAGCCTAAGATGTAGTTAGGGGAAAATGTAACACCTTATCATTTGATCTCCCTTTTGACCCATTTTAACCTTCTTCTCGTTTTTAATAATTTCTGCTTTCTTTTCTATTGAGTGTTTTCTCTATTTTATTTTGTTATTATTAGCTTATTTTTCCTTTTTGGTATGTTTTCTGTATATGAAACCCAGGATAGGCAAAGTCATAGAGACAGTAACTGGATTAATGGTTTCTTGGGAGTATGCCAGGGGAGGCTGGGGGAAAAAGAAAAGCTGCTAACAATGAGCACAAGAAAGATGAAAATATTCTAAAATTGATTGTGGTGATGATTGTACAACTCTTCCTGATATGACTAAAAGATTGCATTGTAAGATATGTGGATTATGTGCCCAAAAAACTGTTGAAAACGAGGGCAGCCTAGGAAACCCACAGGGGCAGGTCTTCCCTGTGCTAGGGGGTGGGGTGGGGGGGTCACCATGAGCTGGAAGCCACTTGATGGCAGTTGAGTGATGGTTTTTCCTTTGTTATGGGAAGTGGCCGTATCAGTGTAGGGCATGTTCTATCACCTTGGAAATAGAAAAAGAGCAAATAAGGCATACAGAAACAAGGACATGAGATCCAAGGGGACCAAGGGACAAAGGCATTCCCCAGAGCCGACAGAGAGAGAGGGCCTTCTGCTCGAGTCTGGACCCTGGATTTGGACTTTGAGCCACCTAAATTGTGAGAAAATTCATTTCTGTGAAAGCCACCTAGCTGTGGTATCTTTGTTAGAGCATGGCTAGATAATTAAGAGGAAGTCTTGGTGGCTTAGTGGGTGACTCATTGAGTTGCTAACCCCAAGGTCAATGGTTCAACTACCAGTGGTTCCTTGGGGGAAAGATGAGGCTATACCTGTACAGATTTACTCTCAGAAACCCGAATGGGACAGTTCTACCCAGCTATAGGGTCACTATGAATCGGAATCAATTTGAGAGTTTTGGGTCAGTAAGATATCTTAAGCTATAGGGTCGCTATGAATCGGAATCAATTTGAGAGTTTTGGGTCAGTAAGATATCTTAAGACAGTAACTATGACTGGACCATTCTGATCAATACGGTTTTCACTGGCTCATGTCTAAAGTTTATGGTCAGGCCTGTCTTTCAGATCACACATTGGGCTGCTAACTGCAAGGTCAGCAATTTGAAACCACCAGCTGCTCCATAGGAGAAAGAGGAGGCTTCCTGCTCCTGTAAAGATGTAGAGCCTGAGACATGCCAGGGGGCAGTTCTACTAGAATCAACTCAACGGCTGTTTTTTGGTTTATTTGGACGGATACTTGGTTAAACCTGTATAGCATCAGAGGGACATGGGAGCTTCCACTGGTCAGCCAATGGGGACTGTGCTTGAGGTGCCATGGCCAGGAATCAAACCTGGGTTGCCCACGTGGAAGGCGTGAATTTTACCACTGACCCATCACTGCCCCCTCACAGAGGTAGAGGGACTAATAAACATCTTTATATCTACCACTATTAAGAAAGCAAGCATTTCAATGCCCTGTGTTTTCTTTTAAATATAATCATAATAGGTGGAACTATATTTTTTAATGTTCTTACTTAAAAAAAAGGAAAAAGCTAATAACCTATGGGTATTCCTAAAACTGTTCCTTCAAGTTTTATTGTTAGGTGAAAGTCCAAAGTCTGAAAAGCACTAGGAAACGCCCATTAGGGAGAATGCTGTATACCACTTGTGGGAGAGGGGCTGCCCAGACCCAGGTCCAGAGCAAACCAGGCTTCATGTTGTTCGGAGCAGCCAATCAGTACGGAATCTTCTATTTTGTGAGCATCCTGTCCAAACTTACCCAGGAGCCTTTCCAATTCTAAAAAACAAACAAACAGAAAAGGGAGAGAGAAAAACACAGGGGTTTTACTTAGACCAAACCTCCAAAGCCAAACCTGCGGCTCCTGAATCGTTCCCCTTCCTGGAAGGTGTCTCAGAGCAGGACTGGGCGCCGCAGGTTGTCAGTGGTTGCTTTGGAGGAATTAGATTCGCCAAGGGTTATTCTGAGGAACCTACAGGGTCACTAAGGGTCAGAATGCATGCAATGGCAGTGAGCCTCTGGGCGCAACTTGTATCGGGAACCTTCTGGTTAGTAGCCAAGCATGTTAACCATGTGTACCACCCAGGGGCTTCTCAGTTAAATCATCTCAGTCATGTTAGACACATGGGAAGTAATTTACTTCAGCAAAATGTCTATCTATCTGGCTTCTAGTCATTGTCCTGCCGCCAGTTCATGATATGGCCTCAGTCTAATCATGCCCTTCTCTAGGCTTCCGTGCCTGGTCAGCAGCTGAGGAGTGGACACTCAAAAAGGACTCCCTTCCAGACAGAGACCTGGAATGCAGCACCCTGAGCGTATCCCATAGGGACGAGACAGACCCGGATTCGTAAGAGACGGGAGTTGCATTTGTAGAGCACTGAGAAACTGGTTTAAAGTGATCCAGCACCCTTCAGTTCTACAGTTCAGCCTGCAGAGTATGTGGCTTCTGTGGGTCAGAGGGGAATGCTCAGCTGAGACCCTAGTCTGGACAAAACAATGCTGTGAAGGGAGTATCTGTCTTCCCAGGCAGAAGGGACTTACATGATGGGCTTCAAAGAGTTTGTAGAAAAAGTGAATGAAAAAAATGGAACTTTCCCAGAAAACTTTTGAAGCCCCGTTTTAGTTATTTGTTTAGGAAACAATATAACATTATGTGAGAGATCTCAAGATAATGTTTGGAGCCTTCTGATGGAATCCTCATATTCTCTGCACAGCCAGAAACTACCTATTCAAGACTGACATCTGACCATGGGAAATACAGTGGCAATGTATTTAAAGTTAAACAGAGTTCTCAAAAAATTAATTTATGGTAGAGATATACAAATTAGCTGTTTAATTCTTATCAAAGGACACTTACAGTCAATTAAGAAAAGAAAAATACTGAACAGTTGGTAACCACAATTGAGGCAAGAGAAATAGAAAAGTACATATGGACTTCCATCACTTTTCCTACTAAGTGTGGCTTTGTTCCAAGAAAAATGTATTTACACAAATAGGCATTGGGCCTGATTTGGACAGCAGTTTTGCTGAGCCCTGGTCTACAGCATTTGTGGTTAATATCACCACCCAAACAATATCTAGCTAGGCAATTCATGTTCATACACTAAATTATTATTATTATTATTATTTTAAACATTTTATTAGGGGCTCATACAACTGTTATCGCAATCCATACACACATCAATTGTGTAAAGTGTATTCGTACATCATTCTCAAAACATTTTCTCTCCACTTAAACCCCCGACATTAGGTCCTCATACACTAAATTATTAACTGGCAGAAACAGTACACAAGCTTGAGATAGAGAAGCTGTTAGAAAAATCTAGACATTAAAGCTCAAAGATTGTTTTAAGAGCTTCAAGATACACTGAATTGTGGCAACAGGCTAGTTTACTGGTTCCCTTGGGCTTACCTAATAGACTATATTGGGGGGCCAGGTAAGGCTGCTGCTGCTGCTCTGCTTTCTGAAGCAAAGGAACCAGGTTATGAAAGAGGTAAAATGCTCCCGTGCGCTGGGCTTTTTTACATGCATCATCATCTTCCTTCAGTTCAAACATAAACCTGCATTTGGGAAATAAAGTGTTATAAAACCACACTCCGCTTGTTGTGCGGCATTCATCTTTGGGAATGCTGCTCCCATGCCCCTCTTCTCCCGTGGCTACTTCAATATTTCATTTACATCCTAACTTGCCCCGGAAGTGATGGAGATGGCTGCAACATTCCCTCCTTGGCCCTCACTGCAGACCTTGCTCAGCCGTCTGTGGCCGCATGCGGGTTATACTATGTGCTAAGTTGTCTCTCTCCCCTGCAAGACTGGTGATGGTTGTTAGTTACGGACAAGTCAACTCTGATTGATGGCAGCTTTATGTATACCAGAGCAACATGCTGCCCGATCCCGCATCATCTTCCTGGCCATGGGCATTGTATAGTGTCTTCCAGCCTAAGTGCTCATTTTCCGGCACTATACCAAACAATACAGAGGTTTTCATTAGCTACTTTTCAGAGACCCAGTGGCACCCGATGACACCGTCTTCCTCAATGGGCTGCTAACTGCAAGGGCAACAGTTCAAACCCGCCAGCCATTCTACGAGACAGAGCCGTCTGCTCTCATGAAGATTCAGTCTCAGGACGCCTATGGAGGGTGTCTCTGAGTCAGAGTACACTGGATGGCAGTGGTTCATTTTCAGAAGTAGACTGCCACGCCTTTCTTCTTCGTCTGTTGTAGTCAATCAATCCCCCTGAAACCTGTCCACCAGGGTGAGCCTGCTGATATTTGAAATACCAGCGGCATTGTTTCCAGCATCACAGCAATACACAAAGTACACAACTGACAGACGGGGGTGGCCTAAGAGACTATGAGCTCTGTACGGGCAGGGTCTCCCTCGCTCAGCTTTGTTTCCTAGTAATTAGCACAGTGAATGGCTCAACTCAATCAATATTTACTGAGTTGACCTTTAAGAGCCATAAATATTTACTGAGTTGGATCAAGGTACTGTGCCAGTATTAGCCAGTGAGGTAAGAATTGACGTCTGGTTGCGGGAAAGGCAGAGAAGCACCGGGGGAAAAGCAGCACCCAGGGAAGGTCTGGAGAGGCTCGCAGCCTTGGTCGCTGCAGACAAGGAACAAGCACTAGACTCTCAGGACATCTCATTCCATACAGAAGGTAAAGGTCAGATTTTCCCTTGAACACACGTTTGTTTCTAACATGGAGCTTCAAAAATTGGGATCGACCTTCAAACTCCTTATCTCTGCTGACGGTCTCATCGATAGACGGGAAAGTGACGCCTACATTTGATCGGTTTACTATTTTCAGTAGCCCAAATAAATGTGGAGAAAAAGATAACATGCAATCGTCGATTTCTCTAAAAGAGCGAGTACTGCAGCACGTTCTAAATTTTTCTCGTGTGTTCTGTGTCTATCCCCTCAAGACCCTTGGGCACGGCTGCAGTGTGATTCAGTGTGGGTGGACTTGGCACCTCCTTGGACCTGAGTGCCAACCACTTTTGCCGGCATGAGCCTGTGAATAGCCTCTCTGGTATGGGCATATTTTTTCGTCTTAAGCGGGAAGCAGAGTTCACAGATATTTTCTGCAGATCTGGAAGCTTTTGTAAAACCAGGAGGCAGAGTCAGCTCAACATGAATATACAAAGCAAATGATAAAAGCACCAATGGCAACATAACTCGTCGATCCTGTCTGATGCACGGGGTACAGTGAGCTCCTGATAGCAAAAGACCAAAGAAGCAGCAGATGTTAAAAACCAAACCAAACTCACTGCCATCGAGTCCATGCTGACTCATCGTGAGCCCCAGTGGGTTTCTGAGACGGTGACTGTTTTCGGGAGCGGAAAGCCCAGACGGCCGACCAAAACCCAACATGTAAGCAACTATGCTATCAGAGCTCCTGATGGTTTTTTAACTTCTGAGTGACTTCAGTCTCCTGGGGCCAATACCCAATGTATGTCAAAGGAGAGCCACGGACCACTCAGAAGTTTCCAAATATAAACAATGGAATAAACACTGCTGCCCTCGCAGGATAGCAGCAAAAATGGTGCAACCTGTGCTTTGCCCTAATGACCCTACCAGCCAAAACGCTGACAAAAACACCCAGGGGGAGGCCTTCCTTAAACTAGGACCTCACTGGAAATGGAACTGGAACTGAGATCCCGAAGTTCCATATGCTCTTTTTGATCAGAAGCTCAATTTTAAAATGTCATTTTCCTCCTTTAGTCATAATAGCATGGGAAC
>NW_022103968.1:65363902-65366109 GCF_000313985.2 Echinops telfairi | reverse complement strand
TCCCTGTGTTTCCAGTTCCTATCTGTACCAGTGTACATGCTCTGGTCTAGCCAGATTTGTAAGGTAGAATTGGGATCATGATAGTGGGGGGGAGGAAGCATTAAAGAACTAGAGGAAAGTTGTATGCTTCATCAGTGTTATACTGCACCCTGGCTGGCTCATCTCCTCCCTGTGACCCTTCTGTGAGGGGATGTTCAGTTGCCTACAGATGGGCTTTGGTTCTCTACTTGGCACTATCCCTCATTCTCAATGATATGATTTTTTGTTCATTGATGCCTGATACCTGATCCCTTCGACACCTCCTGATCACACAGGCTGGTGTGCTTCTTCCATGTGAACTTTGTTGCTTCTCAGCTAGATGGCCGCTTTTTAATCTTCAAGCCTTTAAGGCCCCAGATGCTATATCATTTGATAGCTGGGCACCATCAGCTTTCTTCACCACATTTGCTTATGTACCGGCTTTGTCTTCAGCAATCGTGTCGGAAAGGTGAGCATCATGGAATGCCAGGTTAATAGAACAAAGTGTTTTTGCATTGAGTAGAAGCCCAACGTCCATCTGCTACCTTAATACTAAACCTATAAATATATGTACATAGATATAAAATATTCTTTATTGATATGACTTTCTTTTCTCATGATTTTGATCCTTTTTAAAAAACCAAACTTTTTTTAACCTAACTTTTGGCTCAATTTTACATTCTTATTTTTTAGACTCTACACAATAATTCTGCTAAAGTTCTCAAGGTCTCAGGATGAGAATTGCAAAATGACCTCAAGGTTCAACAATATATAAACAGTGCATGAGATCTTGTTGCTTGCTCACTCTCAGCCACATCTGGTAATATCCTTGCAATCCTGATCCTTTACATTTTAAAAGAGGCATTCAAGTTTGTCAGAGCTTTTTATAATGTAAAGATCTGGTTGTGATCTTACAAAACTCCACAGGGCACCCCAGGGATATTATCAGTCCAAGACTACTATGTAAATTCATTTCTTAGGTTAGGAGCTCTTGGATCACACCATATAGGTGGCCAAATTTTAGACCCCAGAACTGTATGATAGAAGGCTAGAGAGTTCATATTCAAAGATGGAAATTTTCCGCAGGCTGAGACAAAGACCCATTTTCTTGGGCTGGTCCAGATTACCCCCCCTCTGACCTCACCCCCCCACCCTCTACCGCCCCAGGTCTAGCTTTCAATGAAGTTTATTTCTTGGGTCTTTGGCCTTCTTTCCAGGAAACTTTACAAAAACTTTTTGAACATAGTTTTAAATGTGTTTCTTATTCTAGCACCCAGATATATATTATAATTTATTTAACTTTTCCCTTCTTGTTCATTCATTCAATGATATTTTACTACCTAATACCTGCCAGGCACCATCTCCTCCCCTTCCTGCCGTGGACTCGGTTCTGACTCATAAAGACTATAGGACAAGGAGAACTGCCCCGGTGGGTAAATCTTTATAGGAAGCAGAAAGGCCCGTCTTTCTCCCATAAGGGATCTGATGCTGTGACAGCCAGCCCTGTGGTCAGCAGTCCTCCATGTAACCCACTAGGTCATCAGGGTGCCATATTGGAAAAGACAAATTCTTATCTTAATAGAATTTATATTCAAGTGTGTGAAGCATTTTAGGTATTATTAGACATATAGGTTTGTTTGCAATTTTTCCAATTATAAATAGGTTATAATGAGCACCCACAATAGGTAAATATTAATGATAAAACAAACAAACTCACTGCCATCCAGCCGATGCCAATTCTTTCCTTCTTAAACACACGTAGACATTTTTTATATCATAGCCGACTCATAGAGACCCTATAGGGCAGGGCAGAACTGCCCTTGAAGTTCCACGTCACGTGAGTAGAAATCCCCACTTTTCTCTCATGAAGTGGCTGCTGGTTTCAAACTGCTGACCTTTCAGTCAGCAGTCCAACACAGAACTACACCACCAACGCTGCCTATCTTGATAATGCAGCTACTTAATTCTTAATATGGGATTGCTGAAACATTTAGGTTTAATCATTTAATGGACCAAAGATAGAATAATTAGAGCTCAAGGTGCTCAAAACTCACCTGGTCTTAGAGATATAGGTTGACAGCAGTCTAGCGCGCCAACAAGGACTTCTCCTGTAAGCTATCCCACAATAAAGAGACATGGTCACGTCCTTAGAGGGAACATGAATAAAAAAATTTTTAAATAAGTCATAG
>NW_022103968.1:65358761-65360342 GCF_000313985.2 Echinops telfairi | reverse complement strand
TTTTTTTAAAGCATGCTAGAAGGATAGTAAAGGTAAAACTTCTATTTCAACAACCTGTAGTGAAATGATTTGGTATGGCTTCTAGCCATACTAATTTGTCATTCCCACTGGATGAGTGGGTAGGAGCATGCAAATAAGGTGTGGGGGACTCTAACCGAGGGAACAGCCAGTTTTGTCATTCTACTGGGCATAAAGTGAACCATCTCCTAAACAAGAACAGGGGATCTCCTGTCCATCAAGAAAAAAGAGCAGAGCATCTCTTGTGGACCTTAAGATCCCTGTGTGAACAGGCAGCGGTGGCCGAGGCAACAGCAGAAGCAAGCAGCACCGAGAGCCGCCCACCTATGGAATAAAGCTGAGTGTCTTGGGGCAGTGGGCTGGCGTGCAGTGAGGTGCCCTTTGGACATGTGTCTTTCCGAAAGGAGCTTTGTCACACTTGCCCAAGCACGACTGAGGCTAAGGGCCAAGTGGCTGAGGGGCCAAGGACCGCATCACTGATGTGGCCATGATGGCTGAGGAGCTGAAAAAGGAGCAAGACACAAGCGCACGCCCGGAGCGCATGAAGAAGACCCTGGAGCAGACGGCGTGGCGCGGGAGCTTCAGGCCCAGCTGGAGGATGCGGAACAAGCTGCCCTCCGGGGCAGGAAGAAGCAGGTGCAGAAGCTGGAGGCCAAGGTGCGGGTGCTGGAGGCTGAGCTGGACGCCGAGCAGAAGAAGCACTCGGAGGCCCTCAAGGGGGTGCGGAAGCACGAGCGAGTTCGCCTACCAGGCCTTGGAGGACAGGAAGAACGTGGCCCGCATGCAGGACCGGGTGGACAAGCTGCAGAGCAAGGTCAAGAGCTACAAGCGCCAGTTTGAGGAGGCGGAGCAGCAGGCCAACACGAACCTGGCCAAGTATCGCAAGGCCCAGCAAGAGCTGGATGACGTAGAGGAGCGAGCAGACATGGCAGAGACACAGGCCCATAAACTGCGGGCGCAGACCCGGGATGCCCTGGGCCCCAAGCACAAGGAGTGACGCGGAGCCCCAGCCCCCAAGCGCCAAAGGGCAGCTGTGTTGGCTTTGCTCCCTGGAGCCCGGTGGACCCTGAAGAAAGGCCACACCTGCAGCTCGTGGGCACCCTCGTTTAGGACTGGGGTCCCCTGGACAAAAGTCAGGTCCACAACTGCCACTTAAAGTTCTTTTAATAGTCAAAAAAAAAAAAAAGAGAGAGAGAAGAGCCTGCCTGGATGGAAGAAGTGCTATATCCTAACCATTTCTGATCCTAACTTGTAACCTGCTAGCTTCCCAAACAAACCCCATCATCATGGGTCTAAGTTCTGTGTGCCACTGTGATGACTTACTAAATGCAGCAGAGAAGCGGGTGCTTTGGAAGGGCCGGAGTACAGAAGGCTGTAGCGTGGAGGCGTGTGACCGTCTCATAGGAACTGATGTTAGGCTGATCAGCGTGATTCTTCCTCTTGTACAGAGGTTAGATGTCACTGCTTCTACACCAGTCTTGCATAACCCAATGACTTCTATGAAATACTGACAGAAATATATTTAAAGTCAGTATTTCTGCCTCATGAAATTCTTATAATGCC
>NW_022103968.1:65350579-65358380 GCF_000313985.2 Echinops telfairi | reverse complement strand
TATAATGCAGATACTTCTGGAGGGCAAATTAAGAATACTGATCAAAATGTTAAGGAGCCCTGGTGGTAGAATGGGTTACACACTGGGCTGCTAATCACAAAGTTATCAGTGGTTCAAACCCACCAGCCACTCCTTGGGGAAGAGATGAGGCTTTGTGTTCCCATAAAGATATACAGTCTTGGAAACCTGAGGAAACAGTTCTACTCTGCCCTATAGGGTTGGCTATGAGTTAGAACAGATTCAACAGCAGTGCATATCAAAATGTTAAATATGCCAAAAAAAAAGCTAACTACTCAATCCTTTCACTTAGCATTTCCATTTCTAGGGAAGAAAATGATATGCATAAGAACATTAACTGAAAATTATGACCAACCAAACCCAATCATATTGCAATCAAATTGATGCTGACTCCTAGCCATTTTTTCTCTCCTGCTAGAATTCTTTGTAGACAGGATTTTTATAGACTAGGGTAGAACTTCCCCCTTTGAGTTTCTGAGACTATAACTCTTTGCGGGAGTAGAGAGCCTGGTTTTCCTCCAGCAGAACATCTGGTAGTTTCCAAATGCTAACCTTGAGGATCACAGCCCAACATGTAACCACTGTAACCACCAGGGCTCCTTGAAAATTATGACACAATGAAATAATACAAAGAAAACAAGGTAACAGTAGGAATACAAATATGAAGTAACAAGAATGTTCTGAATATATATTTTAGTAGTAAGAGGAGATACACAAACTACCCAAAGCCAAACCCACTGCCAGCGACTCAATTCGGACTCATCGCGATGCTACACAGGGTTTTCTAAGATCGTAAATCTCTATAGAGGTGGACAGACTCATCTTTCTCTCTCAAAACAGCTGGTGGGCTTGAACCACCAACCTTGCAGTTAGCAGCCCATAATGCCACCAGGGCTCCATAGACATATACTAATATAAATAAAGTATGCACATATATATGTTGTAATATATACATTAAAATATCTAGACATATACATACTGAATATTTAACACTGACTAATTTGGGGTGGTTGGGATGAGGGCAAGAATTAGAAAGAGCAATTTTAATTTTTTACTGTATACATTTCTATACTTAAAAATTCTTGTGCGGGGAAGAGGGAGGGAAAAAAAGAGGAGCTGATCCCAAGGGCTCAATGGAAAGTAAATGTCTAGAAAAAAAAAATGGAATTTATGTACTAATATGTCAGATACAATTGAAGTATGGATTGTAACAAGAGTTGTAAGAGCCCCCAATAGAATGATTTATTAAAATAAAACTAAAATAGTTTCTAAGAGGAAATGCACAATTATTCTATGTCTGGTTCACTGTCCCTGTGAAACACCTGGCCACACTCCTTACACGCCCAAGGGGACCTGCGACTACTGTTGGGTTGGTAGTTATGGCTACTGATTAATCTGTGTGACCCCTGGTGCTGGGCTGCCGAAGCTTGACATAGTTTCTGCTACTAAACCTGAGCCACCTGGGGATTATCAAGGTCTGCTGACTCATGAGTTGGTTGTCACAGAGTGTACAGTGTCGAAGGGATCGCTGAAGACAAATGGGTGCATAAGCAAATGTGGTGAAGAAAGCTGATGGTGCCAGGCCATCAAAAGATATAGCATCTGGGGTCTTAAAAGCTTGAAGGTAAACCAGCGGCCATCTAGTTCAGAAGCAACAAAGCCCACATGGAAGAAGCACACCAGCCTGTGTGATCACCAGGTGCCAAAGGGATCAGTTATCAGGCATCAAAGAGCAAAAAATCATTATCATTGTGTGCTCACCTCCCTGATACGATAGCTGAAGACAAATGGGTGCATAAGCAAATGTGGTGAAGAAAGCTGATGGTAGCCAGCTATCAAAAGATATAGCATCTGGGGTCTTAAAGGTTTGATGGTAAAAAAGCAGCCATCTAGCTCAGAAGCAACAAAGCCCACATAGAAGAAGCACACCAGCCTGTGCGAATCACAAGATGTCGAAGGGATCAGGTATCAGGCATCTCAGAACCAAAAAATCTCATCATAATGAATGAGGCGGGGAGTGTGTGTGGGAGACCCAAAGCCCATTTGTAGGCCACTGAACATCCCCTTACAGAAGGGTCTCCGGGAGGAGACGAACCAGACAGGGTGTAATGTAGCAATGATGAAAAATACAACTTTCCTCTAGTTCCTAAATGCTTCCTCCCTGCTCCCACTATCATGATCCAAATTCTACCTTGCAAGTCTGGCTGGACCATAGGATGTACACGGGTACAGATAGGAACCGGAAACATGGAATCCAGGGCGGATGATCCCTTCAGGACCAATGGTGTGAGTGGCGATACTGGGAGGGGAGAGGGAGAGTGGGTTGCAAAGGGGGAATCTACTACAAGGATCTACATGTGACCTCCTCCCTGGGGGACGGACAACAGAAAAGTGGGTGAAGGGAGACGTCGGACAGGGCAAGATATAACAAAATAACAATTTATAAATTATCAAGGGTTCATGAGGGAGGGGGGAGCAGGGAGGGAGGGGGAAAAATGAGGACCTGATGCCAGGGGCTTAGGTGGAGAGCAAATGTTTTGAGAATAATGAGGGCAATGAATGTACAAGTGTGCTTTACACAATTGATGTATGTATGGATTGTGATAAGAGTTGTATGAGCCCCTAATAAAACAATTTTTTTAAAAAGAGAAGAAAAACTTGGCTTATACATGAGTATATATGGTAATTTTGGGGGAGCTTGTTTTCTTTCTCACTTCTCAGAGAGGGGAGGAGGAGAAACATGGGTCTAATGTGTATTACAGCCATGCCAAGTTTGACATACCTAATGCTCAGATCTAAAATGACTGGAACTTTCTTTTTATGTATCTATGGCATCTAGTACAGTCCCCAGTACAGTGTAAAGCTGTGCCAGATATGAAACTGAATGAGCAAAGAAATGAAAAAACTACTTATCCTCATTTCATAAGTAAGGAAGACAAAGATCCAATCAGAATGCTTGGGAATGACTCCCGCCCCCCACCCCACCCCCACCCCCAGCACACTTAAGAGAAAAAAAAAAAGAACGCTTGGGAACAACAGATCATAACTCACGGCTGTCTGGTTCCAAATCACACGTTTTATTTACTATCCCATGAATTAGATCTGACTCGATGGCATCTTACAGCATATGTCTTCCTTACTATGTATAAAACTGGTGCAGCAGAGGCATCTGACCTTTTCTAACTTCACAAGGGGAAGTTATTAGCATCATTAGCATCAACCACCCAAGAGGTCAGACATACCTCACCTGCCGATCTTTTTACCAATTCTGGCACCAGCTGTTCTTCCCAGGGCACCCTACTTCCTGGCTGGATTTGATCATTCATTGCAATGGCAAAGCTGAACTCAAAGACAGTATTCACAAGTGTGGGGCTTATTAGGGAAAGAACAGGTTACACAGCAACTGCAACTGCATAGACAGGGTAGAATTGCTTCTCTGAGTTTCTGAGACTGTAACTTTTTACAGGAGTAAAAATCCCATCATTCTCCCAAGGAGCAGTGGGTGGTTTTGAACCGCTGACCTTGGGATTAGGAGCCCAATGTGTAACCACTACACCAGATCAGCTGTGAGTCAGAATTGACGCAACAGCAGTGAGAAGTAGTGGAGTAACAGCAGGTTACTAACTCATTCAAGTTCAGGAATGCTAAGCATGCAGTTCTTCAATCAGACAACCTCTTCTCAGTCATAACCTCAAGCAGGTCCTCACTCTGGCTCTTGGCCTGGCCTCTGTCTTACTCCCTAGTCTGCCTCTCTAAAATCTAAACTCACTGCTACCAAGTGGATTCTGATTCATAGCAACTCCATAAGATGGGGTAGAACTGCCCTGAGCTGTTTCAACACTGTACCTCTTTACAGAGTAGAAAGTGTCCTCTTGTCCCAGAAGAGGAGCTTACAATTATTCTTTAGCTCTGCCAGTAAGTGGTACTCAGCTTTCTCACTATGTAGGTTGGTGAGCCTCTTCTGGAGACACTCCACTTCATCAACAACCCTCTAGCCCAAAGGCACTCCATTTTTTAGCTCCACGAGCCAAGAAGCCCACTGCACTGTCTCCTGTTGGTTTCCTGGTTCTATGGACGCTGCTGCCACAGCAATTCTACAGCTGCCATAAAGGTGCCATGTACCTCATATACATTATTACCAAGCTATCTAATCCCCTGGGTGGGTCACAAACACTTCAACTGCCTAGGTCCATCCAGTTACTTAGTGGGTAGTACAAAATTATAGCTTGTTTTGGGATGCTGTCCAATGAGTTCGGACTCATAGTAACTTATGTGTAACAGAATGAAACACTGCCCAGTCCTGCTAAAAGGGCCATATTAAGCAATTCACTGCACCACACTGTATTACTGTGGGGATCAAATGAGAAATGCACAGGAAAGTATTTTCCACCATCATTCACTATTAACATTTTTTAAAAGTACAAAACCTGAGAGAGATGAATAGAAATACCTTTTTTTAGCAAAAATGTCTAAAAGATGAGGCAAGGCTCTAAGATTAACACTTTCTCTGAATACCCTTTAATAATTAACTAACACATGTTTTTCATCTTTCTGAACAAAAAGATTGATTTTTCCAGCTTTAGAGCATGACAAAAGAGACCATCTCAAATCTCTGCAGTTACTTCTGAGAAGGGGCGAGGCTCAGAGTGTTCTCTCCAAGACGATGGATCTAGATGGGCTGTGGAACTATGTAAAGCTGAGGAACCTCTGGGATATGTATTTCAAGCTCCCACTGAGAAGTTTTCTAGATTGCTTTCTAGCAAATAGTTTTTCCTTCATTAATAGAACTAATCCAGGCACAAAAAAACCCAAACTCACTGTCAAACAAGTTGAAGAATCATAGTAACCGAATAGGACCTGGGTAGAACTGCCCTTTTGGGTTTCTGAGACAGTAACTCTTTGTAGAATAGGAAGCTTCATCCGTCCCCCACGGAGTGGCTGGTAGCTTTGAACTACTGTCCTCATGGTTAAGCAGCCCAACGCTAACCATTATATTATCATACTTGTAAATCAGGCAGAACACAGAGGAGTCAATCAATTCTATTTTAAAGTAACTTTGGCTTTAAAATTATTGGCTTGGTGAATGGGACAATTCTATGATTGATGATACAAACTGGTCATTCTCCTGGTTTCTGCAAAAAGAAGAGACTATGCTAAAATCACCAAAAGCTGTCAAAGAACTTTTCCCACCCAGTTCTGATTCTTTTTCTCCGTAAAATCCTTCCTGCACATAGATCCTGAACAGACTTGTGTTCCACTGTTGTTGCTAGGTGCCATGGCGTCGGTACAGCAAATAGAAACATTGCCCAGGCCTCCACTGGTCTCAACAGTGAGCCCATTGTTGCAGCCACTGAGGTCAACTCATCTTGTTTGCTGACCTCGCCTTACCAAACATGGTGTCCTTCTCTAAGGACAGCATTTTCAAACAGTATAACGTGCTTCTTTGTACTCACTTGAATTTTGCGTGGGGAGGAAGTAAAGAGGGGCGTCTTCCAAGGCCTCGAGAATCAGCGTAAACTATGAAGTTCCAAATGTTTCTGGGAAGTTCTGCCACTCTCCTGAAGAGGAAGGATTGAGGCCTCTGACACTTCCCAGAAGCTTTCAAGAGCTGCATTCTGGGAAATGTAGTTTAGCCCCAGTCTACTGCTATGTCTTCCGACTACGAAGTTAACCTTCAAGGTCAACAGCTTGTCTTTGCCACATTTTCCTGTACAACTGCACTCTGGGAAATGTAGTTCAAGCCCTACTGTTAGTGTGTCCACCAAACTGCAAAGTTCACAAAAAGCATATTCAAAAGCATGATTTTATAAAGTTGTCTAAATTCCTTCTTAGGAAAGCTATGTAGCTTAGTGCATAGAAAAGCTAAATCATTTGTTCATTTTTGCAAAGCAAGTCAATAACAGGGCTGAATCCAGACAGACTGCTTTGGCCCACCATAATGTACTGCATAGGTGGGTTGAATCTGTACCTGGGGATGGAGCAGTAAGGGAAATTAAAACCAAAACCAAACTTATTACTATCAAGTAGATTCCTACTCATCGTGGCCTTATATAGAGTTTCTGAGACTGTAAGTCATTCTAAGGAGCAGACAGCCTCATCTTTCTGCCACAGTGGGTTTGAACCACGGACTTCGGACTTCGCAGTTAGCAGCTCTCTAAAGCCTAGCCTACAGTGTCACCACAGCTCCGCAGTAATGGAAAAGACGACCAAAAATAAACCCTACTTTCTTCCAATTCAGACTAGGGCAGGAGAGGTCCTTCTTCTTAAAAAATATATTTAAAATGAACTTGTATGTCACTGAAGACTTGCGTTTTATTTGTCTTCCTTATTTAGCCACTCCCACCAGTATCTAGATCTGAGGGGTAATGAATCTGGAGGGTTGTTTTTTTCAGGAAGCAATTTTTATTTTATTGTGTGTGTGTGTGTGTGTGTGTGTGTGTGTGTGTTAAACCTTTTTTTTTTTTTGGTCCTCCCTCCACTCTTCCTGTTTCAGCCATCACTCAGAGTGGCAGTGACAACATCCGTTAGGAGACCTGACTTGAACAACAAGCTCTTGCTTGCCATAGTCTTCATTCAGAACAAGTTGTTTTTCCCATTCCATTAAAATCAAATCAACTACATATCATTGTTTAAATATACTAAAGAAGACCTAAATAAATGGAATCACATGCTCATGAATTAGAAGATCAGATTTTATTATAATGACAATATTCCTCAAAAATTGTTCTACAGATGCAGTACAATGTCTATCAAAATAACAGTAGGGGATTGTTTTTGTTTAGGCTGCTGTTTTTAACAAAAACAACAAAGTAAAATAGGTAGCTATGACTTCATCAAGATTAATAACTTAAAAAAATATTTTTATGGTGAACGAGGTGGCGACTTACTAAAAGGCGCTCTTGTGTCATAGCCAATACGAATTGAGCTGCTAACCACAAGGTTCATGGTTTGAAACCACCAGCCACTCCTCGTGACAAAGACAGGACTTTCTACTCCCGTAAAGAGTGACAGTCTTGGAAACTCACAGGGCAGTTCTACCTCAACAGTTTTGAGTTTGCTTTTTTTTTTTTTTAACATCATTTTGCATTCAACAGTGAAAATAACATCAATCCTCCCCATAGCTCATCCTATTCCTTCCCTTTTCCCCCATCTCTCTCTAGTGTATTACTTCCCCTTCCCCCTTTCCTCTTCCACCCATAATAACCATCAAAGTTTGTGTCTTATGGTATGAAAACACTTTCTTCTTATTTTTCTTTTTTCATATCAGTAGTCTCACACAATATTTGTCCTTTGGTGATTGGAAAACTTCACTCAACATTACATCCTCCAAATCTATCCATGTCCTGAGGACATATTTCACAGTTTCATCCTTATTCTTTAGTAATGTGTAGCAATGTTCTGTTAGTCTGGGAAGACTAGAGAAACAAATCATAGACACACTTATATGCGCTTAGGAAAGAGCTTTATATATAAGAGCAATTGAATATTGAGATAACATCCCAGGCCAATCCACATCAAGTCCATAAGTCTGATATTACCCCGTATGTGTGGGGGAAACCAGCCTCTCTCACTATCACGGGTCCTATAGGTGCAATTGTAAGGTTAAGATATATAAAGATTATAGTAAAGTCACAGAGAATAAGAGAGACAGAAGAGAAGGTAAAATAAAGGAGTCAGACACATTTCGTTTTTTTTTTTAAATCATTTTATTAGAAGTCAGACACATTTCTTTTTTTTTAACATTTTATTAGGGCCTCATACAACTGTTATCGCAATCCATACA
>NW_022103968.1:65347296-65349802 GCF_000313985.2 Echinops telfairi | reverse complement strand
GTGATCCGTTCGACACCTCGTGATCACACAGGCTGATATGTTGTTCCATGTGGGCTTTGTTGCTTCTGAGCTAGATGGCCGCTTGTTTACCTAAGTCAGACACATTTCATGGTAGCATGCTTACCTCCTGGACAGCCACAATCTCGCCAGGAGAGGGGAGAAGAGAGCACCTGCTCTTTATTTCTAACCAAAGCCTAATATACACATAGGAGCGTGATTACAGGTAACCACACATCACAGGAAGGGACTGTACAATAGGCATATGTGTCACAGGAAGGGGATGAGCTAGGGGTGTACATGTAATAGGAAGGGGAGGGACTAGGGGTACACATGTGACAAGATGGCAGCCTAACCTTAATCACACTTGAGTGGGCTTGATCTCCCTGGGCTCTCCTTCAGGGAAACAATCTACTATCCTTATCAGAAGGGAGTGGGCCTACTTAGGGTGAGACAGACAATACAGTCTGATTGCTCTAGATGGCTGATAACCATTAGGGAGAATAACTTCTGACCTGCTTTCTTGACCTCTAAGTGTATAGTTGTTTGCCATGTGTAGCAAGCAGCGGCTTAGGTTTGGCATATATTTTGGGGAGACAACTTGGGAGAAATCCCACACATATGTCCAATACCAGTCTATAAAGTCCTCTTCAGACTCACGAAACACATGCAATGACACCAAATGCAGGAAGATCACAAGCCAGTAGGTGAGAAGTCTTGTGGATCCAGTGGCGTTATAAGCATATCAGTGCTGGCAGGAGTCTCCATGTGGCTTCTCCGACTCCAGAGGTCTGGCTCCATCAGCCTCTCTCCATGCGTCTTTTCCACAGGAATGTCTCCCAGGTGAGAGAAAGAGAGTGCTTCCCGCCTCCAAGGAGGAACACCGGATTTCCCAGAATCCTCAGAAAGCCATGCCCACACAGAGGCCTCATTGATTATGACCCAATTGACAGAATAGACTCCACCCCTTCACTCTTAATCCTCTCAAGGGCCAAACTGACACCAGATTATGTGACTACCACAAATATGTAGCATTCTGTTGTGTGTATGTACCAAAGTTTATCTACCCATTCTCCTACCAATGGAGCTTTAGGTTGTTTCTATCTTCTTTTCATTGTGAATAATGCTGTGATCAACATGAGTGTATATATTTCTTTGTACTGTCTTTCTCATTTCTGTAAGATATATGCCAAGTAGTGCTATTGCTGAGTCATATTTTTATTCCTAATTGTTTGAAGAAGTGCTATACCACTTTCCACAGTGATAATTTTATCAACCTAGAGTTTACATTTAGGTCTTTCATCAACGTTGAGCTCATTTTTGTATATGGAGTGATATGGGTCTTGTATTAAACTTCTGCAAACACAAATCCAACACCATTTGTTGAAAAGACTAGCTCTTCCTCACTTAGTATGTTTTGGCCCTTTGTAAAAATCAGTTATCTAATGGTGTTGCCACAGCAATCTCAGGGGCTCAGCCATGAATGCAGTCTGGAAATGGGGGGATGCACAACCCTATTCACGAGCAAGAATGCTTGTAGGTGCAAGAAAAAGGGGAGAATGTAAGGCAGTGGTGACTCCATGACAGGCCAAGCCTCTTAAGGCAGGCCTGAGTTTCATTTCTCTCACAAAGTCACTCTCTCCCCCAAAATGACGCTGACCACACCTGGAAAGGTCCGAGTGATCACAATAACGCTGACCGCACCTGGAAAGTTCTGAGTGACCACAATTGGAACGTCCTGAAAGTGAAGCCAGTCAACCAAAAAGACCTGCACAACCAATTGTTTCCGGATGAAGCCATTGAACTATGGGAGGGTGAGGGAAAATAGTTTCACCCAGCTTATGTGACCTGTAAAGAGTATAAAAACTTGGCTTGTGCCCCAGGCCGGGGTCCTCATCTCGGAGGAGGCCACTGTGTTGGTGCTCTGGGACTTGGACCCTAGCTCGAGCTAGTCAATAAACTCCTTTGTTGTTTGCGGAAACAAAAAAAATCAGTTATCTGTAGGTAGATGGATTTATTTTGGGTTCTCTTCTGTTCCATTGGTCTATATAGCTATCATCGTACCAGTACCATTCATGGACTACCATGGCTGTACAGTAGGTTTTGAGGTCAGAAAATGAGAGGTCTCTTACTTTGTTGTCTTCAGTAGTGCTTTGCCTATCCTATGTCTTTTTCCTTTCCATATAAAGTTGATAATTATCTAATCCTTCTCTTTGAAGAATGAAACAGGGATCGAGATTGGATTGCATTATCTTTTTAGATCACTTAAGGTAGTATTGACATTTTCACAATCATAAGTCTTCCTATCAACGAACACAGAATCTCCTTACACCAAGTTCTCTTTTGGTCTCTTGTAGTAGTGTTTTCTACTTTTCTTCACTCAAGACTTGTTTCTATGGTTAGGTGAATTCCTAAGTTTTCCATCTTTGGGTGTGATGCCGGCGGTTTCTTGGGCAGGGAGAATGAACATGGAACCAAACGGACATACACACACAAAGAGACAGACACA
>NW_022103968.1:65344105-65346325 GCF_000313985.2 Echinops telfairi | reverse complement strand
GTACAAAACTTCAGCAGCCTCGACAGCCTGCAGTGCTTTATTATTTATCTACTAAATACTGGCAGTGTTCCCAGACAAGTTTGCTATTCTCACACTTGAATTTCTCATAGCCCTGAGAGTGAGTTCCGTATCTCGGCCAGTAGTGATGTTTTCATTTTTACCAGGGAAACACTTGTTTGCAGCTGTTTCCACAAATCATCTTACTGTTTGCAGTAAGGATACTGTTTATGAGAACCAACCAGGACAGACGTTTGTGTACTGTCCTAGACAGATACAAGACTCGAGACACAGTGCTCCTCTCATTGCTCCTTCAGGGTGACTATTATAAATGAATGTGTTAGGCTTGGCTCTCTAGGGAAGCAAAAACAGGACACTTAAAATTGTACATATATGTCAGGGTAACCAGCCCCTGACAATATCACGGGCCCATAGGCCCAATTGTATGGCGATAATATATAAAGAATATACTAAAGTTATAGAAAATAAGAGAGATAGGAGAGAGTAAAATAAAGGAGTCAGACACATTTTATGGTAGCATTCTCACCTGCTGGACAGCCATGATCTCAGCAGGCAGGTCCACACAGAGCATGGGTGGAGGAGAGGGGAGGAGAGAGAGGGAGTTGGAGGGAGAGTAAAGGAGGGAAGGAGGAGATTTATTTCTAACCAAGGATTATATATACTTAGGGGCATGCAAGCCCCCTGATTACAGGTAATGATATATGTCACAGGAAGAGGTTGTACCTTAGGCAATACAGCAGTGGGAGGGGGATGATCTAGGGGTGTACATGCAATAGGAAGAGGAGGGATTAGGGTACACATGTGACAAGATGGGTGGACCTCAGATTCAAGATGGCTGCCTAACCTTGATCATCCTTGAGCTGGTTAGACCATTTATCTGGGCCCTCCTTCAGAAAAGCAATCCACTGTCCTAAACAGCAAGGAGTGAGTCCCACCTATGGTGGGACAGACAGTAGGGTCTGATTGCTGTGAATGGTTGAATGCCTTCAAGGGGAATATCTCCAAGCATCTGACCTCCTACCATGTGCTGGCAAACAGCCTCTTAGGTTTAGCATGTATTTGGGGGAGACAAACTAGGGAAAAGCCTTTTTGTATCCCACACATATAAAAGTTAGGAAGCTAATATCAAGAAAGGAATCTAAACCAGAAAGCAGCCTACATAGCCACAGAGAGTGAGCCCAGTCCAACTTATTGCTATGGGCCATATGTTGGACCGATGGTGCTGCCCAACTCACTGAGGCTACCAGGTTCATGAGCCAAAGAAGGAGGAAGTAGAAGGACGAGGTGTGGTACAGTGTCGTGGGATCTGGTAATAGCGAGTGGGGAGGTGCAGGAGGACCTGGCAGTACAACATGGCAGTGCAAAGCGGTGGGGCTTGGTGGTGACCGTTGCAGTCCAGGCAAGAAGGGGAAAAGAAGGATCAGTTCTCTACAGGATCGTATCATCTACGTCCCCAAGGAGATGTCACTAGGTTGTGACCTGATTGATAGACTAGATTCTACCCATCTCTACCTACAGGCGCCAGGGTTACACAAAACCGTAATAGTGACAATGACCTTGTTTTCTTAATTGCTTTTTCCGAGCTGTCTGCTAGAATATAAGAATCTGACTGGTTTTTGTATGTTTATCTTGTATCCCACCATGCTGCTGGACCTAGCTTTCAATCAGTTTTAACAATTTTCATGTTGAGTCTTCGGGGTTTTCTATGTATAGAATCATATCATCTGCAAATAGAGAGAATTTTACTTCTTCTTTGCCAATTCGGATATTTAAAATTTCTTTTTACTGTCTAATAGCTCTGGCTAAGGCTTCCAGTAGAATATTGAATAGAAGTGGTCAAGGGCATCATTATCTGGTTCCTTGGTTCCTGTTCACAGAGTGAATGCTTTCAGCTTCTCCCTATTGAGTGAGATATTGGCCTTTGGTTTTGTGTACATGCCCTTTATTATGAAGAATTCCCCATCGATTCTTTTTTGTTGTTGTTGTTAAGAGGTTTTTTTTAAAAATAATTTTATTAGGGGCTCATACAGCTCTTATCACAATCCATACATACATCAATTGTGTAAAGCGCATTTGTACATTCATTGCGCGTGGGTAAGTGTTTTTATCAGAATGGATGTTACATTTTATCAAATGCTTTTCTTTCAATTGGTATTGTAATTCCCCTTCCCCATTTGTTTACATTGTGGATTACATTAATGG
>NW_022103968.1:65341566-65343675 GCF_000313985.2 Echinops telfairi | reverse complement strand
CTTTCTTCTTAAAAGTCCATGCGCAGTCATCTAAGTACAACTGTTGTACGTAGATGACTGCGCATGGACTTTTAAGAACCTAGTTGTTTCTCATCAAAACAGGATGCAGACTTGTGGACTATGTCACACTAATTGACCTTGGTTATCTTCATACTATAGTCCTTGGCCCCCAGGTCCAACAACCCATTCATGCAAGATTAGGAATTGTTCTAAACTTGATAGTAGTAATGGTTGCAGAATTCTGTGAACCTATTGAAGGCCATTGGATTATATGGTATGTGAATGATACAGCTGCTAAAATGTTCAACTAAATCATTAATTGTCTTAAATAAGTAAGTTATCATTTTTACCAGTTGGCATTGAGTTGACTCAAATTTATGCAGACTTCAGGAGTGTCAGAGTAGAAATGTGCTCAATGGCTGAGTTTCCTAAAGTAAATCTCCAGGTCTTTCTTGGGAGGTGCCTGTGAGTAGACTCAAAGCTGCAACTTCTCAGCAGCAGAGGGCAACATTTGCAGCATTTAACAATCCCAGGGAGAAAAATGAGACCATCTGCTCCCTTCCAGAGCTGTAGCCTTTAGAAATTCTACATACAGCCACCATGAGTCAGAATCAACTCAGTGGAAATGGGTTTGGTTGGTTGGTTTCGGGTTCTCTGCTGTTTTAGGGGCAGCAGGAAGCAATCTCTCCATCCTGACCTGCATGATTCTTACACCAAAGAGCCCTGAAAGAACAGCTGTAACAGAGCCCTGAAAGAACAGCTGTAACGGGAAGAACAGCTGTAACAGAACCCTGAAAGAACAGCTGGATCTTTAGCGTTGAATTATGATTAACTGCATAATTAAGATCTAATCTTAAAAACCAGAAGGGGATCCAAGTAATGTTCTTCCTTTGAAGTCATCAAAGTTGACCACAAGAGGATCACACATCTTGAGCCCAGAGTATGACACGGAGCCTCCCTCTTCCTTCCCTGCCCCCTTTCCTCAGCATGGAGACCCCTCCAGTTTCCTCTCTCTCCCACCGATATAAACCTGGGTTCCTTGGCCTCTTTACTCATGGCATATCGAGCAGGTATCTGGTATGGAAGAAATCCCTATGTCAACTCACCCAAAGACGAAGAAGGTTTACTGGGGGAAACTGTTCTGAGATCAAATTTTACCCTTTCCCCTCCATTCTAATTACTATGGAAGTAATTAAGCTTATAAAAACACCACTAGTCATTTACTGAGAGCTACAGCTTTGAACCAATTTGCTTTTATTTTTCATCTTTGGCTCATGGTACTGATCAAAAAGTTACTCATTCAGCCTTTGGCCAATTGCAACAGTGGACCTTAGCACATTAGGGCATGCATTAGCAAATAGGAGATTAATTGGAAGTTTATTTTGGAAGCAGGTTCTTAAATAAATATTGTCTTACTTTATAGGAGCCACAAAAGAGACCCTTGTAAACTGCCAAAAAAAGAATTTACACGAGAGTTCCTCAAATAATAAGCCACTGGCAAAGAGCTGTTCATTTCACAACAGGGTGTGATAAATACTGGGAGATCTTTATGCTGCTCTTGAAGAGCATGATACAACAGTTTTCTCTCCTCTTGATCCTCTTATACATGGAGTAAGACTTAAAATACAGCAGTGAATTAAGCCAAAATCAAAGACTATATTCAGCTAGAAGACAAATACTTCACTAAATTAAAGATTCCACTAATTTAAAAAATTACCAAGGTCAAAATTAATTTGAATATATATTTCTTTTTTGTACAATGCAGTTCCTAGATTGTTTCTGTTTTTTGCTAATTGACCTATTGACCTATTGACTTTGTTTCCTTATCCTCTTTCTTTCTTTTTTTATGATTGTCTTTGGTTCATTTCATTGTTAGAGTAACTGGGAACTGTAAAAAAGCTGGAAGAAGATTTTCTTTTTTTTTTTGCAGCCTATCTGTTCGGGTTTTTTTTTCCTTTTTCCCCTTCTTTTAAATTTTGTATGTCAGTGGCTTTTTTTGTTGTGGGCTTGTCAGTACTGCAGCCATCGTCGCCAGGCTCTTATGAGCCGCTTTGGCGCTGTGCTGTCAAAGCCAATCCCAATTTTATTCACACATTGTTATTTCTGTAC
>NW_022103968.1:65338847-65340004 GCF_000313985.2 Echinops telfairi | reverse complement strand
AAAAAAACTGGAAGAAGATTTTTTAAAAGGTACATAATTATTAGTTTTATTATCTGTTAGATCTTTTAAAAGGCTTTTGATAATGGGTTTCAGTTATCGGTGAGTTTCACACACAATTTTTTTTTCTTTTTCAAAAGTCTATTGCCAGGTGATATTGAAGGGAAAAGTCCAAGTTGCCCTGGAGCCATTGACTCCAAGGATTGAACAAATATCAACTGAGCTATGAGACATTTCAACAGATGTAATTCTGGAAGCACTCACTCACCTATGCCAACTATCTGGCCAGCAGGAGGAGAGCCATATCTGTGCCCATTCCAAAGAATGCAGAAATTGTCAAACATATCATTATTATCACACTCAAGTAAAACTATACTAAAGATAGTTTAAAATGCTTGCAGCAGTATGTTGATAAGGAACTGCAGGAGACTCAAACGATTGAGAAGAGGACATGAAATGAGAAGGTCAGTGTTGATGTCAAATGGATCTTGGCCAGAAAGATGTTTCCTTGTGTTTTCATTGTCTATGCAAAGGCAATTACCGGTATGAATCATAACACAGTATGGATAACATTGAGAAGAATGGGAATTCCAGAACACTTACTTGTGCTTATGAACAATTTGTGTGTGGGAAACTAACACTGAGGCAACTATGACTAGGGCTGTATTCCCTAACTTATAACAGAGGGAATCTGGAAAACTAGTATTCCACAGTAGGAAAGACACCACTTTGGTAAGTTAGAGATAAAGTCCAAGTACATAATCCTGCTTTAAATATCATTCCCACAGATTCTCCCCTAACAGCTATACTGCCTTAAAGTGAGCATATGGTTGATTCCATCTCCCTGTAGAAACAGACATTCTTTTGTTATCTCCTCCCAGCCTCCCTCATACCTTCCCCCAATGCTGGTGTTAGGTTTCCTCACCTGTGAGCTCAGGGACCTTTCTGTAGTTACCACCCACCTTGTGATGTATGTAACTACTGAAAATGCATGTCTTGTGGCTACCTATAAATATCCAAAGATATAGCTGATGGTGTCCAGCTATCGAAAGGTATAGCATCTGAGGTCTTAAAGGTTTGAAGATAAACAAGCGGCCATCTAGCTGAGAAGCAACAAAGCCCACATGGAAGAAGCACACCAGCCTGTGTGATCATAAGGT
>NW_022103968.1:65332577-65334234 GCF_000313985.2 Echinops telfairi | reverse complement strand
GCTCTCGCCACATGGAATTCAGGACAGATAAACCCCTCAGCAACAGTAGTGGGAGTAGTGATACCATGAGGCTAAGGGGTAGTTGGGGAGGGGGAAGGGGAAGAAAGGGGAAACCCATCACAAGGTTAGATATATAACACCCCCCCCCAAGGGGATGAATGACAGAAATGTGGGTTAAGGGAGACAACGGACAATCTAAGATATGAAATAATAATAATATATAATTGATCAAGGATTTATAAGGGTGGGAAGCTGGGAAAGGGAGGGAAAAATGGGGAGCTGATACCAAGGGCTCAAGTAGAAAATGTTTGGGAAATGATGATGGCAACATATGTACACATATGCTTGATACAATTGCTGTATGGAATGTTATGAGCTGTAAGAGCCCCCAATAAAATGATTAGAAATAAAAATTTCTCAATGGGTAATCTTTAGATTTTATCAAAGGACACAGGATAATCAAAGGGGCTTATTAAAGAAGAAGTTTTGGGAAAATTGAAAATTGCATTGTTGAGGGAAAAGTCCAGGAAGATTGTACCAGAAATTTTTTTCTCTCATGACAACACACCTACTCATTATTTAAGGGTATCACAGGATGTCCTAGAAGAATTTCACTGGGATCCTTATCCCACCATCCTATGGCCCTGATCTTGTCCCTTCGGACTTTGTTCTCCAAACTCAACGAATGATTAAAAGGAACACAATGTGAGCTCCTTAAGGATGCAAAACCTGCCATTTTAATGTGGTGTAAATCAAAGAATTCAGAGTTATTTGGGGAAAGGTTAGAGAGATGGAAATACTGCCTATAGAAGTGAATAGAAAAAAAATAGAAAAAGAAAAAAAAGTGAATAGATGTAGACAGAAGATATGTCCAGAAACAATAGCTTCGTATTTTGATATTTGTATAATAAAAGTTTCTATGACTTTAAGCATTATTTTAAAAACTTGTATTGTGGTGGCATGAAGTTTTATAGAGCTGATCACTTTTCCATTTAATAATTCATATACATTTTGTTTCATCTCATTGATTGCATTCATCACAACATAACATCATGTATCTCATTTCTTCCTGCATTTTCTGCTCCAATTCCTCCTCCTTTCTGAATATTTCTGCTTCCTCATCCTTTTGATCTCATATGCTGGATTGTTCTAAGGAGTATGGACTTCCCTAGTGTTATTGTTCCCTGAAAGAAATGTCTATTGTTTGGCTGAAATTGAGCCATAAGGGTGAATCAATGTCCAGACCTAGAGGGTGAGTAAGGACCCAGTATCAGTTTTACCAGTCTCTGTTCAACCAGTAAACTTTGTCTTTGTAACATGATTTTTAATTTTGTTCTACATTTTCCTCCCACTCTGTCCAGGACCTTCTATTATGATCCTTTTCAGAGCAGTTGGTAGTGGTAGCTTCGCACCATCTTGTTCTTCTCATCTCAGGGTATAGAAATATTTTTTCACTTCCTCTCATATATAAGGGGGTTTTCAAAAAGTTTATGGAAAAAGGAATTAAAAATAATGAAATGTTTCTGCCAACTCTTTGAAGCCTCATATATATTCAAGTGCCAATCTATGGAAACACTCTAATTTTGTTATTATTATTACAGAATTGTGTATGTAATAGTAGTTGCCTCTGTTGCATCTAACTTTTGTGCTCTTTTTA
>NW_022103968.1:65329675-65332029 GCF_000313985.2 Echinops telfairi | reverse complement strand
TAAGAAAAATGGAAGAAATTATGAAGTAAAAGAGCAAACAAAGTCTCAAAGGGAAGATGGGGAAGACCAGGTTTTATAACGAAATGTGCAAAGACCTGGAGCTAGAAAGTTAAAAAATGAAGAACAAACTCAGCATATCTTAAATTTAAAGTATCTTCTAATTGCAATATTGAAGGATTTTAAGACAAATTCCAAGCCTCTAATTGAAATATTGAAGGATTATGTAGGCAAAATATTGAATGATACAGAAAGCATCAAAAGAAGATGGCAGGAATACACAGAGGCGTTGTACCAAACCAAAACCCAACCAAAACAAAAACGGGTCAAAATTCAACCATTTAAAGAGGTAGCATCTTATCAAGAACCAAAGGTACTGAGGGAAGAAGTCCAAACTGCACTGAAGGTATTAATGGTAATGTTTTTAAAGGCTCCAGGAATTAATGCAATACAATCGAAATGCTTGAAGATGCTGATGAAGCACTGGAAACACTCATTCACCATGCCAAGATATTTGGAAAATATATCCTGTATTTTCCCAACAGAAAGAGGACCCAACAGAATGTAGAAATTATTGAATTAATATCACCAATATCACATGTAAGTAAATTTTTGCTAACGTCAATTCAGCAATGGCTACAGAGCACATCAAGGTATTGTTTCAGAAGAGGGTGTGACAGGAGGGATCACTGCTAATGGATCTTGACTGCAAGCAGAGAATACCATAAATTGTTTTATGAATTTGTGTCTTATTGCCTATGCAGGGGCCTTTTAACTGTGTCGGTCATAAAAAACTGTGGATAACATTGAGAAGAATGGACATTTCAGACTATTTGATTGGGCTCATGCAGAACCTGTACATGGACACGGCAGTGGTCCTAGAACAGAATAAGGAAATGCTGTGTGATTTTGAAATCAGGAAAGGTGTGCATCAATCATGGCTCTATCTTTTCACCATGCTTATTCAATCTATGTGCTGAGCAAACCATCAGAGAAGCTGAACTATATGGAAAAAAACTCAGCATCAGGATTTAAGGAAGGCTCCTTAACAACCTGCAATACCCAGGTGACCCAACCTTGCTTACTGAAATTGAGGCGGAGTTGAAGCTCTTGCTGATGAAGACCAAGGACTGCAATCGTTCCCTATGGACTACAGCTCAAGGGAAGGAAAACGGAAAGCCTCACAACTGGACCAATCAGAAACACCATGATAAGTAGAATAAAGATTGAAGTTGCTGAGGATTCATCCACAACCAATGCTCATAGAAGCAGCAGTCAAGAGATCAAATGTCACACTGCATTGGGTAAATCTGCAACGCGAGAGCTCTTCAAGGTGTTTCACTAGGAAGACTAAGATGCCCCTGACAGAAGCCACAGTATTTTCAATCGCCTCACGCAAGTGAAAGTTGGACAATAAATCAGGAAGATCAAAGAAGAGTTGATGCGTCTGAATTAAAGTGCTAGTGAAGAATATTGGAAGTACCACTGACTGCCAGATGAATGAACAAATCTGTCTTGGAGGAAGTACAGCCAGATGACTCCTTAGAACAGAGGTTAGTGAGATTTTGTCTCACATACTTTGGACATATTATCAGGAGAGCACAGTCCCTAAAAAAAAGACATCGTGATTGTTGAGTAGAACGTCATTGAAAGGAAGACTCCTTCTCACAGTGGCTGCAACAATGGGCTCAAATATAACGATTGTAAGGATAATCCAAGACCAGGCAATATTTCATTTTGAGTTGGAACTGTAATGGCACCTAATGACAAGAACAACAATGGGATTGCTAGATCATAGGGCATTTCTATTTCCAACTTTTTAAGGAAGTGCCATGCTGTTTTCCAGACCAGTACCATTTTACGATTCCATCAGCGGCATGTGAGGGTTCCAGTCTCCCCACACCGTTGCTGTCAGTGTTTGTTGTTTACTGTTTTGAAACTTCACTATTAATTCTAGTGTGAGATGATAACTCATTGCTGTTTTGATTTGCATCTTTCTAATGCCTAATGATTGGAAGTATTTATTCTTGTATGTGTTTTAACTGCCTGGATATCTTCCTGCTGAAGTGTCTGTTCATGTCTTTTGCTGTCCATGTTCCTTTCATAGTGATGTCAAGAGAGCAACAATTATTATGCCCATTTTGTGGATGAAAACATTTCGACATAAAAATTAAAGTAATTCACTCAGGGATATCTTACTATATTGCTCAAGGGTTCACTCAGTCTATAGTGTTCCATGGGAACTAAAAGTTATTATTCCATAAAACACCTGTGTACATCGAAAGAATTCACCAAGAAATTAATAAGCTAGCCCACCAACTGGGAAAACATCTTTAACAATGACACATCCGACAAAG
>NW_022103968.1:65318754-65324731 GCF_000313985.2 Echinops telfairi | reverse complement strand
AACCCTCCATTTCCTAGCCCCCTCAGGACCCCTTGGGAATTAGGATTTAAAACAAAGCACTTAAAGTATGTATTTATTACTTAATTTATAATCAACATAAACCCATTGAATATTAACAAAACAGCATTTCTGATGAATAAAAACTATTTTCCAAAGTAAAAACAATGTGATAAGATTTCAGTTAAAACATACTACTTTTACATTGCTGAAAGTCTCTTTAAAGATGAACATATTTACTTCTTTAGATTCTAGTCTCTGGAAAACACCAGAGCTGTCAATGAAGAATGAAAAGGAAAAGAATAACATTTTAGGATGAAAACCACACGTGAGAACCGCTCCTTTAGCCATCATCGTACCAACTTTCTTTTGGCCTAGAAGCACCCGCCTTCAAAATGGTTTCTCTATTTACACTGTGTAATCACGCCCACTTTACTCCGCTGAAAGCAAAACAAATGTTAAGTACTGCTACATTTTTTGGCCACATGGAATGCTTTAGAGATAACTTTTTTTTTAAATGAATAACAAGTCTCAGGGAGGTTATTCTTCTCTGTCACCGACAAGGGAAAATTATCTTCTTCATTGTCTGATCTTTGATACTGACGCTTTCTTCTTTTAGGAATATAATGGCTAAGTCAATGTTAAACTATGATCAAGACAATGTTGGGTGTTTATATCAAATCTTGGGTGTTTATCTCAAAACAATCTATCATTCACTGAGACCTTTCTGTATTTGAGGCATGTGGTAAATGCTTACCATACGTGATCTAATTACATGCTTACAATAATCCTATTTTGTTGCTGTTGGCTGTTGCCCAGTCATGGGTTGTCATCTACAGTTGTGATGGACTGATTTTCCGAAGTAGGTAGCCAGGCCTTTCTTCTCATTGCCAAACCAAGCCAGACCCACTGCTATCAACTTGATTCTGACTCATAGCAACCTAAGTCTCACTCAGGGTGATCACGTTGATTCCGACTTATTATGACTCTACAGGACAAAGTAAAGTGCCCTATATGGTTTCCAAGGCAGTAAATCGATTTTTTAAATTTTTATTGTGATTTGGGTAAACGTTTACAGGGTACATTTGTTCCACATTCAACAATTGATAGACATTTTATTTGGTAAATGTTGCAAACCCTCCAATCTAACTACTTTTCTCACTTCCTCCCTGGTTTCTCCATTTCCATGTGCCTTTCTTTCTTGCTCCTTCCTGCTTTCTGAATTTTGTTTTCGGGCAAAAGTTGGCCTTTTCATCTTGTATGGTTGATTGTTCTGAGGAGGAAATTCCTCACAGGTATTATTGTACATCTTCTGAGTCTATTGGGAAGAATTGATACTTTTGAATTACAGTGTTGGTAACGAATATTGTATAGAATGCCAGAAAAACAAATAAATCTGTCTCTGAGGACATATAATCAGAATGCTCCTTAGTTGAGACTTTATCTCAAGAACTCTGGACAAATCATGTCCAGGAGGGAGCACTCCAGGAGGGCGCAGTCCCTGGAAAAGAACATGCTTGGTAGTGGGTCAGCACCAAAGAGGAAGACTTTCCTCCTGGAGGATTGATGGAGTGGCTGCAACAATGGCTCAAACATAACAATTATGAAAATGGTGTAGGACCGGGCAGTGTTTGATTCTGTAGTACACAGAGTAGCTGTGAGTTGAAATTGATTTGAAGGCACCTTTGACTGAAAGGTGATCCCTGGGTGGTGGTAGTGGTGGTTCAGATCCAGGTTTGAAGGGTGTCTAAGGGACATAGTCTTGGGGATTCCATCAGTCTCTATCAGACTATATGTATATGATTTTGAATTTGTTCTACATTTTTCTCCCACTCTGTTTAGGACCTCCTACTGTGATTCTTATCAGAGTGGGCACCATCTAGTTCTTCTGGTCCCAGGCTAGTAGAGATTGTAATTTGAATGGTCCTTTGGACTAATTGTTTCCCGAAGTCTTTGATTTTCTTTACTCTGAATAGGGAAAGACCCAATTGCTGAGTGACCACTCACAAGTTTTTAAGGCACTACTTACCAAAGTATTATGTTGAACATCATTTTTGTGGACTGTTAATTCATTTGTTCTAGATGTCTCCTGAGACTATGGTCCTAAGCCCCCAAATTCTTTGACATAGGCCAAGGAGTTTGGTGATGGCTAAAGAGGTTTTCACTTTTGCTGCTTGGATGCTTTACTGTATACATGAATATATTTGCAGCTTGTACAAACACATATGTAGAAATACCTTTGGTCAAAGATATACTCCTGGGTGTACTTTCATATGCCATCCATCCCATACTTTCTCATCTAGCATATCTACTTATGAATCCATCCATTCATAATTATTATTAGTGCTCTTGATGGATTATATATTTAATTGTTGTTGTTAAATGCCATCTAGTTGGTTCTGACTCAAAGTGACCCATGTCTAACAGCAAAAACATGGCCTGGTCCTGTGCCATCCTCACAATTTTGGTATATTTGGGGCCATTGGTGCACTGTATCAATCCATCTTGTCAAAGGTCTTTTGTTGTTCTTTTTTATTGTCCCCCTACTTTACCAAGCAGGATGTCCTTCTCCAGGGACTGGTCTCTCCTGATTCAATGTCCAAAATATATGAGATGAATTTTTGCCATCTTTGCCTCTATGGAGCATTCTGGTTGTTTCTTCCAAGTCAGATTTTTTTTTTTTAAGTTCATGGTTCTATCAATATTCTGTGCCAGCACCATAATTCAAACACATTCATTCTTATTTGGCCTTCCTTATTTGTTCAACTTTCACATGAATATGAGGCTGTTGAAGATATTAAGACTTGGGTCAGGCCCACCTTAGTCCTCAAATAATATCCTTGCTTTTCAACACTTTAGTCATATACAGCAGATTTACTCCATGCAATGCAATGTTTGAGCTCTTGACTGCTGCTTCCATGAGCATTGATTGTGGATCCAAGCAAGATGAAATCCTTGATGATTCAATCCATTTCCATTTGTCATGCTGTTACCTACTGGTCAGTTGTGAGGATTTTGGTCTGCCTTACATTGAATTGTAATCCATACCAAAGGCTGGAATCCTTGATTTTCATGAACAAGTGCTTCAAGTGCTCCTCACATTCAGCAAGCAAGGTTGTGTCCTGTGCATACTGAAGGTTGTTAATAAAGCCTTCCTCCAATTTTGATGCCACATTCTTCATAAAACTCAACTTCTCTGATGATTTACTCAGCATACAGATTGAATAAGTATGGTAAGAGGATACAATCCTGACTCATAGTATTCCTGTTTTGAAATTATGCAGTATACCCCTGTTCTGTTTGCACAACTGTCTCTTGATTCATGTACAGGTTCCACATGAGTACAATATACATGTACAGGTTCCACATGAGTGCTGGGATTCCCATTCTTCTCAAGGTTATCTGTAGTTTGTTATGGTCCACACAGTTGAATGCCTTACTTGATTATGCCTTAGCATAACCAATTAAAAAAAACAACAACCAAGTAAATATCTTTCTGGTATTCTCTGCTTTCAGCCAAGATCCATCTGACATTAGCAGTGATATTCTTTGATTCACATCTTCTGAATCAGGCCTGAATCTCCCCATCAGCTACCTGTCAATGTACTGCTGCAATTGTTGTTGGGTGATCTCCACCAAAATTTTACTTACATGTGATATTAATGATATTGTTCTATAATTTCAGGATTCTGTTAGGTCACCTTTCTTTGGAATGGGCACAAATATGGATCTTTTCCAGTCAGTTGGCCAAGTAGCTGTTTTTCAAATATCCTGTCATAGACGAATGAGTGCTTCTAGTACTTCACCAGCTTGCTGGAACATTTCAATTGGCATTGCATCAATTCCTGGAGCCTTGTTTTTGGATGGTGCTTTCAGTGCAGCTTGGACATCTTCCTTCAGAACCATTGGTTCATATACTACGGTTTGAAATGGATAAATATCAACCAGTTCTTTTTGGTACAGTGACTGTATTTTCCCCATCTTCTTTTGATGCTTCCTGCACCGTTCAATATTTTTCCCATAGAATCTCTCAATATTGCAACTTGAGGTGATTTTTGTCTTCAGTTCTTTCAGTTTAGGATATGCTCACTGTGCCTGGAGGTAAGCCCAAGTAAAAAAATCAGAGAACAACAAATGTTGAGGGGATGTGACAAAACAGGTACTCTCCTCCACTGCTGGTGGTCGTGTAGATATGTACAGTCACTGTGGAAAGCAATCTGGTGATATTTAAAGAAAATGGAAATCTATCTACCTTATAATCCATCTATCCCTCTACTGGGCACATACCCAGAAAAGGTAAGAAATAAAACACGACCAGTTGTCTGCACCCCAATATTTACTGCAGCGCAATTCACAATTGCAAAGAGTTGGAAACTACCTAAATTTCCATCGATAGATGAGCATATTAGTAAACTCTGGCACATACACACAATGGAGTACTATGCAGCACAAAAAATCACATGAAACACATCGTTTCATGGGAAAAGTTGGAGGAAATTATTCTAAGCAAGGTCAGCCTATCACAAAAGGACAAGTATAACATGAGTCCCCTGAGCTAAGTATAATCAGCACAGCAGGTATAGAAGAAAAGACACTTATCTTACAATATACGGGTGGAGACACATGCAGTCGGCTGGAGGTCAGACCAAACCCAGGTAGGTACATGTGACTCCAGCATAAAGAAGGGGAAACCGGGGAAGGAGGAAGGAGAAGAGAGGGGGTGAAACTAAGATGATGGCATGGGCGGAACAGGGCACTAATCCACCCCAGGGGAGAGTATTGGTTGTGTCTCCACAGAATTGGAGTGTGCATACAGACCCCACTACGACGCCCCAAACCAGGAGGACAACTGTAATCACATGGAGGATTACACGATAAGATTGGGCTATAGGGCCGGCCCCAACCAGAGCCAATCTTGTCCCCACCCTAGAACTACGTACCACAGAGAACGACACTAGCCCTCCAGGTGGGGGAAAGGAACTGACTTACCAGCAGCCCACACAGAAGCAAACCAAGAAGGAGAAAGAGAAGGGGACAGTCGGCCTAGACTCCGTATTGGCACACAAGCCCGGAGATGAGGTCTCTCCACGGAGCTGCTAAGGCACAGAGAGGACTGCAGGACTGCCAGCAACTCAAGACATGTTGTCCCCTAACTGGAGCGTACTGCAACAGAGAACAACAATAGGGACACCTGGTAGGGAGATAATGTGACCTGAATTCCCCGCAGTGGAACAAACCAAGAAGGGAGCATAACAGATCAGCAATTGGAGTAAAGCCAACCCATCAAGCACTTAAAGAGCCCCAAAAATGGACTTCAGGCTAGGAGGGGCGGGCCCCAGAACTTCTCCACGAGCAGCGAGGAGAGAGTCATAAAGGCCAGTGGACAGACCTGGAACTATGTATGTTGTTTTTTTTCCCTCCTTTTTTTTCAACCTGTCATTTTCTTATTGTTTGGACTAGGACATTGCTGGTTTGCCTGCTTATATAAGACAGTCATGGGAAGCAAGCTCAGGGAGAAAGCAATGGGGCCAATGACCCTGGAGGGTCTTGGGGGGAGAGAATGGTGGAGGGAAGGGTATGGTGAGCAAAGAACGCATAGACAGGGGAACAACTAGGGAATTAAAACCAACATCTAGGAGGGTGTAGAGATCCTGTGGGTATTAGAGCAACACCAATTTAGCTGAAAGGAAGTGCTATGAGGTTGAAGAAGGGAGAACATGATGGTGGGGCAGGAGGCAGCAAAAGGAAACAGAGGAAAGCTCTAGGAAGCAAAGCTACAGATTCGAGGTATTAACAGAGGTGAGTACTTATGTAAATACATTAATCCATAAAAATAGAGGTATTGGCCTATGTACATATATTTATAAGGCAATACACTGAGGCTGCAGATGGGCCTTGGGCCTCAGCTCATACCCTCCTCAATACAAGAACACTTTGTTCTAACAAAATGGCATTTTGTGATGCTCACCCCCCCAACACA
>NW_022103968.1:65316691-65317952 GCF_000313985.2 Echinops telfairi | reverse complement strand
GCAATGTATGTATAAATATGTCTGATACAGGTGATGTATCGATTGTAACAACAGTTGTAACAGCCCCCAATAAAATGATCTTAAAAAGATATGCTAACTGTATTCTTCCTTTTTGATTTTCTTACTCTAGATCTTAGTACATTTCAATATTTTACTTTATCTTCATTTTTGTATTTACCATTGTTGCCTTTAACACTTGTGTACCCCACAGTGTCTTCCTTTGCATTAGACATGCTATACAGAACTCTCTTTTATTGTACATTGCCTTCCCTTTCACCCAAATTAATATGCATCTATTCTCTAACACCCCCCACCCCCACCAAATGTCAAGTGATGCTGAATCCACTCTGACCCATAGAGACCCTGTTTGAAAGAGTAGAATTGCCCCACAGAATTTCCAAAGTTTCCAAATCTTCATGGAAGCACACAGCCACATTTTTCTTCCACAGAGCAGTTTGAAGGTGTGGTGGGGGTTTGGGCATGCATGGTAACTTTTTGCCATTAGTGTTCCTGTGTCTTCCTCTAAGTTATGCATTATTGTCCTTTTCATTTTAGCTGAAAGACTGATTTTCATTGTATCTGGGAATTGAACTGATATCTGAGCCCTGAACCAGAAGTTCATTATCCTTTGAGAAGCATGGGTCTTATTCTATTTTAAATAGTTTTATTGACATTGTTAGCTCCCCATTTCCCTCGAGTCTCCCCTCTGATACCCCCAATAAGCCATTAATCCAGTTATTATCTCATATACTGGGAAACATAAAAAAAAAATCAACAACAATAACAAAATACACCAGAGAAAAAACCTCAATCGAGAAAAAAGCAGGAAATATTAAAACTACAATCAATTTAAAATGGGTGCAAAGGGAGATCAAATGATAAGGCATTGATTGCATTTTAACCTAATTACATCTGCCATAATCGAGTTTACAATACTGGCTAATAGCAAGGATATTCATATATCCCTGTGGTCCGAAGAGATTCACCAAAGACAATCCAGGTCAACGTAACAAAACAAAACCCACTGCCATCAGACTGATGTCGACTCACAGTGAACCTGTAGGACAGGGTACAACTACCCCTGAGTTTCTGAGACTGTATATCTTTATGGGAGTAGAAAGGCTCGTCTTTCTCCAGCACAGCTGCTGACAGTTTCAAACTGTTGACCTAATGGTTATCAGCCCAACAGTAACCGCTATGCCACCAGGCCTACGGTGACCAGATTTTAACATTAGTAAGGCGGGACACCATTGATAAAACT
>NW_022103968.1:65309146-65315664 GCF_000313985.2 Echinops telfairi | reverse complement strand
TGCGCAGTCGTTGGGGCGCTGGTGTGCTCGAGCTCACGTAGCGAGGGCCGCCGTCGCCGCCTCCTCCCCGCCGCCGTCGCGGCCCAGAGGTTATAAAAGGGCTAACTGGCTCCCTCTGCCGCCCAGTCGCCCCGCCAGCGAGCTCGGGAAGGGAGTGCGTAGCTCGCCCCCGCGCAGGCGACCGGGACTGACGAGCGCGCCGCCCTCCGTCCCACACCCCAGGTGAGACGTCCCCCGACCGTGAGGACTGAGGCTGAAGCCACCCGGCAGCCGTGGCCCTTCTCGGACCGCTATGCCATCGTCGGGTCCCAACCCGCCCTGATGGCTTGGCTCGGGGGCCGGGTCCTCCACTTTGCCGCAGCTGCCCGTGTACCTTCTGCTCGGCCGACTCAGCCCCTCCTACAGCGCCCCCCGAACCCCTGGCTCCCCGGAGGCCCAGAAGCCTTTCCCGAGTTCCGCTTCTACCTCCGCGCGCGTCCGCGCTTTGCACCGTTGAGGCTGCGGCAGCCTTTCTGTCCCTGCCCGGAGGACTAGGACTTTCCAGAATATTCCTTCCCGGGGTGGAATCTTCCCGTTTTTGTTTTTGTTTTAAACCCTGACACTCCCCGCCCCCCTCCAGCCCCCCTTCATACCTGGACCTCCCTACAAAGCTCAGGGGAACGTGAGGGCGGGGCGCGGGTTTGGGGCTCGCATCGCGGCAGATGGGTCGCATGTGGTCGTTGAGAAGGGATTTTAAAGTTCAGAACAACAGGCATCTCACATGGCTCAGTGGAAAGGGCGCCGGGTCTGGGAAGTCGCTCTGGGGAGAGCTGGCGGATTCCCCGGGTTGCACGCTGCGCGGCCGCCCGGCTTGCCAGACGCTGCCCGGGGCGGTGAGTTTCGGAAGCCTGCTGTCAGATCGCTCGGTGGTGGGGCCGCCGGTCTCCCTCCTCCCGTCTTCCACACGATGGAGAAAAGAAAGGCACATAGGCTTCTCTTTCTTTAAACGGAGGGTGCGCAGCGTTACAAGTCTACACAGTGCAGCACTGATCAATGGCTACGTGAGACTTTGGAGTTCAATGCGATACCTGGCCCCCAGGCGGACTTAAGGGGGAGGAAGAGTGGGACTAGAAGTGTGAGATGCTGCTTTCTGCTAAATTAACCGACTGTGTTAACTACCGCTCAATTTTTAGATACCAGCCTCTCGTTCCGGACAGAGTGGAGAAAAGTCTTGGGATTTTGGACTGTTTTCTTTGGGGGCAGGGGGAGGTTGAAGAAGATAAATCTTTTAGGAATGGATCTGAAAGTCCGAGGAGACTTGCCCATTTCCACTTAACTGTTTCTGGTGTCTCCGGACTTTCTCCTTGGAATGCACGCAGGGCATGAAGTAGCCTCTACGTGAGTGGGGGAAGGGAAAAGACGTGGCAGCAGTGTTCTTTCATGATCTCTGTGCACATTTCTTATGGTTCTGGAAAGAAATTCTATTACCCCCTTTAGGTTTAGATATAGTTTATGAATGAGGGTACTTCGCCCCTAAACTAATCAGACGAAAAATTCACTCTAGCTAATAGAAAGAAACTTTGGAAGCAAATGTAAAAAACATTTAAAAGAAATTTTAAAAAAATCAGGTTTCTAGGGAGAAAATGGACACCTAAAGCAGGAAATAGAAGAAGCTGAAAGTGAAGAACCTTAAATGTTCAAATCAAGAACTTTGATTTGAAATTTAACAGACCTTTAGTGAATTTACTATAACTTTGGCCTTTAGGCTGTGATTGTAATAAATATGAGATTCAACTCTTACCTTTGGAAAAGTCTATGGGAAACAGATTTTTATCACTTATTTAAAGGTCATGACAACTTTACTTTTGGAACACTGCCTTATATCCTGCAAGTGTTTTAGATAATGTCAAATATAGAATAAAGAATAACTAGGAAAAGGCCTACTTTGTCTGATTTAGATGTATAGTGTGTTTCATTGACATCCTTAAAGGGGTTTATTTTGAAGTATTGAAAGCCAAGGCTTTAGTAAAAGGATAATTGCATAATCTGGGAAATTGACATGAACATGGTAAGTCAAACTGAACTTGAGTTAATAGTTGACCCTTCTAACCCTACTAAACTTTGCTATTAGAGAATTAAAAAAAATTAGTTGATAGAAGTGTTGAATTGATAATGTAGACAGTGAAATTTCTTCAAACCCCCCCCTCCCCCAACTGTATATACTAGTATATGTAGAGGCTTCAAGAATTTTGTGGCAACATGGAATTAGAAGATAATGGAATTTTCTCATGAACTTTTGGAAGCTCCTTTGTATCTTTGCTTTTTTACTCCAGAAGTGAAACAGGCTGGAAGATAAACAGGAATAAATTGCATAAGCTCTTAGGGTTAAACTCTGTTACTCGTTTTAAGTAATGTCTTGAATCTTATAATTAAGTCATAATGATAAATGGATGAGTGGATGATTAGATAATATTAACTCTAAGAGACAAGCCAAAATGTGTGTGTATATATGGAAAACCAGTTAAAGTTTTATTCAATAAAAATTTATGAAACTCAAGGCCTCTCATTTAAGTTACTCCAGTAGTTTTAAAATTTGATATAATGAGAAACATAAAATTTAATTTTGACAAAAATACAAAGGCAATTTAGTGGAGAAAGTAGTCTTTAATAAGTGGTATAAAACAACTGAATATCAACATATAAAAAATGTATACAAGAAGGCTTCAAAAAGTTCATGGAAATTTTTCATTTTCTTTAAATTCCATTTTCCATGAATTTTTTTAAAGTCTCCTGGTATATATATAAGAACCTCAAGCCATTCTTTGTAACACATGCCAAAAATAGCTCAAAATGAATCACAGTTCTAAATGTAAAAACAGACTTAAAAGCACCTTGAAGAAAACAGAAAACTTTCATTTTTAAAATTTACTTTAGGCTAGGCAAAGATTTCTTAGCTACAACTCCAGAAGCATGATCTATATAAAACAAATTGCTGAATTAGACTTTATCAAAATTAAAAACTTCTACTCTTCAAAATACAGTTTTAAGAATGAAAGACAAGCCAGTCTGGGGAAAAATGTTTTCCTATTACAGATCTGACAAAAGATGTACAAGGATAAGGGTAGTGCTATATTAATCAATATTTATATAAATATGTAAATAATTATAAAGTAATATAAACCTTTATTAAACAAAAGTAACAAAATGCGAAGCTATCTTTTCTTGACAGCTTTCATCTAGATCTATACACTTTTAAAGACAATCTTTCATTTCCATCTCTAATCCATTCTTGAATTTTGTACTCTATTTTACTGTGTGTCAAATGGCAGTTTTGCATCCTTGAGGGACATTGTGGTCCTTTTAAGTATTCATTTGAATTTTGGGGATGAATGGGCAAGATCAGTAGTGTAGGGTCAATGGGGTAGGGTTTCCTAATGAAATATTGGTAGAAAAGCCCTTGCTACCTTGAAGAATGGACAGATGCATTGTCATGATGGGAAAAAAATTCTCGATACAAACTTCTTGCCTATTTTCACACCGATGCAATTTTCAATCAAAACTTCTTAGTAATTGTTCTGTGATTGTCTCGGGTCCCTTGAGAAACTTCATTGACGTTAATCCTCGGAAGTTCCAAAATATAGTTATCACAACCTCTGAGCTGACCTCTCTGATTTGAATTTAACTTGCCCAGCAGATCCCCTTAGAAGCCACTGTTTTGATTGGATTTTTTTTGGAAGGCACCCTAACAAAACAAATACTAGTATATTACTGAGGGAATTTGTCTGCCTCTGTCCACTGATCTCAGAAACATATTTAAACAAAGTTTGGTTGAAATAAACCATGCATGTATAAATTTGAACCCTATTAACAATATTTTTTTATACAGGATCTTAAAAATTTTTTAAAAAATAAATCACTTTATTTAAGCCTCTTACAGTTCTGATAACAACAGTATGTCCATCATGTTTGTACATATGTTGCCATCATTTCCAAAAGATTTTTTTTTATACTTGAGCCCTTGGTATCAGCTCTGCGCATCCCCTTGTAATAGCTACACACCATAATTAGCAATACTTTTGACTTACCCTTCTATATATAATATCTAGAAATATACAAGTTATTGACAGCGATTACTTTTGCTAATTTTTAATTGGATTGTTTAATTGTATTTACTGAGTTCAGTGGGTTTTATATATGTATGTAAGAAATTTCCATGAAATTTTAGGAAGAATTTCAGATACTCATGGATTTTAGATTTTTTGGAGTCCTGGAGAATGGATTAATGAAACTACTGCCTTGAGATTATTTGTAAACCTTAAACCAAACTACAACCTTAAGCCAAACATACCCCTATTTGTCTTCTACAAACCTGACTATAGTTAGCTCAACTAGTAAGAAGATCATGTGCCTTGAGTCTTGTGGTCTTTTAGCAATTACAGTATCTATATGGGATCAAATTAACAAAAGCAAATTGAAAGATTAGATAGAAACCTTAGTGGGCAGTGACTTTATGTTAATAAGAACAAAACAGTCAGAAACCACGCGTTAGAATGGCTACACAACTCAATGTAATCAGTGTCACTAAATTGTACTTGTAAGAACTGTTGAATTTGGTGTTTTGCTGTGTAAATTTTCAAAACAAATTAAAATTTAAGGAGAACAAAAATCCCTTGAAGCCCCTTCACTGAACAGTGAGCAGTGATAGAAGCACCATTTCCTTATGTAAACCAAGCTCATTGCCATCAAGTTGATGCTGACTGATAGCTGACCCCACAGAACAGAGTAGTACTGTCCCTGTGAGTTTCCGTGATGGTAACTTTATGGGAGCAGGGAGTAGAAAGCCTGCTCTTTCTCCCTGGTAGCTGTCTGGTGACTATGCCACCAGTGCTCCTGGTTCCCCACTACTGGAAAATAACTTAGGTGGGAGCTGGAGCAAGTGACTTAAACCTAATAGATTTGATGAATTTCACAAATATAAGACCCCAGCCACCTAAGGTAAAACAATTGATCTCCGTTCACCTGAGGACAGCAGAGGAAGGAGACCTAGGAATCAGGGAAGGAAATGGATTGTAGGTTTAATTGCCTCCATGACCCACTAGCTACCTGTACTGGCACGAGACCAGAAGAAATGGATGGCACCTGGCTATCATTACAGATTGTTCTTGTCAAGGACACTAGCTAGATCCTGATCAAAAGGTGGAAAGTCATGACGAGAACTTCAGACTTATGGAAACCAGTCTTAGTAGATCCCTTGAACCTGGGGGAATCCTCATATCTAATGTCTGGAAATAATCCTTAAACCTTGAACAAAAAGTATCCCATGAAGCCATCATTACACTAAGCATTTTAGTCCAGTTATAAAGAATGTTTGCCTCAAGCACAACACTCTTCTAAAGAACTATCTACATGAGTGGAAATTAGTTAATTTAAAGCACAGATGAAAAGGGCAGCAAGCTTAATGGTGATAAAATAATATGGTTAGAGATAGAGTGGTAGCTCAATATGAAGTATGTAACCAATGTCATTGAGTTATTCATGGAGTAATTGTGAATGGATGTATACTAGCACCAAAACCAAAAAAGACCCAAGTTAATTTTAAATTTCATATAAATGAGTATTAGTGAGTACATATATGTTATAAGTTTTGCATGAGATACACACTTGAATAAGAAAGCATTTGTTACCTGAAACTTAAATTTATTACTTGAGTGTCCTGTATTTTATTTGGCATCCCTAAGAAAAACAAAAAATCAGCCAAAGATATGAGTAGACACTTGATCAAAGGAGGTATATAAATGGCAAATAAATGCACAAAAGATGATCAGCATTACAACTAATTAAAGAAATGCAAATCAAAACAGAATAAGTTACCAGTACATTCCTATTAAGAAAATTAAGAAATTACATGGATAAAAACAATATGAAATGCTGGTAAGATTGAACAATGGGGATTCTAATGCTGATGGGAATGCAAATGAAGTATACATTTTGGAAAACCAGATAGATTTGTTTTTTAAGTTGAACATATGCTTACCATACAAATCAGCAATTCCACTCTGATAATTATCCAGGTGAAATGAAAATGTATGTTTATTTCTTTTAAAAGGTTTTGATGAGATATAATTCACATACCATATAATGCAGATATTGATAGTTATATGTACAGATCAATAGCAGTCATCACAACACCATGAAGGTGTTGTTTCCTGTCCCCATTTCCTCAACCCTGAGTAACCACTAATCTTTTTTTTTAAGCCCCTCCCCCCACACCATCAATCTTGTTTTTAATACCATCCATTCCTTTTTATAGCTGTATATACGTTTTGTTGGAAGAGGCTTGGTGGTGTAATCATTTTATTGGGGACTCATACAATGAGCTCATATTGGGGGCTCATACAATCCACCCATCCATCCATTGTGTCAAGCACATGTGTATATTTGTTGCCATCATCATTCTCAAAACATTTGCTTTCCAGAAGGACATTGGGCCTCCACTCAAGTACTCCATCAATGCAAGAATACTTTGTTCTATTAAATTG
>NW_022103968.1:65306266-65307662 GCF_000313985.2 Echinops telfairi | reverse complement strand
TCTGTACCAGTGTACATCCTCTGGTCTAGCCAGATTTGTAAGGTAGAATTGGGATCATGATAGTGGGAGGAGGAAGCATTTAAGAAGTAGAGGAAAGTTGTATTTTTCATTGTTGCTTCCCTGCAACCTGACTGGCTCATCTCCTACCCGCCACCCTTCAGTAAGGGGGTGTCCAGTTGCCTACAGATAGGCTTTTGGTTTCCACTCTGCACTTAACCTTATTTACAATGATAAGATTTTTTTGTTCTTTGATGCCTGATATAGGCTGGTGTGCTTTTTCCATGTGGGCTTTGTTGCTTCTCAGCTAGATGGCCACTTGTTTATCTTCAAGCCTTTAAAACCCCAGGCACTATCTATGCCTTTTGATAGCCAGGCACCATCAGCTTTCTTCACCACATTTACTTATGCACACATTTGTCTTAAGTGATCATATTGGGAAGGTGGGCACCCACTGATATTATTTTTTGTACTTTTATGTCTGATGCCTGGTCCTTTCTACACCTCGTGGTCACGCAGGCTGGTGTGCTTCTTCCATGTCACCCCTTCACTCTTAATCCTCTCAAATTAACAACAGATTATGTAACTACCACAGAGGTTTTGGTGAGGATGTGGAGAAATTGGAGCTCATAAAAATGCTAGTATTGTAAAATAGCGCTGCTACCATAGAAAAATTTGACGTTTTTCACAAATTAAGCAGGATTACTATATGACCCACCAATTCCATTCTTTTATATGTATTTAAAAGAGATGAAAACATGTTCACACAAGAACTTGTACAAAAATGAGTGAGAAAGAGACATTGTTATGAATTGAATTATGCTGTATCAACTTGTCTGGGCCATTCCAGCCCCCATCCTCCTAGTCAGGGAAGTCTTGAGCCCCCTTTGTGTAGTATATTGTATGGACATATAACATTGTATTTATTCATTCGTTAGTTGATAGACATTTGATTTGTTTCTACTGCACTATTGTTATGAATAGTACTATGAACATTTTTATGTGGATATGTTTTCATTTCTTTTGGGTATATGTCTAGGAGGGCAATTGTTGCAACATGTAATTCTGTTTAAATTTTTGAAAAGTACCAAATTTTTCTAAACTGCCTGTTCCATTTTAATTTCCACCAGCAATTTTTGAGATTTTTCATTTCTCCACACTTTACCAAAACTTATAATTGCCTGTAGTATTTCACTTGTATTTGCCTTTCCATAATTGCATGGTATTAGGCATTTTTTTTCATGGACTCACATTCCTCTGGAGAAATAATCTATTAAAATCTGTATACCTATTTTAAAACTAGCCTGTTTCCCTTTTTATTGTTGATTTGTAGAGTTCTTTATAAATTCTGAATACTGTACCCTTATCTGATACATAATTTACAAATATATTTTTACTT
>NW_022103968.1:65300966-65305078 GCF_000313985.2 Echinops telfairi | reverse complement strand
AGATACACCATAATGTGAACAAACAGAAACAAAACAAAACAATACAGAGCAAAAATACAGAAAATTTTGGAAACCTGATCAGGTCCAGCATACATCCTAGGGGGGATCTGCTGACAAAGTTAACTCTTCAAGTCAGATGTATGCCTTTGATCTTCTATTCTCAACTCTCTAATGTACTCTGTTTAGTCACTACTTCTTTCCTATCCCTCAATTGTGGATAGAGGGAGTTCACCAGAGGCTTATTTTTTATATAGTTTAACAAATGAATCTTGGGTTCACACTGTTATCTATAGCCCTCTGCATCCCAGATTCTCACACTTTAGGCTCTGATACTAATCCCTCCTTCGATGTTGGATTATATGATTCAGAATCGTGCAGTGACTGATGAAGGTGTGCTTCTTCCATATGACGTTTCACTTAGATGGTTGCTTGTTTTTATCTGATAGCCAGACACCATCTAATTTCTTCACCACATTTTGCTGTAGCACCTGTGTCCTCTGTCTGCTCTTTTTGTAATGGTTCAGACTTTCATTTTTCTCTTGCTTCCTTATGAGGGTGGAGAAACTAAAGTTATCCATATGTCAGGACCTGTTATCTAAGTCAAAAGTAAGCAAACCTGTGTTTGGAGCAGAAGGAATCGATGATGGTATTATACCAACTAGAAGAGTAAAATTATGGAGTTGATCATTTGGTTTTTGTGATCTTCTTGGAATTTGCCTCTTTGTGTTATTCTACTTTGATTTCTTTTTAGTTCATTATAATAGAAACATTTTTTGTTAAAAGTTGTGTTTATGAAATTGTTACAGAAATAAAGAGAAAATGGACTATGATACCACCTTAGACCAGTGGTTCTCAACCTTCCTAAATCCACGACCCTTTAATCACAGTTCCTCGTGTTGTGGTGACCTCCCCCCACCAAGCATAAAATTATTTTCGTTGCTACTTCATAGCTGTAACTTTGCTACTGTTATGAATTGGGGTGACCCCTGTGAAATGGTCATTTGACCCCCAAAGGGGTCGTGACCCACAGGTTGAGAAGAGCTGTCTTAAACAATTGTTAACATTCTTCTAGTTCTTTGTACTGTATAAAATTTTTTTAAATGTATGTAAATATATTTTTAAAGTTGGAAATTCTACTTTAAAACTTACATATATTTAAGCCAAAACAAGCAAACCTGTAGCCATCTTGTCTTTTCAGACTCAGCAATCATATAGGAAAGAATAGAGCTGCCCATATCGGCTCTAAGGCTATAATCTGTACACATCAGTACTACATCTTCTGTAGAGTGGCAGGTTTGAAATGCCACTTTTCATTTAACCAAGTTCTTAACAAAGGGTTCCTTACGAAAATATAAAATCAAGACATACTTAGTATTATCTAAATTAGAAGACAAACATAGCTTTAAATCTTTAAAAATCTTGATTTATGTCAATACGCGATTTGTATGGTCTTAGGTGTGAAATACACAATATAATCTATACCACCAAGAAAAGATCTTATAAATTTCTTTAAAAATGAGAAACATATAAACATATGTTAATAATTGAAAAGTTTAATGATCACCTTTCTTTTTTTCCTGATCCCTGCCTCTCTACTCTTTTTTTCTATCACATTTCTACAGTGTGTGTGTATATATATATATATAGGCTCGTACAGCTCTTATCACAATCCATACATATATCCATTATGTCACTCATAACTGTACGAATGTTGTCATCATTTTCAAAACATTTTCTTTCTACTTGAACTCTTGATATCAGTTCATTTTTCCCCCCTCCTTCTCATACCCTCCCTCCCCATGAATCCTTGATAATTGATAATTTATTATTTTTTTCATGTCTTCCACCAACCGCTGTCTCCCTTCACCCACTTTTTCTGTTGTACATCTCCCTGGGAGGGGACCATACATACATTCATCATTATGATTGGTTCCCCCTTACTCCCCCCTCCCCCTTCCCTTGCCCTCCTAGTATCCCATTATTGGTCCTGAGGGGTTTATCTGTCCTGGATTCCCTGTATCATGAGCTCTTATCTGTACCAAAGTACGTGTTCTGGTCTAGCCAGATTTCTAAGATAGAATTGGGGTCACAATAGTGGGGGGGAGGAGGAAGCATTAAAGTTGTATTTCGTTGGTGCTATACTGCACCCTGACTGGCTCATTTCTTCCTGTGGCCCTTCTGACGGGATGTTCAATTGACTGCTGATGGGCTTTGGTTCTCCACTGCCCTTCCCCTCATTCACACTGATATGATTTTGTTTTATTTTGGGTCTTTGATGCTTGATACCTGATTCCATTGACACCTCATGATCACACAGGCTGGTGTACTTTCATGTAGGCTTTGTTGCTTCTCAGCTAGATGGCCACTTAAAATATTTATCTTCAAGCCTTTAAGACCCCAGATGCTATATCTTTTGATAGCCAGGCACCATCAGCTTTCTTCACCATGACATTTGCTTATTTTGTCTTCAGCGATTTATGGCCGCTGTGAATCCACAGATAGCCAGGGCTACATGTGGCTACTCACTCTCTTAGTTCAGGGTTGAGGTTGCCTGACCTTTCCATCATTCTCCAGGTCTATTTCTTTAATATATCCTTTGAGATACCGTTGAAAGCCAATCCAGCTATTCTTGAGTTCTTACCCTACATTCCAATGTAACGTTTCCGAAGTGTCTGCACATGGTCATCCCAATTATTGCTGTTTGTATCTTACTTGTTGATGATCATGTTTGGTTTCGAATTTTAACAAATTTGGTACATTTTTTTGTGATATTTGGTACATTTTTTTGGTATTTGGTACATTTTGTTGTTGTTGCTATTATGGTTTCTGTTAGACCCCACCAAATGAATGATTCTTACAGATTTAGAGGGCTCGTAGTATCACTTGGCTTTTGTGTTGGGCTGCTAACTAGTATGAAGTTCGAAGCCACCAGCCAATCCTTGGGGAAAAGAGGCTTAATTCTCCGAAAGGAGCAGTTCTCTTCTGACCTATAAGATTGCTGTGAAAAGCAAAACAAAAAGAAAGATCGCTAGTTGGAATTGTGCCATCAGTTGGTTTCACTGCTCAAATTCTGAGAGCTGGAGAAGGAAGCTAGCATGATACCAGTAAAGCATTTGCCCATCACATGAACACTAGAGACCTAACTTGTTTTCTTTGGGAGAGGTATGACTGGTACTTAAGGAGTAAAGTTATAACAAATGCCAATTTGCAGAGGGCTTACAAGGCAGAACAGAAGTATAACTAGCTCAATTAGTAGTAACTCTTTTGAAAATCCATTCTGTGCTGAGATAGAAAAGGCATGCCAAGTCATGGTTTTGTAATGGCCTAAATTAGAAGTGTGAATTCATGCTGGCTGTTCAAAAATACTGAAGTCTGAACACATGTCGGAGGATCTACAGTTGAACATAAGATCTGTGTGAGTGAAGGGGAAAAAAGCCGGAGTACTTTAAAGATGTTTCTGAGCAAGTGTGGAAGGTGTGGTGGGACTCAAAAGGAGCCTTTGAAAGTCAAGATGTAGAAAACAGGCTTCTGAGAAATGAATCCATATCTGAGAAAGATCAGAATATCAAGCATTCCTTAGTTATTTTATTAGAGAAATTAATGATTTGCCTTGGAAAGATAAACATTTAAAAATGTTGCAATTGTTTTTTGGGAAGACAATATCAAAAGGCCAGTAGAATTATTTGCCAGATTTCTCTCCTAATACTTATTTAAAAAACGTGTGCTTCCAGTTCAAGGAATTCTGATAACTCAAAGTTGTAAATGTCTGCAGGGTAGTAGAATTGTTCTAAAATCTTTTCTCTGGGTTGACCTGTGACGCGTGTGGGACTGGACTTTGCTGGAAGAACTATAGCAGTTTTATGTTTGCATAAATAATATATTTTCCAATTTATTTTTTAGCTAGGCCTACCTGAGGATGTAGAAATTACTGCAGTTTCTTAAAATACCATTTAAAAATATCCTATACCTACCCAACATATAGAAAATACATGAATGATATAAAAGTTATATAATAAATACTTATGAATCTACTTGTCAACCAATAGCTAAGGTATTACTGATAACCTGCTCGTACAGACAAAAGAAACAAAGCAAAACTGAACTTGTTGCTG
>NW_022103968.1:65298879-65299768 GCF_000313985.2 Echinops telfairi | reverse complement strand
TTAAAATTTTTGAATAAATGTGGATAATAGATGAGACAGTATTAAGATAGATTTTTTAATTGCTTAAAGTAATTAGTAATTCATTTATATTTTTTATAAAAGATAAGTTAAAGTCTATTAAAAAGAGTGTCATTTGTTCGATTTCATGTTCGTGTATGATCCCTGGACCGGGAACATTGTCATCACCTAGAAATTTGTATAAATAATTAGGTGCCTCAGGTGATTCTGAGACAGCGAAAGCTTGAGAACCACTGCTATTCAAATCTGTCTTCATTTTTAGAGTGGCATAAACCAAAACCCAACCAAACACACTGCCTTAGTAGAATGAAATAATGTTCTATGAGTCTGGACTTTCTATTGCAAGTATGAAGTTTGACGCTTGAAGCTTAAAAAGAAAATTTACATGCTCCCTTAACTAGGTTGGAAGATTACTGGGATAGCTCACAGATTCAGAGCTGTTATTTCAGGAATTCAGGGCTTGGAACTGCTTTGTTCTGTTTATAGTTTAGTTCATATGTCTAAGTGGGAAAGGTGGTCACAGGCAGCTCCAGGTTTACGCTTTCTGAGTTCAGCAACTCCAGAAAGAGTTACTTCTAGCAGTTTAAAAACCTACCTTCCAGCTTCACCCCCGTGTGCATAAACACTGCGCTCACTCTCAGGAAACTAATGCTTGGGGTAGGGTGGGGTATTTTGCAAAAAACTGAATAATGTCCACATTATTTGTATAAAAATATGGCACTTCTCAACCATTGTATGTGTGGAGTAAGCATCAGTGACTGGCCTACCATGTGTCTATCTCTCAGAAGAAAGAAGATGGGAAAGTACAATAATCTGAAAATATGTTCACTTCTAGATAGCTATTTATCTTCAGAAAAGCTTAACTATCTTT
>NW_022103968.1:65294362-65296500 GCF_000313985.2 Echinops telfairi | reverse complement strand
AAAATTTATTTCTATTTTTGCATTTAAAATTTCTCATTTTTTCTATCAATATAAAAACAAAGACATTGTAGGCTGAGAGGTAATCCGAGAGACAAAGCAAGGCTCAGTTTCTACTAAAGTTCCTTTTTCATTTTATAAAATTAAAATGTTTTAGTTTTTTTTTCACCAATTTAATTTTTCAATCCAGTTTGTTCAGATGGTGTTTTAGATATTTTTAATTAAGATAATATGAGCGCACCTAAAGTTTGTGGGAAAATTCCATTATCTTTTAATTCCATTTTCCCATAAACTTTGACGCCTCCTCATATATTTTTGAGTTAGACATAAAACTTAGATAAGCATACCGAAGAAAATTATCCATAATAGGTCTAGTTAAGTATAACCATTATAAATCATTACATGCCTATATTTCGTCTTTTTGAAAGCACAGATATACAAATAATATATTGCACATTATTTTAAAACTTGCTATTCCCATTTAAAATTTATAAGTTCAGTTTTGTTCTGCATCATAATTTTAAAGAAATCTTTGAACATATTACAAACACAGCATGTTGGTTAAAAAGGGGGAAACCCAGAATTACGAAGTATAAAACTTCCCCATATCTCTCAGTATTCAAGAAATATTCCTTATAATTTGATGTGTCCCCTCTATCTTTTCTTTCATGCATACAAGTAGTTGTCTTAAATGAGCTGTTTTTCATCCTGTTGATTAGTTTTATCTGTGTAATTATAGAGCTAAAAATACCCCATCATCTTATTTCAGGATATAAAATGATGAATCCTGACATTTAACTAAACTTTTTTTTTTGAAATTTAATGTTGAGATAATTTTTTTGCTGTGGATTGATCTTGTTTATTGAATAACATTTTCATTCTAATTTGACTCAAAAAGAAAATGAGAAATGGTGAGGAGGACAAAGGTGAGTAAGAAGATCCTTAGTAAATTGTGTTATTCTGTAATTCATAAATTAATTTACGGAGAGTAAGAAGAAACATTGATTCTTAGTAAATTTTGTTCTGTAATTTATAAATTAATTTACGGAGAGTAAGAAGAAACATTGACCCTTAGTAAATTGTGTTGTTCTGTAATTCATAAATTAATTTACAGAGAGTAAGAAGAAATATTGATCCTTAGTAAATTGTGTTGTTCTGTAATTCATAAATTAATTTACAGATGAAAGATAATTGGCCAACATATAGTCCAAGCTTGCAGTTGCTTTCAAAATTTGAACTCATACATAATTGGAAAAGTTCTGGGCTTTATTTTCATATAGTAGAACAGGGACAACGAAAGCTCCTTCCCAATATATTTGCTTACAGTCAGTTAAGTAAGCTCATAGAATGAAGCATTCTAGATCATTCTTAAATTATTTAAAAATAATTGTGTTGGTAGATATGAATATTTGATAACTTTCTCTCCTTTTTCCCCTTCTAGGTCAGATGACTGATTTAATCCACACGGAGAAAGATTTAGTGACATCCCTGAAGGACTATATTAAGGCAGAAGAGGACAAGTTAGAACGAATAAAGACGTATGTGAAGTGTTTTACTGATTACAACTCTGACTCTACCTGAATGTTTTCTTTCTAGAGCTAAAACTTGTTTTTAGTTGAAATGGGAAACAAAACCACCTGTCAATGTTACAAAGGGTCAAGGTCTGTGTTGGCTGAAATAGGAATCTAGAAAACAAGAGTTAGGCCTATGCCGAAGGTTCATGTGCAATTGCATGGGTGGTGGGGGAGCTGACTGACAGTTTAAAAAAGTGTTTACAATATCTTCATTCTAAACTCAGTCAAGCTACCAGCTGGAGCGTTTTCAATTCTGTTACCGTTTGATTATAGAGATTCTAGTGATACACGTGTGGTTAATATTATTTAGTTGATACAGGTCTTTTCAAATGCTAATTTATTTTGAATTGATTTCTGGCCTGAGAATTCCTGCTTTTTGTATAATGAGAAGCTCAATATTCACATTATTGTGTAAAATAGTTCATACGTGCCAAATGGAGAATTTTGGTATAAGCTTGATTTTAATGAAAATGTAACTCAGTTTGAGTTGGACTACTTTGTAGTGATCTCTTATTTAGCCCAAGGTTCTATGAGGAAATGGACTTTTAGATTGTTATCAGGGGGAGT
>NW_022103968.1:65291704-65293270 GCF_000313985.2 Echinops telfairi | reverse complement strand
GCTAACCAGCACAGCCACAAAAGACCCAGAGGGATTTGTTGGACACCCTGTAAATGCATTCAAGCTAATGAAACGTTTGAACACTGAGTGGAGCGAGTTGGAGAACCTTGTTCTTAAGGATATGTCAGATGGTAAGTGTGAGAAAACGATGAGTCAACAAAAGTAAGGTGATATTGTTATAGCCTGTAGAAGAGCAACACAGAGCATCAGGTGTTCATGTTAGAACTGAAACGACTGCTTGCGTATGTCTGGTTTAGGGGCCATGGTGGTTAAAGCATTTCGCTCCTAATTAAAGGGTTATCTATTTGAACTCACCAGATGCTCCATGAGAGAAAGATGTGGTAGTTGGCTACTTACTGAGCACAGCCTGGGAAATGCTATGCATCAGCCCTATTCTATCCTGTACAGTCTCCTTGAGCTAGAATCAACTGAGTGGCGGGGGTTTGGGTTTGGGTTTGATTTGGCCAGTTAATTTTGCAAGTATCCTGAATTCTTGGATTTTTTTTTTTAAGGTAATTTCTGCTATTGGTGATTAACATTTGCACTTCTTGCTTGGAAATAACAGAAGTGGTTATTTGGCATAGAGCTTCATTTTTGAGGGTAATCATTTTTATGTAGCTCTTCAAACTTTCAAAAAATTTAAATACATTTTAAAATCATCTTTCAATCAATTTTTAATGTGCTGACAGTGATGTTATTAGGAAACCTGATACCTGCTTCCTCCTTACTGTTGAAAGTTTAGGGTTATTTAAGTAGTGCTCTGGTATCACTGGGGAGGTAGAAGCGTGTGTGGATTGTATCAGGTGACACTGCCAGAATAGGTGACACCGGAGTGACTAAATCTTTGGACAGTTTTCAGTAGAAATTTATTACTATTTTTTTTAAAAAGCCCTGTAGTCATCATAAGCAAAACATTTTTTTGGAAAAAATATATATAGATTTACTTTTTGAACCTTCTACTCTACTCCAGTCAGAGCTGTCATTATTACTCAGTTATAGTTATGCTTTGGTTTTTTTGTCCACATTTACTTTTGTTTTTGTTGCTATCAGTATTGTTATATTGCTGATTTTGCCAAACTTCTTGGTGTTTTAATTACTATATTGTGGTAAGCAGTATTTGTGACCCTATATCCCTAACTTTTTGGAGAATGAAGTAGTAATTAAAGGAAAAGAAAGAAAAATTTTAAAAGCCTTCTGCGTAGTTACTAAATAATATTGTAACTAATAATGCTACAATTCAATGTAGAAAGATTTTACAAAGCAATTTTGTTGTTAGAATTCATGTAATCTAGTTCATACTACATTTAAGCAATTTTTAACGAAATCACATTTTCTATGATTAAAATTGATAAACATTATTAAGGGTTTTATATGGTCTGGTTTGGGAGCAAGTGGGGGTGCCACCATAAGTGACCACATTAACACCAAACCTAGTGGTGCCACTGATTGTAGGCAACAAATAAATAAAAAGAAACTGAGACTGTAAACAGTACTGATACGTAAGCCTACTACATGAAACAATAAACTTGTATTTGGAATATTGAGATTTTTCAGGTATTAAGAATA
>NW_022103968.1:65290396-65291604 GCF_000313985.2 Echinops telfairi | reverse complement strand
GAATTTTGAGTGAAACTGCTTTTATGAAAAAATTCCGTGACCAGAGAGACCCTTCCCAAGCTATGCCATTAGGTGCACTAACTCAGGCTGAGTCGCTGGATGTTTGCCTAGAGGGAAAAATGTGTGCTATGAAAGCTCCACCCAGTGGAGCTTTTTTTGGGGTGGGGTGGGGGCAGTACCCCCTCATATTTTAAAAGCTAGCCTAACTGATGATCTTAAACATCGGGTTTTTTTTCTAATCATTTTATTAGGGACTCATACAATTCTTATCACAATCCATCTCTTATATAAAACCATGAGAACATTTTTCACATTCTCAAGTAAAGACCTGTTTGGTGTAAGTTCTCTTATACAGTGAACTTTGGACATTGGCATTTTAATATCTGATCCAAACCAAACTCGCTGTCATCAAGTTAACTCCTACTCATAAGGACTTAAAAAATGTGTGAGGCTGTAAATCTTTGCAGGAACACACAGACTCATCTTTCTCCCGTGGAATGGCTGGTGGGTTTGAGCCACTGACTTTGAAGTTAGCAGTCCAGCAGCTTATCCACAATGCCACCAACCAAAAGCCAAAACCAAAAACACACAACCAACCGATCTTAAGCACCATCGAGTCAATTCTGGCTCAGAGTGACCGTATAACAGAGTAGATCTGCCCTGTGGGGTTTCTGAGGCTGTCAGTCTTTTTAGAAGCAGAAAGACTCATCTTTCCCCCACAGCACCACTAGGGCTCATTTAACTGGGGTACTTAACTCATAATGCTGCACTAGATATACTTTCTCTTTTTATTACAGAATTTAAGCAGTTTCTTACATTTTGTATGGGGCATAAGAAACATTTGCAAAACTCTCTTGTAAAATTCTATGTGGAAATTGTGACTTGGAATTTGTCGTAGAACTGAAAAATACACTTAATAGGAACTTTCAACCTTTTTCCAGCTAATTCCTAAGTTTTTATTTGTACATTTCCACTAATACAAAAAAGCTTGGCCTTTTTCTGATTAAATATACATAGTTGGTCATAAGTAAATGAAAGGATGGGAAGATTTCTTACTTTTATATGCACATGATTACAGTTACATTATTAAGATTTTTTTTTTTGAACACTATATTTTATTTTGTTGTCTCCTTAAGCATCTCCTAAGGCAGCAGTTCTCAACCTGTGGGTTGCGACCCCTTTGGGGGTCAAACGATCCTTTTACAGGG
>NW_022103968.1:65271664-65272821 GCF_000313985.2 Echinops telfairi | reverse complement strand
AAAAAAAAGAGCTATAAGAGCTCCTGATAAAATAAAATTTTTAGTAAAGAAATAAGTCCCATCTCTCCTCTCCCCCACCCCAAATAATGATATATAACCCCACTTAATCACAATAAAATGTTTAAAAATTCAGCTAAGGAAACAGTATTATGATAAAGTCTCTTTATGAAATATAGAGATATATAAATACAGAGATTCAAGCAGTCTGACATAAAAAACCAGAGAACAGAGTGCACATTGCATTCAGATAACTAGCAAGAAGTTTGTGTGGCTTGTTGTGGAGTTAAAGGAGTGAGTTTTCTGAGAACACGGAGAGCTGCTACTGCAGAGAGGTAAGCAGAGCCATTTCTTGATACACTTTGCAAGCCGCCACTTGGAGGAGTTTGCATCATTCTGGGCACAATGAGAAGCCATGGAAAGTTGTAAACAAAGGGAGACAGTGGATGTAAGATATGAAAATAATAATAATAATTTATCAAGGGCTTAAGAGAGAGGGAAAATGAGCTGATATCATAGGCTCAAGTATAAAGAAAACGCTTTGAAAATGATGATGGCAGCATATGCACTAATGTGCTTGACACAGTGTATGAATGTATGGATTGTGATTAGAACTGTAAGAGCCCCCAATAGAAGTATTTAATTAAAAAAAAAGAAAATTGTAAACTGAGAACTTTCATGGTTTTCACTTTGTAAATATTCCTGCTGTAGAATAGCAATTGCATGGGAACCTCGGGACAGAGACAAAGAAACCAGGGATATAAGTGATTTGTAAAAATTTCAGGAAGACATGATAATAGTCAGAACTAGGGTAGCTAATGAATGGAGAGAGATTTTCATTGTTTTTACAAGGTGAAATTTTATAATTTGGTGATGGATTGGATATGGATTTCTAGCTTAAATAACTACAGTACAGTAGATGAATTCTATTCAGCAAGATTGAAAACAAGAAAAGCAGTTTTGGTGTTGAGGTGGTTAGTTTATTGTGCCAACCTGGTCAATAAACACATGTGGGGTTAATTGAAGGGCGGAGGGATAAATGGCTCGGTGAGCCTCGCCTTTCAAGTTCTCAGGTCTCTTGCTTTCTGATGGTGGGACTAGCATGCAGCTGCCTTAGCCTGCTTTAGCTGGCAAGGCTCACTTCCTGCAAGACATCCCTG
>NW_022103968.1:65266704-65271356 GCF_000313985.2 Echinops telfairi | reverse complement strand
GAGGAGGACTTTGTGGATTTGTTGGACATATGGGTTAATGTTGGACTTGTGGGCTTGGGCAGCACTGGGTTGGGATGTTTTCTTGATGCGCACTTAACCTTTATATAAAACTCTCTCTTATACATGAGTTTCTGTGGATTTGTTTCTCTAAAGTACCCAGACTAATACAGGTCTATTAGTAATGAATTTCTTTCAGTTTACTGTATTTGTTTTGGTTTAGAACTCTTAATACTTTCCCATCAAATTATATTGTGAATTGTTCAACTGATTGTTGTGTTTTGTCATAAGAAATTAATTGTGTTCCCCGAGTGCCTGGGTTTTTATTCAAGAGATAAGTTGGTAAGACTTTAATATAGAATAGCTGAAAACAAAACTGAGAATATGTACCATTACTTCTCATTGGGGAAAAATTGATCCTATCTAATGTACATTTGTTTATTTTTTTAAAAAACTTTGTTTTGATTTAGGTAAAGGTTTGCAGAACAGATCATCAGTTTTACATTCAACATAACAATTATGAGGATAGCTTAGGACTGAGCACTTTGAGTCAGAACTGATTTGATGGCACCTAACTTCTATATTTGTCCAGATCAGTTTCCAAAAAAGATGCACCGATTTATACCCTTTTCAGCAAAGTATGAGATCGCATGTTTTCATCATATTTTCGCCAAACCTTTTTTAGTAGACTTTAACATAATCAGAAAAATGCTCCAATTTTTCTCCTTTGTATCAGGATCTATGTAGTTGTTGCACATTTGGCCCTCATAGATCTTTGTTGTTGTTTTTTTAGAGTGTAGTAGTAAAAAAAAAAAAAAGGGTGTAGTAGTCAAGGATGACATTTCTTGCTTTCTGAGCTAACCCATATTTAAGTGAAAAGGTGGCTTCAGGGGATAGTTTTGGTTCTATGTTAGAATAACTTGTGTGCACATTTTAGGGAATTCCTCTAGGTTCAATGGGTCCAGTAAGTCTGACTTCTTAAAAAATTTGAGATTTTGAAACATGTTCTTTTTCATTTCTATTACAGTCCAGTGATTATGATTAGCACATTCAGTAGTAGTAGCCAGGGATCATCTAGTAGTTGAGGCCATGGTTCATTCAGATAATAGTTCCGGTAACACAGTTCCTTCTCTGACTCTCAGGTTTCCTCCTTTATTTTTTGCTTTAGACAAATAGAGACTAATAATTATATCTTAGATGGCTACTTAGAAGATTTTGTTTTAAATCATTTTATTGGGGGCTAGTAGAACTCTTACACAATCCATGCATACATCCATTGCGTCAAGCACATTTGTACATTTGTTGCCATCATCATTCTCAAAACATTTGCTTTCTACTTGAGCCCTTGATATCGGTTCCTCATTTTTCCCCTCCCTCCCTCTCTCCCTCATGAACCCTTGATCATTTGTCAATTATTATTATTTTTCATGTCTTACACTGTCCACTGTCTGTCTCCCTTCACCCACTTTTCTGTTGTCCGTCCCCCATGGAGGGAGTGATATGTAGATCATTGTGGTCGGTTCCCCATTTCTTCCCTACCCTCCTGTTATCTCTACTGTCATTATTAGACCTGAGGGGTTTATCTGTCCTGGATTCCCTGTGCTTCTACCTCTTATCTGTACCAGTGTACATCCTCTGGTCTAGCCGGATTTATAAGGTAGAATTGGGATCATGATAGTGGCAGGGAGGAAGCTTTAAAGAACTAGTATGTTTCATCGATGCTATAGTGCACCCTGACTAGGCTTGTCACCTCCCTGTGACCCTTCTGTAAGGGGATGCCCAGTTGCCTACAGATGGCCTTTGGGTCCCCACTCCGCACTCCCCCTCATTCACAATGATCTCATTTTTTGTTCTTTGATGCCTGATACCTGATCCTTTTGACACCTCGTGATCACACAGACTGATGTGGTTCTTCCATGTGGGCTTTGATGCTTCTGAGCTAGATGGCTGCTTGTTTATCTTCTACTTAGAAGATTTTACGATTCCAGCTATTCCTTGCCAAGCTAGAATGTAGAACATAAACTTTATTAACTATAGTAGGCTACTTGACCGAGTTTTATGAGATTATGATCCTAAGTCTTCTTATTGGTTATGTTTTAGAAGGGATCTTCAGCTGTAGCCCTTATTTGTTTATTTTATATATATTTATAATTATATATTTGGTAGTGGTAGTTCTTGCAAAATTTATATAACACAGTGTTTACCAATATATCCTTTTTCTTGTGCACAACTTAGTTATCAATTACAATAGCCAGACTATACATATTTTTTCTATTATTTTATTGGGGGCTTTTACAGCTCTTAGTAGCATTCCATACATCGGTTGCGTTAAGCATATCTGCACATATGTTGCCATCATTTCCAAAACATTTTCTGCTTGAGCCCTTGATATAAACTCCCCTTTTTACCTCTTCCCTCATCTCCCAAGCTCCTGTATCCTTGATCAATAATATATTTATTGTTATTGTTATTTTGTTACACTGTCCTTTGTCTCCCTTCACCCACATTTCCGTTATATGTCCCCGTCATGGGTGGGGTGGGGGCTATATATCTAATCTTGTGATGGGTTCCCATTTTCTCACCCTTCCCCCTCCCTGACCATCCCCATACCCCTATGATATTACTACTCCCATTACTGTTCCCGAGAGGTTTATCTTTCCTGAATTCCCTGTGTTGGGAGCTCTTATTTGTACCAATGTGCGTTCTCTGGTCTAGCCAGATTTGTAAGGTATACCTGGATCATGGTAATGGGGGGAGGAAGTATTCAGGAACTAGAGGAATGATATTAATTTGTCGGTGCTATACTACACCTTGAATCATCCCTTCCTTATACTACTACTGTGGGGGGATATCCAATTATTTACAAATGGGCTTTGGGTCTCCACTGCAACCGACCTCATTCACCTCAATATAGTTGGGTTTTTTTTGATCTTTTGAAACCTGTTGTCCGATGCTTTCGAAACCTTATGATCCCACGGGCTGGTGTGTTTCTTCCATGTAGGGCTTATTTGCTTCCCTGCTAGATGGCCGCTTGTTTGACTTTAAGCCTTTAAGACCCCAGATGCTATATCTTTTGATAGCTGACACCATCTGCTCTTTTCAACACATTCATTTATGCACCCATTTTGTCCTCGGCGATCACGTAGGGAAGGTGAGTTTCAAAGAGTGCCAGGTTGTCAGAATAAAGTGTTTTTGTGTTAAGGGAGGCCTTGAGTAGAGGCCCAAAGTCCATCTGCTGCCTTAGTACTTAATCACATAAATATATGTACATTGGCCTCTATCCCTTTCACTATAAATTAATCTATTGGCATATATACATGACTATAGCAGTACCTCTATAAATAGCTTTTGCCTCTCTATTTTCTTTCACCTTCCTCCTATCTTCCTATGAAGCTCACCCTCCATTCGACTCTCAGTATTTCCTCTCGGATACATTGCTCTTGATCAAACCCCACTTGGCATTATACACCCTCTTTACCATCAATTTTAGATCTCGTTGTTCCCTTATTTCTGAGTTTGTTGGTTCCCCACTCCCTTACCCTGCCCCCTCCTCAACCATGTCCTCCCAGAACTGCCCATCCCGTAGTTTTCTCCTCAGGATTACGTTCGTCCTGCCTATCTTACTGAGATAAAAATGGGGAATATGCATGTTTCAGCCACACTTCACGCTACCTTTCACAACATCATGAACAAAAATTGACTGCTATCTAGAAAATGATTCTCCTCTTCTGGCTCTTCCACCTCTAGTAACCACCAATTAATATTGGTGAGTCTATGCATGCCTAATTTTTGTCATTTCATAAAAATACTTGTGATTGATTTATTTACTCAGCATAGTGTCTACCAGGTTTTCCATTCATGTTGCAAGACATTTCAGGACAGTTTTTTTTATGGCTCTGCTGTATTTTATTGTAAGCATGTACTGCCACATTTTGTTTACGATTGTTGGTCATTAGGGTATTTCAATTGTCTTGTTATTGTGAATAGTGCTGTAGTGAATATAGTTGTATATATATATGTTTGTATATTTTCTATTATGTCCCTGAGGTATATATCTAGAAGTGAAATTGCTTGGTTATAATAGAGCTCTTTTTCTAAGTTTTCTAGGAATTACACATGCCATTTTCTATAATAGTTGTATCATTTTACATTCCCACCAGCAGTAGATAAGGGGTCCAGCCCTCCCACTACCTTGGTAGCATTTATTGTATTCTGCTGGTTTTTATCATTGCTATTTTTGAGAGGATGGTGGGTGGTAACTCATGGTAGTTTTGCTTTGTTTCTTTTTAAAAAATCTCAACCTCGTATTTTTATTGTGGAATGTAACAAATAGGGAAAAATATATAAAATATAGTTCTATTCATTTTTAGAAAATAAATGCCTTTCACCACCACCCAGGTTCAACATCCCAGGTCACCACCACCCAGGTTAAGAAACAGAACATGTGACAGTATCTCAGAAAGCTGCCCTAGTGCGTGGCCCTTTCCTCCCCACCTACTCCATTTTACCTCCTCTCACCACCACCCCACCCCCGCCATCTCCCCCTAACCATTGAAGTGTGAAAACCATTTTTCTTAATTTTTTTTTCTATTGTAGTGGTCTCCTACAGTATTTATATTTATGAGGTTGACTAATTTGCTAACAGTTGCTTTCTG
>NW_022103968.1:65256472-65265307 GCF_000313985.2 Echinops telfairi | reverse complement strand
CTGTGTGCTGTGAATGTATACTATACTGGTATTGGGTGAACTATTCTGTATACATGTGTAAGAGATCAAGGTGATTAATTTTGTTTTTAAGTTCTTCTGTATCTTTGATGTTTTTCTCTACAGTTGACTTGCCTTTCCTTGAGCATGGTGTATTGAAGCCTCCTACTGTGATTGTAGTACTGTCTATTGGTTTCTCTAACTGTGTAAGAGTTTGGTTAGTGTGTTTTGAGGGTGTTTCATTGGGTTCATATGTTTGTTATAGTTATGTCTTGTTCAGTTGTTGCTTTAATCATTATATAATGGTCCTTGTTGTCTCATGATGGCTTTTGCTTTTACATCTTTTTTAACAGACATTAATATTGCTGCTCTATTTCTTTGCTGTTATTTTTATAACAGCAAAGTGTATTTCTTATAAGGAGCATATTAACAAGTCTTGTTTTCTAATCCATTTTGTTAGTCTCTCTCTTTAACTGGTGAGTTTCATACATTTACATTCGTTGTTATTGATAGGAACAATTTTATTGCTGTTGTTTTACTGTATGTTTTTTATGGTGTTATTGATTTCTTTGTTCATCGTAATTTTCTGTGCTGAGTTCCATTTTGCTTGTGGGTTCTCTTGTCTTTTGTTTTTTATCTTAATGTTTAATAGGTTTTTATGGTTTTCCTCTTTTTTTACTTTATTGAGGTTTCACTATTTCCATTGTGGTTAGTTTGTTTTTTATTATTTTTTCCCCAAGTTTAAGGCTATTAGTTCTATTTTGCAAACTACTTAATTTCCCCATTTGGGTTTTTTATATCCACGCTATTTTCTCCATTACTTTATTGTTGTCTTTATTGCAAAGTTTTATCTCTAGTTCCCTATTTTGCATCTTACAGGTTTTTGGGTTTTTTTTCATTTTGCTTAAGTGTGTTGGTTTCTCAATGTTAGTGTCTTATGTGTTAATCTGCTGTTGTTATTCTCCAGAAAATTCCCTTGAGTATTTTTTTGGTAATGTTGGTCTTGTTTTTACAAATTTAATTTTTCATTCTCTGAAGATGTCCTTATGTCTCCCATATATGATGTATAATTTTATTTGTTATAAGATTCTTGGTTAGTAATTTTTTTTCTCTCAAGGTTTTGTATAGATCCTTCCTTTGCCATCCAGCCTGCATAGTTGCTATTGAAAAATTCAAGCTTATTGATCCCCTTTATAGGGGGCTTTTCTCTTTACCATGCTGCTCTCAGGGTTTTTTACTTTTCCAGCTGGAAAGTTTGATGTTTCACTGTGATTCGCTTTTGGAGTTAGTTCTAGTTGGGGTTCTTACAGTTTCTTGCATGATTAATTTCTATCCTGTCATGATGTTAGAAGATTGTTTCTTCAGTGTTCTTTTTTTCTTTTCTTCAGTATTCTTAGGCTCTTTCCTTGTGGTTTCCCCCTTCTGTTCTAGAATGTTTATCAAGTTGTTCCTTTTTTAAGAGATTGTTCTTCATGGAGTTTGGTGTTGAGATTTGTCTGTGAGCTCACTGATTAGGGCTTCAATTGTCTCATTCTACTGTTTTGCTCTTTTAGAGTGTCATCCAGTTCTAATATCTTATTAGTGTTTGTCTTCTGGATTTTAATTGGAATTGTTGAATTATTCCTAGTTTTTCTCCCTTTTTTGTTAGGTTGTTCATATGGTGCTTTCCTGATCCCTTCTATCTTCTTCTGTTTGTTTGTAGCTCCGTCAAATTTTTCTTTCATCCATTGAAAACAGCTGAATATAATTTTTCTCATAGAAACCCTAAAGCCTTTTTCCTCTGGAAATTATGCTGTCTTTATTTGTGTATTGGCCACTCATTTGTCCCATCTTTTCTCATTTTGTTACGTACATTGATATTGTTGTTTCCAAGCAAGATGTTGCTTTTATATTTGTTTTTGTTGGTCAGGTGGTATTAGAACGAATAACATTCTCTGTAGACTAGTTGTAACTGTTGAAGATTCAGGGTAGCTGGGACATGTTGCAATAGCCCATTCCGATTAGGAATTGAAGACAAACAGAAGTGGGTACTATTTCCTGTCCAGGTCCCAGGCTCACAGTTGGCCTTTGCAATTGCCAGGGGGTGTAGGACAATGACCAAAATAGCTATCATGAAAGGAAAGAAAGAGTAATGTTTGAGAAGTTCAGCCTACTCACCACAAGCAAGTCTTTGCTGGAGCTGAATGCCCAAGCAGGGCCCAGGGCCCATTTAAAGCACCCCTCACTGATGGGGCACCAATGTATTATTGGCTGCATCATTTTTCAGGTTCAGGGCTGCAGGGAATTAATGAGCTTTCAGATGTCTTACACTAATTTCCCATATATAAGTTCAGTCAAGATTGCCTTCCTCTAGAATATGCAGCCCTCCCAGTTATGTAGGGAGAATAGTGCCACTGTCTTCTGTAGAGTAGAGCTGGTGCCTTGAATTTGAACTTCTAGCCACCTGAACTGAGAAAATAAATTTCTCTGTGTTAAAGCCATCCATTTGAGGTATTTCTGTTATCAAACCCAACTCAGTTTACTGCTATCCAGTAATTTCTGACTCCTATTGACCCTGGACTACCGAGTAGAATTGCTCTTGTGTCCTGAGACTGTAACCATTGCGGGAGTGACATGTTTCATCTTTCTCCCATGGAGTACCGGGGAATTTCAAACCGCTGATGTTGCAATTAGCATGTGCAATCCACAGTGCCACAGGGATCCATTCCTGTTACAGCAGCAGGAAATAGCTTCAGACAGCCTTAGCAGATAGAACCTTCATGAATAGGCTGACTTTTTATTTTTTTGATGAGCGTATCTGTTTGACTTTCATGAAGTTCTTGTTATCTAATTTGTCTTCTTGTTGGTGTGTTTGTAGTTTTGTTTAATAATATATAATTTAAGAAATATAGGTTCTGTAGTTTTGCCCCTATGGTTTCTTCCAAAAACTTTATAGTTTTAGCGTTACCATTTAGGCCCTTGACCCATTTTTATTTAGTTTTTTGTGTATCATATGAGATATGGATCTTGTTTCATTTTTGTGCACATGGGTTGCCAATTTTGTCAGCACCATTTGCCGAAGAAACTTTTTCTTCTTCACTTTTTTTTGTTACCCTATATTATTGTTTGTATTGTGATAATACAAGAACTATTTTTGGTGGTTATTTTAATGTGGTGTGATGGTTAAATTTTTTGTGCCAATGTGGCACTTGTATGAAGATATGGTTGGAGCCTAGTTTATCAATTAGGTTGCACCTTTGAGGTGTGTCCTAGATATAAGAAGATCCTGTACAGGCCTGGCCGTTTCTTTTGCCGTATTAGTGTATTGCCTGATCCCGCTCTCTTAAATTGCCATGGGGTGCCACCAGGTCCCACTGCCCCACATTGCCATTCTATATTATCTGTCGAGCTGCCTCATATCACCTGGACCAGCTGGATTACATTGTCATCCTTTGACACCTGGCACTCCAGAGCCCTTGGACCTGGGCCAGTCACCCCGATAATAGCTTCCTGGTGTGTGGCGCAGCACAGTGTGGCAGGACCATCTTGTATTGCCTTACTGTGAGGTCCCACTGTGACTTGCATTGCCACACCGCACTACCGTGCTCCATTATATTTCACCACCTTTCTACTGCCTGCTTCTTTGGCTTTTGGTCCTGGTAGCCACATGAATTGGTATCGGTCATTTAGAGAGTGGGAGTGTATAAGCCCCACTTGCTGCCATCCCACTATTTAGTGAAAGATAGGAAAATGTCTCAGGCTATTCCTCCAGTCTGCTGAGGAATAAACAGGTCTGTGATCCCTCTGTGCACTCCAGAGCCCTTGGACCTGGGCCAGTCACCCCGATAATAGCTTCCTGGTGTGTGGCGCAGCACAGTGTGGCAGGACCTTCCAGTCGGCTCTTCCCTCAGTCAGCACTCGACAGCCCTGGGAAATCATCACCTGCTTGTACTTTATGAGGACAGTTCTGCTCACTCAGCTTTCCTCTTCCGCCTCTGAGATTCAGCACTCCACATATTCTTCTGGATTGATTTATTTCCTGTTTTTGTTGTAGAGGGATATCTGTAGTCTGTCTGCTTAAGTCACAATTTTTACTGGAACTCATCTTTTGTAGTATATTTAACTATGTTCCTGTTGATGATAGATATCTAGTTGTTGTTGTTTTTCAAAACCATTTTATTTGGAGCTATTGCAGATATCAAACTATTCTATAGTTCAATCACCAAATAGTATCGTACCATTGCTACTGCTGTCAGTTTTGTAATATTTTCTTACTTAAAAAATAAAGGTTTTTTATTTTTTACCTCCAAAGTTCTCTAGAATAACAAATGAAGATATTTTTAAAAATGACTTGTGCTTAATTGGAATACTGAATTCCTTGAAAAAAATTGTTCCTTTCCGGGAACCCAAGGGGAAAGCGAATTTTGGGAATAATGAGGGCAACAAATGTATAGATGTGCTTTACACAATTGATCTATGTATTGTGATGAATTGTATGAGCCCCAATAAATTGATTAAAAAAAAAAAGAAAAAAGAAAAAAATTGTTCCTAACAAGTTATAAATCATTATATCCACTAATTGCAAAGACCCTAGATCAATTTAAAAATTAAAATAAAGGGTTTCATTGATTTTAAAGCCTGTTTTGTTGTTGTTTGTTTCTAAATTTATTATTAATTGGAAGTTAATACATATATCATTCCATAGTGCAAGCATGTCTGGCAGTATTGTACAATTGCTACCACAATCAGTTTCCGAACGTTATTCTTCTTCCTGAACTCCTTGACATTATTTCCCTATTACCCCCCACCCCCCAATCACCACTGCACCTACCTCCCCCGCAAATCCTTATTCTTCTTGCTATCCCTGTAAGTTCAACAATCCTAGGTTCCATATACTGGAAAACATAATACAACTTTAAGAGTGTGACCCCCAATGACATCACACCTCTGAGATAAATCCTAATATGAACGAACAGAAAATGTTGAAAATCATATCAGGTCCAGCATGCATCAGAGTGGGGATCTACTGACAAAGTTTTAACTGTTCAAGTCAGGTTTACCCCTTTGATCTTCTATACTCATCTCTCTAGTGCACTCTGTTTAGTAATTACTTTCCTCTCATCCTTCAAGATGGATGGAGGGAGATCACTGGAGGCTAATTTCCTATATAGTTCCCACAAATGTGTCTTGGGCTCCCACTCTTATCCATAATCTCCTCACAATTTAGGCTCTGATACTAATCCCCCCTTCAACTTCAGGTTATATGATTTACAGTCATTCCGTGTCTGATGATGGTGTGCTTCTTCCATGTGGACTTAGTTGACATCTTACTTAGATGGCTGCTTGTTTGGAGACAACACTTTTAAGAGTCCAGATGCTATTTTATGTGATAACTGGACACATCTAATTTCCTTGCCACATTTTGCTATAGCACCTGTATCTTCTGTGTTTCCTTCCTGAGGGTGAGTATTGAGTAGGACCATGATGTAAGAACTGTTGTTCTTAAGTTGGAGCTAGGATTTAATATGAGTCCCAAACCCATTCCTGGATCTGTGTGGTGTTTGTTTGTTTGTTATCTGCCTTTGGTTCCCTTTCAAAATCACCTTGTTAATTTATGGTACAGTCTTACCAATCATGCTTCTGGGGCATAATGATCTTCCATTAATAATGTCTTTATTATCAATCTTGTCTAACATTGGTTTTTATTAGCTCCTGGTACTAATTTTTATATTAGGCCAATGTAGGCTAACTCCAAATTACAGTACCTGAATTATTCACTTGTATAGAATCAATCCTTTCTTGGCTGGCTGCTATTTCCACAAACAATGAGGGTTAATTGTTGGGGAAATTTACAGTAATAAGCACTGAGAATGTCTGTCACAGGTTTGCTGGAATAATACATATCTTAATACAGTTTAACATTTCAACAACAGTTCAACAATCTTGGTATGCTGCCTTCCACTTGCTCAGACACCATGTATTTTCTGACTTAAGTCCTCAGGTACAAGTGTGTCTGAGGTAGACCAGTTCACGCAGAGGGGTTTCCACATCGTATCTCACTGATGCAGCCTCTGGAGCATGCTGTGCACTGTGAATATCCAAGTGTCAGTGTCCCAGCATTCCACGGCACCCAATTTGGGTCCCCAGGATGCACCCAGAAGCCCAGGTCAATGTGGCCCATTTGGTGCATACCACCAGACACCTCCCTATAGGGTCCCCCAAAAACTTTCAGCCATCTTTCCCTAGAGGTCAGTCTTCCCTTTTCCCTACCAACAGACATGCACTTGTGTACCCCCAGGTGTTTGCTCCCTTCCCTTCCCCTCTCCTGACTTGTTTTTCCATCAGTATTCCTCATCTCTCATAGATTTTACATGGCAGCCCCTCAGTAGACAACATCCACTTCCCCTCTTTTGATCCCAGCTGATGTGAGGTGCCCTCTGACAAAGTGACCTTCAAAATATTTACCTGTAGTGGACGGTGTCTGGTTTTCTATATATGTAGTCTTTTGCTCTTTTAAAAATAATACTGCCAATAACAATGTATATTTCATACGCTATATTGCATTTTTTGCTTCTTTGAGATATATATGTAATTTTAAGCCATTTTATTGGGGGCTCGTACAATTCTTATCACAATCCATACAGATATCCATTGTGTAAAGCACATTTGTACATTTTGTTGCTATCATCATTCTCAAAACATTTGCTTTTTACTTGAGCCTTTGGTATCAGCTCCTCATTTTTTTCCTCCCTCCCTTCTCCCCCCTCCTTCACGAACCCTTGATAATTTATACATTATTATTATTTTGTCATATCTAGAAGAGTTGTCCCTGGATCGAAGAGTAAACACATAAGTAATTTTGCGAATGTTCCCGTTGTATGCCATAGGAGCTATGTCATTTTGCAGTCCCACCCACAATACATGAGAGTGATTGTTTCCTCATTGCTTCACCGAAAATTATGAACTTTAAAATTATTGCTAATCTTTAAAAAAATTTATTTAATTGAGATTGGCTCATATGTGTGCCACTTTCTTTTCTTACCATTCTTTCATGTCCCTCATACTTTGAATTGTGTGTTCTTGAAACACATCCTTAAGACGTTCTTTATGTACTTATTTGTTCAACTTGGGATTCTTTTGTGCTTCCTGAATCTGACATTGCACTTTTTAATTCAGGAAAATTCTCTACCATTATTTCTTTAAATAGTAGCTCTCCTACACTCTTTATATCCTCTTTTTCTGGTATACACAGTAGGTATAATTAGGTCTTATTTTTCTTCCTTGCGTTTTTTTAAGTAGCCCTTATATTTCTGTCTCCTCCCTGCTGTATTCTGGTCATTTAATCAAGAGTAGTTCAACATTTCTCTTTCTAGGTCTATTACTCTTAGTTGTATCTAACCTTCTGTTAAGTTAGACAATGAGTTGATTATATTTATTAGTCATTGATTATATTTATTATTCCTGGAAATTCTATTTTTTCATTCCACTCAAATATACCTGGTCATTTTTTAGGATATTTTATTTATTTTGCATGTTCTCAGTTTCAAATCAATTTAAACATTTTAATTATAGTTATTTTATATTCTTAATCTGATCATTCTGATATTTGAAGAACTTGGGGGAAGTCTAATACTAATTTTGGTAGTTTCTGCTGACTTTATTCTTGCAGCTTTATTAAAAACTCATGGAATTTATATTTTTGGATTTTATGTACTTATTCATTTGGACTTCGTTTAAGGAAATATTGCATAGCACTGGGCAAGGAATGTTTTTCCAGAGTGTTCAATGTTGCTTCTAAAAGGTGTCCCATGGCATTACCAACCTAAGACTGCCTTAAGTCAATTTGTTGGTTTTAATTTTCCTACCAGAAAGATAGCATAAATAAAAAACTACCTGAGGGGATTCCTAGGAAATTTTTTCCTTTATCAAGAGTGCCAACAAACCCAGAGACAAGGGAACAACAACTGATCTAAAGTAGATGGTGAGGAGGGCGTAGTATGCCTGGTGGGCTTTGATCAAGTGGAGTGTAACTGCCAGGAATTACTGAAAGCCGAATGGAGGTTGAACATGATAGTGGGAGAAGAAGAAAGTAAAAGGAAATAGAGGAAAGAACTAGGAGGCAAAGGACATTTATAGAGGTCTAAATACAGGCATGTACATATATAAATATATTTGTATATGAGGATGGGGAAATAGATCTATGTACTGTGGGGGAAGGGCCAGCCCCCACAACTCATTGCAGATTCGATAGGCGCAGTTGTATGGTTGAGATATATAAATATGATATTAAAGTCATAGCATGAGAGATAAAAGAGAGACGGAAATAATGGAGTCATACACATTTCATGGTAGGATGCTTACTTCAGCCCCACTTGGTAATCCACGTGGAGGGAGAGGGAGGGGAAAGAGGGGAGCGAGGATGGGAGAGGAATGGGGAGCCAATGAGAGGCCAAGAAGGGAACCAGAGAGAGCTCTTTATTGCTAACCCAGGCTTATATACCTTTGGGAGGAAATGGGAGCCCCCTAATTACAGGTACAGGAAGGGGTTGCACTATAGGTTATACAGCAATTAGAGGGGGACAATCTAGGGATATATACGCAATAGGAAGGGGAGGTAATAGGGGTACACATGTGACAAGATGGACGGATCCTAGATTAAGGATGGCAGCCTAATTTTGGATGTCACTGAGCCGGTTTGACTTGTTCAATGGCTCACTATAGAGACCATTATCAGTAGGGTGTAAGCCCTACCTACAGGAACCAGACTAATGGTCGAAAGCCTTTAGGGAGAAGTAGCCCATTGTCCTTAACAGCAAGGGTGGGGGCTACCTGAGGTAGAACCAGACAGTTGTTTGGCAA
>NW_022103968.1:65244648-65255535 GCF_000313985.2 Echinops telfairi | reverse complement strand
GTGGAGAGCAAATATTTTGAGAATGATTAGGGCAATGAATGTACAAATGTGCTTTACACGATGTATGTATGGATTTCGAAAAGAGTTGTATGAGCCCCGAATAAAATTATTTAAAAAAATTTTTTTAATGTAAAACATCCTCCTAAATTATAAAGAAAAAAAATGTTCATAGTGGCATCATTCATAATAACCGTAAACATGTAGCCCACTGAAATGTCCATATACTGATAGACAAATTGTAGTGTATCCATACAATGAAATACTATTCAATAATAGAAAGGATGTTACATCACAGATGAGCCTTGAAAATAAGTTATGTTGAGTAGAAGAGGCCAGTCACCAAAGACCATTTATTCCATGATTCACTTTTGTGAGCTATCTACCATCAGCAAATCTGTAGAGGAGAACATATAACTGGCCTGCACTGATGGGGAGTGGTTAGGAGTAATTGCTAATGACTGTAGGATTTCCTGGAGATTGATGAAAATGTTGTAAGATTCCATTGTGGCTTTACAGTTCTATAATATGCCAAATACTCATATTCTCTAAATGAATGAACTTTATGTTAAAAGAAAGAAGAAAATAAAAGTTTGCCTCTCTTCCTATAGTGCTAGTTAGAAATAAAATATGCCATTTGATAAGTGCCTCTGTGTTAGTAAATAATACTTCAACTTAACTGATGTTTTATTTGGAACTAGTGGTGCTAATTTAAAAGTTGTGTGTTTTCTTGGTTCTACATCCGCCTTTACCAGATGTGTGCTTCTTATTGTAATGTATACAAGATTGTTTCTTTGTTGTTAAAATCAGGCTAGTTTCCATTTTACCTCCTCAGAGGATTTTCATGTATTTCAAGTGAAAGTAGCATTTTGAAAGCCATATGATCCTAAATAAATATGGAATAGTATTAAGATTCCTAAAGTTATTTGCATTTCTTCTTCCATAGGAGTCAAACACCCATCTTTTCTGACAGTGGAAGACTGCTTTGAGTTGGGCAAAGTGGCCTATACGGAAGCAGATTATTACCATACTGAACTGTGGATGGAGCAAGCTCAAAGGCAACTGGATGAAGGCGAAGTATCTACTATTGATAAAGTCTCTGTTTTAGATTATTTGAGCTATGCTGTGTACCAACAGGGCGATTTGGATAAGGCACTTTTGCTCACAAAGAAGCTTCTTGACCTAGGTATGTTAAATGGGCTATTGCAGCAGTAAAGACGTATTCTCCGCGCGTGTACGTGGTCTGTTCGTGTTATTTGTGTTAGTTATGTTCTCTGTCATCACGAATGCTGAATTAACAAATACTGAACCATTGCTTCTAGGGATTGATTCCCGTGAACTGCTGGACACATTTTCACAGGTTAACCAGTAAATAACCTTACCTATTAAAGATATAACTTATTTAAGATCTATTATTGCTTCACTGATTTGGATCTAATATCCAATAGTACTGTAACTCATGTCTGAATGAAGCTTATCTATCGTGCATTTTTTTTCTGTAAGGTACATCACAACTTTATTATGTTTAGGAACATTAGGCAGCGCTTTTGCACTACTCTTGGGGACCATTTTAAGCGCAAAATCACTAAAGGAAAGTATCAAGAGGTGATAAATGTGGCACTAAATATAGGATGCTATGAATTTAAACAAGGAGAGAGTATCCTCTTGTTCATTCTCACCTGAGTACTTCTGGATCAGCCGCTCAATGGTTTGCTGTTCACATGTATCTCTGAATAAAGTGTCATTATTGTTGGTCTTTGCATTACAAATAAATTTTAGTGAGTAGGTGGATTTTTAAATACGGAATTTGCGAGGAAGTATTGATTGTATTTATAAGCATGCACCTTTGATACTTTTTAATTTGTTAGCAGCTAAGAGTCTTGCCAGTCAGACATACTTCATCCTTTACCTGTTTATCCTCAAAGTAAATGTTAGCTGATTTTTCTCACTGTTGCAGAAGTATAATAATGTATGAAGACTGTCTGTGTTTGTCGAATCTGTATTTTTCAGGGATTTCAAAATTGGACCATAATCTGGCTAACTCAATCAAAATATTTTTATGTTGCCATATTAAATCTTAACCAATTTCCTATGAAGGTTGTTTTTGGTTTAGTGCATTTCATCTTCAGAAATAGTGTAAAGTGATTTGAAATAAATGATTCTTTTATGAGAATTTCACCACTAGTATTTTGAACAGAGATGTACTGTTTCACCAAGTATGGTCCAAGGACCATCTGCATCAGAATTATTTATTTATTTGCTTGGTTTCTACCCTCAGACTACTAAATAAGAATCTCCGATGATAGAGCCTGGAACTTATACCCTAATAAATTCAGTGGCTTTTGATCTATAATGAAGCTTCGAAACCTAAAAAAAACAAAATATACATAAATATGTGTCTATTAAAAGAGTCAAGCAAGCAATTCATAAAGACCTGTTTCATGAAATTTTGATCATTGATTAGTCCTTAGTTGACTAAATTAATAAGATACTAGTTCAAGTAATCTTTATTTAACATTTTTCAGTGAACTTTTAGTATTTAATGATTATTTAGCACTTTTGTTTAAAAGGCGATATGGGGGGTGGAGGTAGGGGACAGTAAAAAAAGAAGGCGATGTGTGCACCTTACAGAACTTAAAAAAAAATAAAAGATATACTCAGGACTTTTAAAAATAGAAATAAAAGATAATGAGATTTTCCAGAAACCTTTTGAACTCTCCTTCATAGAGGCCAATCCATAATAAGTCTCAGCCAGAGATACCCAGAGTTTTGGTTTACAGGTCCCCTATCCCTGCACATAAATTTTTCACTAATTTGTTCAAAATTAGCAAAGTTATGGCACAATTCCATTATCCTTCAGTTCTATTTCCATGAAGTTTGTTAAAGTCCCTTATGTGTTGTGAGCAGTTAACCCAACAAAGAATATTTTACTAATCCAGCCTAGTATGCCTGTGCTCTTTAATTACGGTCAGAAGTGAAGTCTCTGTGTTCTGTTGTCTTTTTATGGCTGTGTGTTTGGATTTTTTTTCTGACTGGGTGGAGGAACCCTCTTTTCCACTACTAAAAGTAGCTAAAAATTATGACCAGCAATTCTGAGGCAGTTAGTGGATTCTGGTTTACTTGAAAATGACATCGTAGTCTCCTTTTTCCTTCCCACTTAGAAAACAAGGATTGAAATCCTTTCAAGCCTTTGAAGTAGGCTGTGCTCTGCATTTGTGAAATATTTGTGGTGAAGTTTGCTTTTTGATTCATGTATATGTCCTGTCTTACTCCTGGGATTACTTTTCAGTCTCAGAAAAACCTTTCCCATTGCTGAATAGTGGGATGAGTAAGATTTTAAACTTCATCTGACATAAAATTGAACATAGTTCTTTTGGTTCACTTAATTCTCAAAGTAGAAACAATAATTGCTACTTGGAAATAATTGGCCACATCCTTCTCCAGACTGTTAGATAGAGTAAATGCATGCCCTTGGGTTGGTACTAGTTTATACCAGTTGTTTCTGTGTAATAATTTTTACTCTCTAAAGCATCCTGACTGAGAAGATAAGTTACATGATCTTCTGTTTATGTTACTGTATTCTAATGCGTAAATAACTGTAAACTAATAAAGGTCATACTACCTTTCTTTTCTAACAGATCCTGAACATCAAAGAGCTAATGGTAACTTGAAATATTTTGAGTATATAATGGCCAAAGAAAAAGATACCAATACTTCAGCTGACCAGTCTGATCAGAAAACCACACTAAGGAAAAAAAGGGTCGCTGTGGATTACCTGCCAGAGAGACAGAAGTACGAAATGCTGTGCCGTGGGGAGGGTACCAAAATGGTAAAGTGGAAAAGTTAATTGTGTGTATGTGGTGTGTGTGTCTGTACACAATTCTAGGAAGAGTCTGAATTCTTTTATATTAAAGCTTGTAAGGTGTCAATTATAATGACTACATAGGGTGAAGTATTAAAGCGTGCCACATCACTTAATTGTACTCTACAAACTTAAAACCTAGCTCTTGAATTATATACCACTGTGTATATAATTTTTTTTATAGTACTACCCTTTTTAGAGATAAAAAGAGGCTATTTCCCAGAGTTAATGATGAGATGAGCTTAAGAAAGGTGATCATGTTTTTGTCTGATATCTTAACTGTAGAGAAGATTGCAGCAGTATTATAGATCCTACGAGAATAATCTCTGGTTTTGCTTGTAGGCAAACTTGACAAGCCTCCTTAGTTAACTGTTTTAGTCTGAAGAAATAGTCATATTGCAGAAAGTGTTTCCAACAGTTTGGCTTTAACATTTATATCTTAGGGTTCCCAAATATGTCCTTAAATATTCCTTTGTTATATATTTATATTTATGTATATTAACTCAGAATGCTAATCCTTCAGGATATTAATAGGTATCATCTCGCTCCCACCAAAAAAAGTTTCCTGGTCAATTAACTCTGGAAAACAGTTAGTAAACAAAGTTGAATAAGTTTTTATTTAGCATTAAGGCTTCTCAGTGTCCATATTACATCTGTTATGAGTATGATAGATATTGTTTGCCAATGCTAATTGATTATAGAATTCTTTTTAAAGGGATATCATATGGAAGTAGTATTCAATTGAGTATGCATGTAAAAAGAGTTAAGTTTGGGGAGTAAATACTTGTAAGCATAAACATTTGAATGGGGTTGGACTCTTCCCTTCCGCCACCCCCGGGAGAAAGATGAAGCTGTCTGCAGGCTGTATGGGGCCTTATGAGTCGGAACTGACTCAATGGTAGTGGAGGGTTTGAGATTTTGGGTTCAATAAACTAATGCTGCAATTTATGTTTTAGTACTGGCTAACTGTGTAAAAGTATTAACTGACTAAAGTCCAGCAACTAATAAGTAGATCGTAACTATGTTGATAGTTTTGATAACTGGGCTCCTGGAGTCATGGTAGATGTTTTTGCTTTGAGAGTTAATCATAATAGATAAATAAACACAAGATAGTAATACTTTGATAGACCCAAACATTTAAGAAGTGTCATCTGAAATGTTTCAACATATATCTTCTAAAGTTAAGGGCTCTTAATTTAAAAGCAATCAAAATACTATTATTACACCAATGGTATTCAATGGTATTGCCAGGTATCTAGTTAGTATTCAGTTTTCAATAGAAGCAGGTTTGTTTTTACTGCTATTAACAGCTCTTAAGAACAGAGTAGTTTTTAGTCAAATAGAAAAAACAAATATAAGGCAGAAATCTGTTAATACATGTCCACTCTGCTTAAGATCAAAAGTTTTTTTTTTTTACTCAGAATAAATACATTTCATCATCATATAAAAGCCCCCTTTTTAAAATATAAAGTGCATATTTGACCAGGTAAATAAAGTAATAGAGGATAAAGTATGCAGCAAATTGTTTTTTGTTTTAGTATGTAACGTAATTAAAGAAAAAATATTTTTATGCTTCACATATAAGTACTTGCTTAATCAAGAATCAGCAGTGAAATATTTATCTAGTTAATATAATACATATAAAGATATTTGAAAAGAACATTTTGTTTGTTTTATAATGTTTTTCTGTATGAAATCCAGGATAGATAAATCTGTCGAGATAGTGACTGGGTTAATGGCTCCTTGGGGGGATGGAGGTTGGAAAATGAATAGCCAATAACGAGCACAAGCGCGAAGAAAATGCTCTACAATGGGTTGTGGTGATGATTGCATAACTCTTCTTGATGTGCTTGAACCATTGAATTATATGACAAGTGTATTTTATGCCAGTAAAACTGCTGGAAAAAAATTAAGTGATTGCTGTAGCTTAAAGAAAAGAATTCTTAATACAACTAAAAATCTAGAAGACCTTATTTGATATAAAATTTAGAGAACAGTCTCTTTTATGTGTTCTTCCAGATATATTGTTATGCATATACAAATATAATTATTGTTTCTTCTCTGTGTAGGAAAAGATATAAAAAATATTAGTGCTCTAAAGTACTCAACATTTTTCTTTATGTTTAGACTCCTCGGAGACAGAAAAAACTCTTTTGCCGCTACCATGATGGAAACCGAAATCCTAAATTTATTCTTGCCCCAGCCAAACAGGAGGATGAATGGGATAAACCTCGTATTGTTCGCTTCCATGACATCATTTCTGATGCAGAAATTGAAGTTGTCAAAGATCTAGCAAAACCAAGGGTAAATAACTTTTTCCTCTGTACCTCAGTTTTCTGAATTTATATAATAGGGCTCTTTTTTTTCTCCAAGATTACAAAAATGATAATTGATAGAGCAGTAATTCCACAAATAATTTTTTAAATTTTGCATCAACATAATGGGTTAGTAGGAGCACAGCTCTATGTATGCCCCCCTTTTTTTTTTAGTATATTATCAATACTCAGTGAGTAACATAACCTACAACTTGGATTTAAGCGCTTAATTTTGAAAATCATAGATGGCATTTATGTTTACACGTACGTCTGTGCTTCAGCATCTTCCTGACAGCTTTTCTGTACATTTGCAGTCTTGTAATCTCATAGACTAAGTAAAGTCATACCTACTATATCTTTATGTGAAAGGACATTTTAAGTATTTCTATTGCCTTTTGGGCATATTATTACTAGCAAGATAATTATTTAGGCACAAGCATAATGCTTATTTGAAATATTAACTACATAGTGATCTGATATCAACCCATGCCACTTATCTTAATAAGAAAAAGAATTTAATATAAACTCAATTATATACACTTAGTTTTTAGTTTAAGAAATTCCTGTTTTGAAAATAGGTATCTTTTATACACTTCCTTTTTCCCATCAGCCTGTTCTTAAAACATGTTAGGTCTTATTGATGGTAGAGTACAAACTGCCATTACCTTCATAAGGAGATTGCTAAAGAAACATGAAGCATATTTCTGTTTTCTTTTTTTTTTTTCCTTTTTTTAGAGCTAAAGCACTAGCAGCCCTAAAAAGAGCATTTTCTTTTCTTCTTTTTTTTAACATTTTAACATTTTATTACAACATTTTAACATTTTATTATTATTTATATGGTATCGCAATCCATACACACATCAATTGTGTAAAGCTTTTAGCATTTGTACATCATTCTCAGAACTTTTTCTCCCCGATTAAACCCCCGACATTAGGTCCTCATTTTCCCCCTCCCTCCTCTGTTTTCTTACAACACAAGATTTGGCAAACTGTTTTGCAAAGGGCCAAATAGAATTTTTTTTTTTGAGACTTTATAGGCCATACGGTTTTGTTACAACCACGCATCTCTGCAGTTGTAAGGCAAAAGCAACAATAGACAGTACATAAATGAGTGTAACTGTATTCTAATAAAGCCTTATTTACAAAAACAAAAGGAGAGCTGAATGGCCTGCTGACTCCTTTCTTTTGTAACATAAAGATTGAATCATCTGGATATGTGTACTACAAATTAAAGTTAGATTTTTGTTGAGTTTCCAAATTGGTACGTCTTTTTTAACTAGACAAAGATTACATTGTAAATGGAAAGACTGGTATAATATGTATGGATGCTGTTGCAGGAAATGCTTATGAAGCATCTGCTACTTATAATTGCATCATACTCTACTACTATTTTGGATTTCTATTTCAGCCGATTACTTGTGGCTAATAAAGCTAGTCAGCCAAAATACTCAGGTCGACTCCTCATGCAGAACTTCAGCTTGAAGAGCGAGTCTTCTTTGGACTGGGAGGCCTCAGTCTTCAAAAGGGATGCTTCATTTTAGCTTGTTTTTGATTAATAAATCCAAGCACAATAAAATGTGACATCTTTTAAACCTCAGAATCATCTTTCCATTAAGAAAAAAACAAGTTTAAAATCATTATTTTGACTGTCATCTCCATTACTGTCTTTCTGGTGTATAAACTCTACCAGTCTCTTTCCTCTGCCCCTGTGCTTCATCCAAGATGATTCTGTTGTATATATTACTGAACGGATATCTTAAAGGAAGAATAGATCGACCTTAAGATGAATTTTGTACAACAATCTTGCAGTTTCCTCTTGAAGGAAATTAGAATCAAAGTCATTAACTACAGATAAAACCACCATTGAATTGATTCTGACTCGTAGTGTCTGTCTTGGACAGGGTAGAGCTGCCCCAATTCATTTCTAAGACTGAATCTTTGAGAGAAAAAAGATCTCCTGGCAGAATTAGCTGGTGCTTTTAAACTGTTGATCTTGAGGTTAGCAGCCCAACCCGTAATCTACTGTGCCACCAAGCAAGAGTTTATAGCTATTCTAAATCGATAAACTAAACTTCTAATTTAAGACAATTATTTTCCTACTTATCACACTTTCTAACTTTGGGATAAGGGGCATTAATTTCCATTTTCTCTTGCTTATGTATATTCCATCTGAAGCAGCAATATTTCTTTCTAAATATATGAACCATCTGTTTTTTGATGATCAGCACAAGGTGACTGGGAGTATATGGAGTTATTTTCTTTTTCCAGCCTTCTTTATAAAAAAAACAAAACAAATTCTGACTGGCTGGATAAATGTGGTTGATGTTTTTGTTTTGTAATGCAACTATTTTGATGGTTGGCTTCACAGCTGAGGCGAGCCACCATTTCAAACCCAATAACAGGAGACTTGGAGACGGTACATTACAGAATTAGCAAAAGGTAAGAGACGTGTATGCTGCATATTTTGTCCTCTAATGAGTGTTTTGTACAGCTTGCAGGAATTATTCACTTATGGGATATAGGTCAGGGTCATTTTCAGTCTCCCGCTCCAGTCACCACCGTTTGCACAGACTTGGATTAGCACCTCTGTGTTTCACAGGTCTTCTTCTTTAACTAGAAGTTCTGTTTTTATCTTTCACTGGCTATTTTTAGGAACTAGGTTATGCTTTATGCTTTAATTTTTTCCTTTAGAGCAGATATAAAATATCCAAGAAATGGCCTAATACTTTTTTTTAATCCTTTTTCTTCCCAAAGAAGGGGACAAAGGAAAGGAAAGAGTGTGTATTAATCTGGAAGTAATATTTGTTGGTGCAGTTTTTAGCACATTCATTAATGTTGCAGTAAATTCACAACATCTTTCATGGTGATTGTTTTACATTGTTGATGTCATTATGGAGTAATCGGTATTTTTCCTGTTGAAGTTTTTTATTTAAAAACTCTGCTGAGTCAAAACTTGGCAATAGAAAGGGTAGGGTTATGATTCAGAGTGCAATGTTCCAAACACTATTACTTATGAATTTGGTTGCCTTTTACTTTACCAGAATGAATTAAAATAATTTTATCTCAGTGAGGTATTTTTTAAAATTTCTATAAATTCATGTAGGGAGACTTATGAATTATTTTTTCTAAGTTATTTAAAGAACATTAAACTTCTAGATTCTGAGAAAGCTCCTGTGAAACCCAGTGCTATAAATCATTTACATACAGCTTCAAATGATTTTTTTAAAAAGTGAAAGGACAACAAATCTGCAACAAAAATCTGTCAACCCATTTTCTTTCGATATGGAAGTGGCTGTTCTTATTGTCTACTTTCTAAGTGCTGTGCTAAGGTGAAACCATTACACACCATGCTGACCAATGTGAACCCTTGCAATCACCGGTGGCTCGGCAAAACAAAATGAGCAACAGTAACACCACCAAAAACAAAAACCAAAGTTGCCGCTACTGGAGTAAGCCCGTGTCCTTTCTCTTTTGTTCTTTTTGTAGCTGAGCCGAGCTACAGTACATGACCCTGAAACTGGAAAGTTGACCACAGCACAGTACAGAGTATCTAAGAGGTAAGGGAGTAATGGAGAGAATTTTAGTCATATTTGGGCCATCTCCTTTTTTTGATAATCGAATTTTCACAAAACCCGTGACCTGGTTTCTAAGACCCAGTCTGGTAGTTATGGTGGGCCAATAAGCAGACATGGTAATGAGCCCCTAATAAAATGTTTTAAAAAAATAATAAATAAAATAAAACAGAAAATGTTAAAAACTAAAAAAAAGAGAGATTTTTTCAAATTAATTTACTAGGTTACAAAATGCTTCCTAAGGCTCCCCAAATCCTAATAGTTCACTGAAGTTGTATTCTCATATCAAACTAAGAGAAATTGCCAAAGACCCTTCTAGAAGAAAGTCTAATTTGGCCTATGTATTATGGCAGGACAGACACGTTTTGAGACATGATTTGCAGTATTTGTGAGCTGAGACTTATCCCTAATTTTAAATTTAAGGCAGTTTTGTATAGTATTATGGTATCTCATTCATGCCTGAAAATAATGAGCCTCTCGTCTTTTTTATTTTAATTTTTAAAAATTAAGTTGTTACATATTTTATCAGAGATTATTGTATGCTTGTAAGCTTTTTCTGACAAAAGATTGTGATTGTCTAAAATATTGAGGTTTGGATGTTTTTAGGAAGAGTATGAAACACATTCATGAACCCGCTGATTTGGAGTAATTATTTGTAAAATATGTACCTATACAAGGATAAGTCCATGCAGTTCCTACATACATGGGTTTATTCTAAACAAAATATATTTAAACATGCCTCTTTGATGAGTGGATGGATGCAGACCTGCTCTCTCAGTAGTCTTAGTGTTGTTGGGATGCCTCTAACAAGGAAGGACCGGTCTGGAGCCTTCACCTCATGTACATTGGACTTGTAGTCAGGGGAGACCAGACCCTGGAAAAGGACATCACGCTAGGGAACACAGAATCCCAAACTCAGGGCCATTGGCTCTGTTTTGACTCATAGTGACCAATGCACTGTGCCAGGGCTCCTGGTAATGTAGAGGGGCAGCAGGAAAGAGGAAGGCCTTCAAACAAGATGGGTGGACACAGTGGCCGTAACAATGGGCTCAAAGACAAGAACAATTGTTAGGATGGCACAGGATCAGGCAGTGTTTCGTGCTGTTGTACATAGGGTTGCTATGCTTTGGAAATGACTCTC
>NW_022103968.1:65241438-65242482 GCF_000313985.2 Echinops telfairi | reverse complement strand
AAGTGTTTTCATTATGTGAGTTCATAAAGTTCAGTTAAAGTCAGCTAAATAATGCATGCAAGTAAACAGCACTCTGTTTAGAATGGTCAAGACATCTGTGACCACGGTGTGCTTTTTTAAAGAATGTTTTTCAACTTGTTCTCTAAAGTACTGATTTTGAAATATAATTATTTATTCTATTTAAGACTTAATTTACCCATATTCACAAGGAGCAAAAATAATAATTTCCTTATAATATCTAAAGATACATAGCTTTGAATGATTTCCCATTTTAAGCTGGCATACCTTTTAAGCGCGTGACCGTCTCCTGCTTGCACAGTGGTCCTCAGTCTAAGGTAACTGGGACGGACAGAGCTGGGATAGGATTGCGTCATTGCCCCACCTTGAAGAGAAAGCACTGGGTGAACTGCTCAGTCCTTGGGATGAGCCCTTTGTTCACCGTTCAGCACTAGAACTGAAGTTTTTTCCTTTGTTACTGACATTTTGAACCCTGAATTATCTTCTGCTTTAAAACAAAAATAACAAACAAGGATAACTTTTATGTTTAAATTTTAAATATAAACAAATACATATGACAGTTTATTAGCTAATTTTAAATGTTAATCTTAATTTATATGTTAGGAGAGAAGATAGGAATAGCAATTCAAATTGTACCACTCACATTTACCATTAGAAGGTTTCTTTTTTTGTTTGTTTTTGTTTTTAATCATTCTATTAGGGGCTCATACAACTCTTATCACAATCCATACATACATCAATTGTGTAAAAAACTGCTTGTTTTAGTATTCCAGCAAATAGAATTTTGGGGGGCAAAATATGCATAGAAATCTTTTACTCTTTAAAAATTCTCAGACAAATATGTTTATGTTATTGACCATTTGTGAACAGTCATTTTTGTCTCTTCCTACATAAAAGCATAATGGAACAAAACAAAATAAAAAAGATGAACATGTACTGTAGTTTTGTTAGTGGGAAAGCTTTTAATTTTGGCCATATCAACAGAGATTAGAGTTTCAGTTTTTAAAAGGTGGACAGGTATGTTTT
>NW_022103968.1:65231871-65241255 GCF_000313985.2 Echinops telfairi | reverse complement strand
TAGAATTGGAATCATGATAGTGGGGGAGGAGGAAGCATTTAGGAACTAGAGGAAAGTTGTATGTTTCATTGTTGCTACATCACACCCTGACTAGCTCGTCTCCTCCCCGAGACCCTAGAAGGTTTTTTTAATTTTTTAATAATCATTTTATTAGGGGCTGTAGGAAGTTTTTTAAAAACAATGTTCATAACCTCCAAAATGATATTCAGCACTTGTTTACTTGAGCATGCCTTAATTGTTAATGTATTCAAAATATAAACATACAGTGCAAGAATGTTATTCCTTCTTCAAATAAGACATTCCAGTGATATGTATGTATATTTATATTATATTTTTAATCATGTGTTGAAAGAGCAGTACCAGTAATCCTATTGTTGAATTTCATGGGTATAGTACTGAAAGCAGGGACACAACCAGAAACATGTCCCAATATTCATCACAGCACCATTTACAACTGTCAATGGATGGAAAAACTTAAATATAAACAAAATGTATTATATACACAGTGATGACATATTACTCATTTTCAACAAGGAAATACTAGTGTATGTTCTAATATGGGTGAATTTTGAATACATTATACTGATTATAGTTAGTCAAATACAAAGGGAAAAATATTTGATCCCACTTATATGAAATGGGCAAATGTATAGAGGCCAAAGCTTACTGGCAATTACCAGGGCTGGGAACTATGGGAAACTAACTGAGTTTTTGTTAATGGTGGTGGAGTAATTTGGTTGCATAATATGAATGTAATTAATGTCACAGAACAGTATATGTAAAAATTACTGAATTTGAAAATGTTATATTTTACCACAATAAAACAAATCAATAAAGAGAATGACCAAAAATAGGCTAAAGAAGAACTCAAAAATCTAGTCAAAAAAGAAAAAGGCTGAATTACTCTATTGCATGTTGCAGCCAATGTTTCATGTTTCTGTTATTAAGATCAAAAGGAACATATTTTAGTTATCTAGTTACTAATGAGAAAATGGGACCTATGTAAACTACTCTGGGGAAAAATTTTTTCTTCTGGAACTAAATTGTGTTATATAGAAAAAAACATTGTATAATTTAGTTTGCTCTTTTCCTATTATAGTTTTACAAAAGGTGAAATGTTGTTCTCCAAATGATTTCTTCCTAGTAAGGTAGATGCTATGACTTAAATCTAAACCAGTTAGAAAGCATTGAAAACTAAAATAAATCTTTATTTTTGATTATTTAATTTAAACAGGAATAAAACTTTCAAGGTTTTAGTAATATTAAAACAAAGGAAACTTAGGACTGAATTTTAAAAACTACCTGATAGGTTTACAATGTTATTGAAGACAGATCAGAATAATGGTGTTTTCTCATCTGAGTAGAATCCAGATAAATGTAATGTTTTAGGCAAATAATGGAGTTCTAATTATGGAGAAGTTTTCATGTGAAAGTCAAAATGAAATTACTTCTCTAGCTAGCATCAGCAGAATTCATTTTGCTCTCTATTGGCTAGAACAGAACCACAATTAAGATAACAGGTTTGGTTTTGTTTCTCAATGGCAGTCATCATTGAATGTAAGTCCTAAGCCCTAAACCTTCCATTAGATTTTTTTTTTAATATAATTTTATTGGGGGCTCTTACAACTCTTATCACAATCCATACATTCCTCCGATGTGTCAAGCACATTTGCACATATGCTTCCATCATTTTCAAAGCATTCCCTTCCCACTTGAGCCCCTGATATCAGTTTCCCATTTCTTCCCCCCACCCCCACCCACTCTCCCCATTAGATATTTTATGGCTAAACAAGGAATACAAATTAAAACAAAATAATTTACCCTCTTAAGATTTGGCAAAAATTAGAAAGATTGAGACTGGCAAGAATTTCATTAAATGGGTACTCATATATAATTGATAGGAATATAAATCACTAACTTTAGAGGGTAGTTTGACACCATTTATCAAGATCTAGCAAGTCTACAACTAGGATTTATCCTACAGTTATATTAGTATATAAAATACAGGTACAGAAGTTTTTGTTACTTATTTATGATTTGGAGAAATTATAACCTATGCTGATACACCTTTACAGCCATTCCTGGAATTAAATATTTAAAAAAAAGAGATTTTAAAAGCTAAGAGTTTCAACTCTATGTACTGAATTGGTAAGATGCCAGCAGTGTTAGCAGAAAAGAAAGTGTATGTGGAAAATGGAGGTAGAAGATTGGACTGGTGTTAAGTTGTTAGAACAGCATGAGTGAAGGTATTTTCCTAGGTAGACAGGATACGTCAGGCTGCAGAGTATGTAAACATTGGCCAGGAGATTTAAAATAAAAAGAGGCAATACTGTGTTGAAATAAAAGGCTTGTAAAGCTAGTAAAACCAGAATACCAAACTCAGTGCCATCGAGTAGATGTCAATTGATGCACCCCTGTGGGACAGGGTAGAACTAACTGAATTTCCTGCACCGTCACTACCAGAGTGGAAAGCCCATCTTCTCCGCTGAGCACTGGTGGGTTTGAATTACTAATGTGGCGGGCTGCAGCCACTATGCCACCAGGTTCAAAAGAGTAGATAGAAAAGTCAGCCTCTGCAAGGCTGAAGGACGATTCTTTCACTAAAACACAAACAAACACAGGAATAGGTATTTAAATTGGGTGATAGGGAGGGATGTTGAAGATATTAGAAGTGGAAGGCTAGATTCTTTGTGATTGGAGTTTCGGGGTGGGGGGGGCGGACACACTTATCTTCTTCATTAAATGTGTTTTGTCTGGAGCTGTGTTCAAATGCTTGCCAATCTTGCATTTCTTATTAGCTGCTATCGAGTCAGCCCTTGACTCCTGGTGGTCCAATGTGGCACAGTAGAATTGCCTCTTTTTATAGTTTTATTAGCACGTAATCCACATATACAATTCAATAGTTCAGTCATATCAAGAAGAACTGTACAGTCATTACCCTAATCAATTTTTAAAAATCATTTTATTGGGGGCTCGTACAACTCTTATCACAGTCCATCCATCCATCCATTGTGTCCAGCACATTCGTACACATGTTGCCATCACCATTCTCACAACACTTGCTTTCTACTTGAGCCTTGGTATCAGCTCCTCAGTTATTCCCCTCCCTCCCTGCTCCCCCTCCCTCATGAACCCTTGATAATTTATAAATTATTATTATTTTGTCATGTCTTACACTGTCTGACATCTCCCTTCACCCACTTTTTTGTTGTCCATCCCTCAGGGAGGGGTTATATGTAGATCCTTGTCATCGTTTCCCTCTTTCCACCCCACCCTCCCCCACTCTAACCCTAATCAATTTTAGAACATTTTCTTTTCTTTTTTATTTGTCTTTTAAAATGAGTTGTGTAATCACCATCAGTTCTAGTGTTCCCTGCCCACTTCTGGCATACATTATTTGCTCCTCCTACCCCCACAAACCCCCCATCTTCCACCCCACCCCTACCTCCCCAATAAGCCCTTGCATCAGTCTTATCTCTATGCATCTACTCCTTTTATGATTCACAAACTGGAAAACCCAACCGAAACAAAATAACGTGGCAATGATTAATAATAATACAAAGATAAAAATACAAAGAATGAGTAAGAAGGAAGAGACCACCATCAGTATTTTAAAAGCCAGCGTAGAAATTTTTGTCATGGACAAAGCAAGAAATACTTGGACCTGGAACAATTTCAGGTTGGGTCAAGAGGGAAGTAAACTGACCTTCAAGTGTCAAGTTGAATCCAGTATAATCATGATCATAATGATCTCTGATAGTAAAGCTGTTTGAGACCCTTGCCTGTGGTTAGAGGGGATCTGCCAGCAGCTCAATTTGACTTGACACTCTGCAAATGGGTTTGGCCAAGACTCTCATAAGGTTTTCTTGGCTGTCATCTTTTTAGAGGAGCCCTGGTGGCTTAGAGGTTAAGTGCTCAGCTGTTAACTAAAAGGTCAGTGGTTTGAATTCACCAGCATCCCATGAAAGATGTGACCATTTGTGATTGTAAAGATTCCAGTCTTGGAAGCCCTGTCTGGTAGTTCTACCCTGTTGTACCAGGCTGCTACCAGTTTTAATTTTTCCATGGCCATGGTTTGAAATCTTGGAAGCAGTTCACCAGGTCATTTCTTCCATGGGGCTGCTGGGTGGGTTTTAAACCATCAACCTTTTAGGTTAGCATCCACTTGCACCACTCACTCAATTACTATAAAAGTCAAGTCACTACTTGGTTGCTCATAAAGTTAAAAAATTATTGGATTGTTGTAAAACAAAAGATGATTACATTGACAAATCAAATTAGTTCTATCAGGAACTGGTCAGAATAGGGAGAAATGAGTTCTTATATTTGTCAACTAGAATTAGCCAGGGTTAAAGATAAGTTCATTCTTCAGCAAGCAATTACTGAGCATTTACCATGTGCCACATTCTCTGGATATACTGGTGAGCAACAACTGACAGAATTGATGTATTTGTAGCTAGTAGTCAAATGAAGATGACATCTTAATCACATAAATAATATAAAGCTATTAATATGATTAATGCTACAAAGGAAGAATGCATACTGTTAAAAAGCCATGTTAGGGGCACCTGCCTTTTTCACCTCCATGTGTGCATAGGTGACCTCTCTTTGACTCATTTCAGGCTGCATACAGTTGCTGGTTCCAAGATTCTTGCAGGTTGGAAGCTCAGGATGGGTGTGTGGGGGGAGGGGGCATGGGGGGTAATAGCTGCAGCTGTCCTTTGCTTTTGCTGCCGTGAGCTGATTCCTTTGATAGTATGTAGTAGGGGAATGGTGGTTTTCTCACCCACCAAAGTCATAGTGATCCTCTGAGATGTTGAAAATACCACAAACCTGATTGCTTACCTGATGGCTTGCCTTACATTTTATTTCCTTATATTAAATCAAATATGAAAGAGTATGGCAGACACATTGGGGAAAAATAATCCTAATAAGACCACAGTCTCTTGAGGAAATAGGCTGAAGAAGATTCCCAGCTGGATGGGGCTGTTCAGATTCCTGTAACATTTGAGAATGGAGCAGGAGACCTGCAACCGATGATGCAGAGAGATATCTCTGGTCTGAAAGACCCCGCTACCGAAACAGTGGAGATACTAAAATACGTGTGGACAGGACCTTACATTGGTCAGGCATGAAAGCAGCTTTCTTAGAAGATGTGCTTCTAGAAGTTAGGAGACAGATCACTGGAATGAAGGTGTATTGGTATTCTTTAGAGAGAGGAGTTGTTGTTAGGTGGAGTTGAGTCATTCCGACTCAAGGACCCTGCGTTCATCAGAGTGAAACACTTCTTTCTGGTGCTGTGGAGTCCTCAAAATTGTTCTTACGTTTGAGACCATTTTGCAGCCCTGTGTCAATCCATCTTGTTGTCAAAGTCCTACTTCTGTTTTGCTGCTACCTCTCCGAGAGACCCACAAGTTGTTATTTAAGCATTCTGCACAGAAGCTACTTTTGGGCTTATAGGTGAGGCAGAAAATGGAATGTAAGAAATATCCAGAAATTGCTTTGGGTGTTTTAACCAACTTCTTGCTTCTGACAGAAGAGGCCACTGTTTGTAGCTGTGGTAGTGAGACTTGGCAATGCAGGATTAACAGATGAGAATTGTAAAATGTCGTTAGATTTAGGAGCATAGTAGGGTTATAGATGATAGTAGTAAAAGCTATTTTGATGGATTTAAAATTAGATTGGAATGAGTTGAAAAATGAGGAATCGGTGAAAAGGTTGACTTGGAGAGGAAGGAGATAAAGGTTGGTAGCTGAAGAGAGATCAGAGTTAAGGAAAATAATTGTTAAATTTATTTTTTAATGGGAGAAACAAACAGTTGCCCATGAGGGGGTCTTTTATAATGCAAAATAGTTCCATGTCCAGTACGCCTTTGGCAAAAGACCAAAGACTGGTATGTTCTGGAAAGAAACCAGAGTATAACCCATGAGGGGATCTTACATGTATCAAAGTAGAATTGTGCTCCATAGGGTTCTCAGTGACTGACATTTTTTAGAGTAGTTCGCCAGGTCTTTCTTCCCAGGTGCTTCCTAATGAACTACAATCTCCGACTTTCATTGGGCAGGCAAGTGTAGTAACCTGCACCACCTAGGGATTCCCAGCGATACTTAAACCCAGTTAAAATAGTGGCGAGAATTATTTATAGAGGGAGACTGAATATATGAATTAGAGGTAATCAGTGAGTTATTGTTAACCAAAAATAGCCAGAGATAATGGCGTCTAAGACAGAATTTGCGTAAGTTACAAATCCATTTCTGTTGGAACTTCAGTGAAAGAACTAAAAAGAACTGAAAAAGGAACAGATAAGCTGCAAGTGAAGGTAGCTGGTGTGGTTTCTGATTTCTCTGTAAGAGGGAGGCTGAGGTGGGTTGGGGTTCAGAGATTTATGGATCCAGTGGAAGAAGGCGAAGGCTAGAGTGAAGGCCTAAGGTTGGTGGTAATCCTCCAGTAAGGCTCAGTGACTCAGCACCAGCTCAGAGAAAAGACAGATGAATGTACACTATTAGCCGGAATGTTGTTGAAACGGTAAGTCGTGGAATCAAAGCTTGATGAGGAAACATGAAGAAAACATAAGCAAAGGGGACATGGTTGAATTTCTCATTGCCTTACTATATAATAAAGTTCACTCTTTTAAAGTGTACAGTTCAGCGATTTTGGGTCTTTTTTGGTGGTTCATCCATTATCGCTAATTAGCTTAATTCCAGAACATTTTTATCACGCCCAAAGAAATCCCTCATACCTATTAGCAGTTGCTCCCCATTACACTCAGCCATAGCAACCACTAATCTATTTTCTTTCTCTCTGGATTAGCCTACTCTGATATTCCTTATAAACAATATTATAGTACATGATCTTTTGTATTTTCATTAATTTCATTCATTACTTTCAAGTGTGTTGCAGCATAGATCAGAACTGCATTCCTTTTAGTAGCTGGATACTGATGAGCCAGTCAAGATGCAGTATAGCAGTGATGAAACATATAACTTTCCTCTAGTTCTTTAGTGCTTCTTCCTGTGTTTCCCACACACCCCCACCTCCTCCTCCACCTCTCCTATCATGACCCCAGTTCTACCTTACAAATCCGGCTAGATCAGAGCATGTACACTGATACAGATAAGAGCTGGAAACACACACACACACACCACAGCTGGAAACACAGGGAATCCAGGATAGATGAACCCCCTCAGGACCAATAGTGATACCAGGAGGGGAAATGGATCACAATGATGTACATATAACCCCCTCCCAGGGGGATGGACAACAGAAAAGTGGGCGAAGGGAGACTCGGACAGTGTAAGACATGAAAAATAAGTTATCAAGGGTTCATGAGGGAGGGAGGGAGGGTAGGGGGATGGGAAAAATGAGCCGATACCAAGGGCTCAAGTAGAAAGAAAACGTTTTGAAAATGCTGATGGTAGCTTATATACAAATGTGCTTGACACAATGGATGGATGGATGGATGGATGGATGGATGGATGGATGGATGGATGGATAATAAGAGCTGTACGAATCCCCAATAATTTTTTTTTTAAATAGCTGGATGCTATTCTATTTTATCCATGTCACATTTTATTTCTCAAAATGTGTTAGTTATATACCTAGGAGTAAGATTGCTGGGTCAAGTAGTAACTCTAAGCTTAACTTTTAGAGGAAATGCTGAACTGCTTTCCAAAGTGACTGCACCATTTTATATTCCCCTTACCATTTATACGCAAGTTCCAGCTTCTTCCCGCTGTCACCAACATTTGTTATTGTTCATCCTTTTTGCTATAGCAGTCAATGTTTTTTGTGTTCCTTTTAAAAACTTATGTAGATAATACATGAAATTTGTTTTTCTTAAAAAAATGTTAGCATTAATTTAGATTCGGCTAATGATACCATTTTGTTCCTATATTCTATTTAGAACAGGTTTTTCCAGTTTGTGTGTGTGTGTGTGTATATATATATATATATATTTGCTTATTTTTAAATTTTAAACTTTCTATGTTTTTAGCCTTAAATACTTTCCTTATGTGGGGGCTTCAAATAGTACATGGAAAAACGGAATGGAAAGATAATGGAATTTTTCTAGGAACTTTTGAAGACCCCTTATGTTAAACCATTTTCATAGAAATTCTATAGTAAATTATATTATAATTGTATTTTTATTTCCATGTACTAACTGTAAAATATGACATTTTAAAAATTAAAAATCATGAATAAAAGTTACTTTAAACAGATAAATCAACTGAATACCTTTAATTGTAGACTTGTAGTCCTCTGTATTAGGGTTTTTAAAAGTTTATCTATCGGTCTTTATATGTTCAATAAAACTATTCTTTTCCTGCTCTAAGTGCCTGGCTGTCTGGCTATGAAAATCCTGTGGTGTCACGAATTAATATGAGAATACAAGACCTAACCGGACTCGATGTTTCTACAGCAGAGGAACTACAAGTAGGTAGTCAAATTGCCCTTAAATTGTAAATCATGCTTTTCTTAGATTAGCCGTACATTTTCTCAAGAGGTGCTTCAAATGAGATTTTCTGTTTAGGTAGTTTAGATACTTCTTGATTTGCATGGTATTTTGTGACCATACAGATGACTGTAAGTTGAAATGAGACAAAGCTATCTTAATAATCAGTAGAAAAACATACAATTGTCTTTAACCTTGAAATATGTTTTGATTAAAAACCCTCTTGCCACCAGTTGTAAATTATATGGAAAAATGAATATATGGGACACTAATATAGTTTATGTACACTATTTTTGTTTTTCATTTCTGAGTCTTTGGATGATTTATTTTAATAATGAATTTTATCATTTTTAATGAGATCAACTCAGTATACTGTAATGTTTACCGTGGCCTTAGTATATTAAAAAAGTTGTGCCATCATCATCAGCATCTAATTTCAGAAAATTTTCATCACCACAAAAAGAAACCTCGCATCCATTAGTAGTCACTACCTGTTCCCTTTCATAGAGTCCCTGGAAACTATTAGTCTACTTTTTGTCTCATGGACTTACCTATACTGGAAATTTAATATAAATGGAATCCTATAATATGTGGTCTTTGTATTTGGCTTCTTTTGTTTAACTTTAGTGTTTTCAAGGTACATAAGTCATGTGTATGAGTACTTCACTCCTCATGATTAAGTATTATTCAATTACATTAATATACCATATTTTATTTACCTATTCAATTGATGGAGATTTGAGATGTTTCATTTTGGGGCTATTGTGAATAATGTTTAAAAAATTAATGTACACGTTTTTGTATGGATATATATTTTCATTTCATTAACAATGAGATTACAGGGTCATTGAGGACCTACAAACGTTTTTACAAAGTGGTTATACCATTCTATGTTCTCACCAATTTCTCTACATTTTTACTTAAAAAAAAAA
>NW_022103968.1:65218723-65221579 GCF_000313985.2 Echinops telfairi | reverse complement strand
ATCTGTCTTTTTCCGAGAGTGGTTTATTAAAGTTACCAACTATAATTTTTGAGCCTGTGATCTCTTCTTTCATCTTTTGGAGTGTTTGATTTACTAATTTCGCAGGTCTCTTGTCAGGTGCATATATGTTTATGCTCACTGGTTCTTGGTCTATTGTTCCCTCAAACATTATATAGTGCCCCTCTTTGTCTCTTGTTATTGCCTGTATCTTGAGATCAATTTTGTCAGATATTAAGATCGCCACCCCTGCTTTTTTTGCATTACCATTTATTTGCTTGGTATATTTTTCTCCAACCTTTAATTCTCAACCTGTTTTTGTCTGCAAGCTTGAGGTGAGTCTCCTGGAGGCAGCAGATCGATGGGTTATGTTTCCTGAGCCAATCTGTTAGCCTCTGCCTTTTTAATGCGTGAGTTCAGGCCATTGATATTCAGTGTTATTATATCCATCTGTGGACTCTCTGATGTCATCTTGTACCTTTTGTGTTGGATATTTTCCTATCTACCTATCTTATCTGCTTGTGTTGTGTGTGTGGTGTATGTTTGCCTTTGTTCCACTATTGAGCTGATGCTATCCTGGGGGCGGTTTCCTCTTTGTCACCCTATAGGTGGACTTGTGCTATCTGATGGTCTCTTATTTGCCCTCGATGAGTGTTGATCTTGTGCCCATACTGGATCGGCAAAGATCTTTTGTAGGGCCGAGTTTCTTTGTATGTATTCTTTGAGGTTGTCCTTGTGTGGGAAGACTCTTACTTCTCCATCTGTCTTAATGGATAATTTGGCTGGGTAAAGTATTCTTGGGTTGGCGTTTTCCTTCAATTTTTGGAATATGTTACTCCATTCCCTTATCTTCTTCATCGTTTCCACTGATAGGTCTGAACATACTCTTATTTGGGGGTAGCTTTATACCTGACTGCTTTTCCTTAGCTGCTTTTATGATCTTCTCCTTTTCTTCATAGTTGGATAATTTGACAATTATGTGTCTTGGTGACTTCTTCTTGGGATTCAGTGTAGCTGGTGTTCTTTCAGGCTCTTGAATGGTTGCCTGATTTTCATTTATTAAGCTGGGGAGGTTTTCCTTAAGAATTCCCTTGCTATTTTCGCTGTTGACTTCCTTATTGTGGCATATTCGGTAGTCCAATTATTCTAATATTTTCTTTTCATAGCATCAAACATGGCTCTCAAGTTTTCTTCAGCTAATTTGATTGTCTTATTTGACTGCTTTTCCTGTTTGCTGAGGTCTGCTTGGTTATCCTCTAGGTCACTGGTGCGCTTCTCTGCCTCCTCAAGCCTATTGGCAAGATCTGTCAATTTGTCACTGGATTTTGTTATTTCATCCCTTAACTCTTGTATTTCCCTTTGGTACGTTGCCTTTATCTCCTCTATCATTTCATCTTTTTTCTGCATTGCTTCCCTCATATCCTTAATGACTTCAAGCAGCATTTTGAATATTTCTTTTTGTGGCAGGTCAATATCTGCTTCTTTTATGCCCATCGTTAGATTCATGACTTCTTCCAGTATTGTCGTCTGTTTCTCCTGCTTTTTCGTTGAAGCTGTTAGAACTGGTTGCTGTTTACGTGTTGTTTTAGAGGAGTCTGGAGCCATCTTCCTGAGTCGAAGAGCCCTGGGCTCTCTCTTGGGGGATTTGTATGAGTACTTCCATGAACTACCTACCCGGTAGCTGTACTGAGGGGTCAGATTATCATTATATCTTCCTGTGGTTTCACTCTTATCCTAGCCATCCAATATTCCGTTATTTGAAATGTGTGTTGGATATTCCTCTCGTGTGACACAGGTTGTTGTGGGCCCACGAGGGCATTGCTTCCCTGGCCGGCGTCTAAGTAGGCTACATGGTTCTTGGAGCACCTCGGCTGGCTTGTGGTATTTTCCTCTGCAACTGGAGTGCTGAGGAGGGCTTGTGGGTATACCCTCCTTGGTGTAGAGCTCTGTAGCTGGCAGGGGAATTATTGTAGGCAGAGAGATCGCCTTGGAGATTGGGTGGATGTTCCCACAGTAGTGTGGAGCCCCGCCAGTGGTGGTGGGGTTTCCCCAGTCACTTGTAGGATTTGGGGATTTAGGCTGGGGATGCCTCCACTGTTTGTAGGGGAGAATCCCCTGCTGCATGGTGTGTGGAAGAGGACCGGCGTGAATTCCACAGCTGCTTGCCAAGCCAATAAATGCGGGTGTTAGCTCCCCCAGTTGGGCCTTCAGAGTTGCCCTAGGCAGAGGGGAGTGGCCTGGAGGCCGCTAGTGGCTTGTGACAGGAAAGAGAGTGAAAGGAGAGGAAAAGGAGAGAAAGAAGAAGACACAGACTGGAGCAACAATGCCAAGCAAACTGACACCCACTCACACACATACAACTAAAGTGCACAGAATAAACAAAAGTGAAAACAGTAAGAAAAAAAAAAGAAGAAGAAAAGAAAACAACAAAAAAGTAGAACTGAATCTGCTGAGGCTGTGGTAGGAAAGAGAGACGAGCTATAAGAAGAGGAGAAAAGAAGAAAAAGTGAAAGAAGAACACAAAGAAATAAAAGAAAGAGGAGAGAGAATTTTTTTTAAAAAGATAAGTAGCTGACCCTGTGTTGTGCTGTGTGTAGCACTGACTCGTCCTGTGTGCAGCACTGTCTTAACAGTCAAGCTACCCACTGGGAGACCAGGGTTTCCCTAGGCAGAGTGTAGGGGTCTGGGAACCAGCAGTGGCATGTGAAAGGAATGAAAGGGAGAAGAGAGAATCACACAAGCAGAGAGAATAAAGGAAGAAAGAGGAAAGAGAGGAAAAGAGAAGAAAGAGAAAGAAGGGAAAAAACCCCAACTGTGTTCACTAAGATTGGCTGTGATGGTAAAGAGGGAGGAGAGAGA
>NW_022103968.1:65216179-65218261 GCF_000313985.2 Echinops telfairi | reverse complement strand
GGAAAAATAGAAGGACTAGTGAATAAAGAGAGAAGAAATACAGTAGTAGATAAGGAGATAACTGAGTCTTGATCACCAGCCCATGAGGCTTGAGGAGTTCTAACTCTTCCTCTAGGTAGCGGGGTGGTGTATGTGTTTGATGTAGAGTTCCATAGATGCTGTGTGGGATTACTTTCAAAGGCAAGATCACACCCGTGGCCAGGCGTCCGTTGAGTGCTGGAGTTCACTGGTGTACCTGCTTTGTGCTGTATGTAGCACTGCAGCAGGGGTGGGGCTGTGGAACAGCCCTGTCTAGGGCTCCAGGACAGGCAGGGCCTCCCCAGCTATGTGTAGAATCACTGAGAGAGAAGAAGGGCTTGTTGTCCTATCTAAACTGCTGGTGTCCTACTAGATCAGAGGATTTTATTTTTTATTCCCCTGGCCAGCTAGAATAGAATCAAATTAAATTGTCTCCCACAGTCCCTGGGCTGCAGCTCTGTGATGTTTGAAGCTGAGACTTGCTACAGCAGGTCTTTGTTATGCTAAAAGCTGCCAGGTCCTGTACCTAAGTTCTGGCATTCCTTAGCTAGGTTTTTTTATTATGCTGACTTATGTTAAGGGCCCCCGCCTATGTGCTCCTTGGAGCTGAGCAACCAGACTGGGGTTTGAGTTTTTAATAATATATATTTCACTCTATTTTAAAATTATGCTTGTGATGTGCTCCGCTTTGGGGGCTGTCAGGCTGACCCCCAGAGCGGAAGATCCAGCTTATCAGGGGGGTTGTTTCCTTCTTGGCCAATTGGAACTAAATTCACTCCCTGGATTCCGACTATCTGCCTATTTTCTCCCACACCAATCTACCTCAGGTAATAATCTGATTTTTCTTCTACTCTAAATTCTGGCTACCCACCACTGCCACTCCCCAGGCTGTGAGCTCAAGGCAGCTAACTGTGTGGAGAGCTCCAGGGTGGGTTCTCCTCGTGTCTGGGATTCAGTCCCCTTTAAGGCGTCAGCCTGGAGAAATCGCTGCTCCTGGCAAGGGTGCAGCTGGTGCCATCGGGCTCGCCAAAGCTAGAGCGCTTTAAAGCATTCTTGGTTTGCTTTGTGAGTGGAAATCTCGCACAAAAAAGGGGTTCAGGAGAGACCCTAGTACCCCAGTTCTAATTTCAGGACTCCCATCTTCCCGTTTTCTTCACCTTACCTCCCAATTTTCTGGTCTGGCAGCAGGAGCTCCGGATGGGTGAGTCCTATTGGGCTGCCATTTTTTCCTGGTCCCTTTGTTGCACTTTCATTTTGTTGACCAATTTCCTCAAATGGTCATTCATTTAAAAGTCAGGTGAGTTTATTAGTGGAGAAAAGGAACCATACAACAATATCCTTTGCTATCTCTGCATGAACTAAATGGCAGGTATGCATTGACCAATCACTAAGTCTTTGAAATATCTGACATAATTAGATATTGATCATGGTACATATCTGTTACTTACATAGTAACTTATGGACTCAAAACTTAGCAATGAATGAAGTAGCTCAAGCAGTATTATGGTGGTCCAATCACCAGGAAGGAACAGAGATGGGATGCCAGCAACAGAAAGTATTTATCTTGGTCAATCCCTCCAATCAAGCTGTGACCTCATTAAAGTCTGCCTACATGTTCCTATGGAGGCCCAGTTGGTACAATAAACCTAACTCACAACAGGTTTTATGGGTTTGATTTTTGTTTTCCATTGTGTAACTGTACAAAATAGGACTGACTGTATTTAAATTAGCTTAATTAAGCTGTCATTTATTCCATTGTAATTTATAACTTCCTTGGTATGCAGCTGACCATCAAAATCACGTTGATATGTTTTTGAATTGTTTTACCACAGTTAATGGGAGAAATATATCTGTGGTCAAAGAAAGAAAATTTACAAGGAAACATTTTCAGTTGTCTACAGACCTCAGAGACACTGATTCTTTTCCCTTTGTATCCCTTTGTTCCCCAGTCTGAGTTTTCTCTGACCTACCTAACCTTCCCAGGCTTTTCCCACGCTTATGAGTACATTTCTGCTAATTAGTCTGCTCCAACTCTAGGTGTTTACAACCAAATAGAATAGTAAC
>NW_022103968.1:65213927-65216079 GCF_000313985.2 Echinops telfairi | reverse complement strand
TTGTTGCACTTTCATTTTGTTGACCAATTTCCTCAAATGGTCATTCATTTAAAAGTCAGGTGAGTTTATTAGTGGAGAAAAGGAACCATACAACAATATCCTTTGCTATCTCTGCATGAACTAAATGGCAGGTATGCATTGACCAATCACTAAGTCTTTGAAATATCTGACATAATTAGATATTGATCATGGTACATATCTGTTACTTACATAGTAACTTATGGACTCAAAACTTAGCAATGAATGAAGTAGCTCAAGCAGTATTATGGTGGTCCAATCACCAGGAAGGAACAGAGATGGGATGCCAGCAACAGAAAGTATTTATCTTGGTCAATCCCTCCAATCAAGCTGTGACCTCATTAAAGTCTGCCTACATGTTCCTATGGAGGCCCAGTTGGTACAATAAACCTAACTCACAACAGGTTTTATGGGTTTGATTTTTGTTTTCCATTGTGTAACTGTACAAAATAGGACTGACTGTATTTAAATTAGCTTAATTAAGCTGTCATTTATTCCATTGTAATTTATAACTTCCTTGGTATGCAGCTGACCATCAAAATCACGTTGATATGTTTTTGAATTGTTTTACCACAGTTAATGGGAGAAATATATCTGTGGTCAAAGAAAGAAAATTTACAAGGAAACATTTTCAGTTGTCTACAGACCTCAGAGACACTGATTCTTTTCCCTTTGTATCCCTTTGTTCCCCAGTCTGAGTTTTCTCTGACCTACCTAACCTTCCCAGGCTTTTCCCACGCTTATGAGTACATTTCTGCTAATTAGTCTGCTCCAACTCTAGGTGTTTACAACCAAATAGAATAGTAACGATTTACTTCTTACTTAGATTTTGATGTATCAGTACTCTTAATCTCTCAATTTGTCCTATAGGACAGAGGGAAAGAGCTAAGGACGATATTATTTTATGAAAAAGAAAACTGAGATTGTATCAAAAGTTACATATGTTGTAATGAAGAGAGCTGGAACTTAGATGCAAACCAGTTATTTTTCTGACTTCCTTTTGTTGCCTTGCATTGGGAAGTTATTGGAACCAAGTGAAGTTTCTAGAGACCTCTAGCAGAGATAATTAAGTTGATGATAATATCTTCATTTTAATTTTAAACTTATCAGGAAAAAAATGATGTAGGAAAAATATTTTATTAGATTGGAGAATTTGCCAGCATTTTGGGCTTTGGAAAATATCAGTCCTGATTTAAATTCTAAAACAAAGTATCTAGTAAAAAGAAATAAACCTCACCCTGGTGTGATTCTGTCCTGCACTGCTGTATATAGCAATGGCAGTGGTTTACCTCCGTTTTCCGTTTCTCTCACCGAAGTGCCTGTCACCATCCCAGGGAAGATTCGATGGATACGGACATAAGCTCCCTGAGGCCCCAAAACGATCTTCTCAGTTGTGAGCTAAAGGCCGACAAAGATCACTACTTTAAGGTGGATAAGGTTGAAAATGAGCACCAGTTATCTTTAAGAACGGTCAATTTAGGTGCTGGTGCAAAGGATGAACAGCATATTGTTGAAGCAGAAGCAATGAATTATGAAGACAGCCCAATTAAATTAACACTGGCAACTTTGAAAATGTCTGTACAGCCAACAGTCTCCCTTGGGCGCTTTGAGAACACCACCCCTGGTCTTAACAGTTGAAGTGTGGCTCAGGGCCTGTGCATATTAGTGGACAGCATTTAGTATCTGTGGAGGAAGATACAGTCAGATGATGAAGAGGAGGAGGATGTGAAACTTTTAAGGGTATTGTATGAGGAAAGTGCTCTGCCCCCACAAGCAGTAACAAGGTTCCACAGAAAAAAGTAAAACTTGTTGCTGATGGTGAAGATGACGATGGTGATGATTATGATGACAACAATAATTTTGATGATGAAACAAGAAAAAGCTCTAGTGAAGAAATCTACATGGGATACTCCAGCCAAAAATGTACAAAAATCAAACCAGAATGGAAAAGAATAAAAACCATCAACACTCCCAAACACCAAAAGGCCCTCGTTCTGTAGAAGACCTTAAAGCAAAAATGCAAGCAAGTACAGAAAAGGGTGGTTCTCTTCCTAAAGTGGAAGCCAAATCCATCCATTACCCTATATACTTGAGTGTAAGCTGACCTGAATATCAGCCAAGGCACCTACTTTTA
>NW_022103968.1:65206786-65212875 GCF_000313985.2 Echinops telfairi | reverse complement strand
TCCTGGATTCCCTGTATTTTCAGTTCCTATCTGTACCAGTGTACCTCCTCTGGTCTAGCCAGTCTTGCAAGATAGAATTCGAAAACTCATATTTTAAGAGAGTAAAAAAAATAGAAAACTCAAATTTTAAGTTTTGTATTCCTGAAATGTTTGTTCAAGAAAAGCATATTAATTAACATTCTGAAATAACACTTAATAAATAGCCTCGGTTTTTTATTCCTTGTTTAAAAGCAAAGATAACGCTTTGAGGACTAAGATGTGCTGGATCTAAGACACATGATTATTGATTGCTTCATATGCATGTGAAAGGTAGACGGTGTGTAAGAAAGGCTGAAGAAGAATTGATGCTTTGAGCTATGGTGTTGGTGGAGAGGATTGAATATATCATGAACTGCCAGAAGAATGAACAGGTCTCTCTTGGAATAAGTACAGCTTCTAAGGAGCTAGAATGACAAGACTTTAGGCATTTTCTCAGCATAAACAAATGCCTAAAGAAGATCATTATGTTTGGTGAAGTAGATGTTCTGGAAAAGATAAAAGAAACCCTCCATGATGGACTGAAGCAGTGACTGCAGGAATGGCGCAAGCACTCGACGAGTGGAGGCGGTGCACAGAGTGCAGTGCTCAGTCCTGTTACGTAGAGAGATGGTCTCTATGAGTTGGAACTAACCCAACAACATCCTGATGAATCTTTCACTCGTGCTTTCTTTTTCTTTTCAGGTAGCAAATTACGGAGTTGGAGGACAGTACGAACCCCACTTTGATTTTGCACGAGTAAGTCAAGAAAACTGGGACTATAAGAAATTCATTGATGCATAAACATGGTGTGTTTATTTTTTAGTATTAAAAATTCATAGCCTGCTTTAAAAGTGTGGAAGCATTGTGGGTAGATACACTTAGATACCTTGATAGTAAGCGTTCTTTTTAAGCTCATTGCTATACCTGAAAGAGAGTAAAGGTAATTCCCATCGCCAGATCAGAAAACAACAAAACCTAGGAACTAAAATCAGGGAGTTAAGGGTGGGATATGAGAGGGTGGAAGGGCTTTAACAATCTAGAACTTTGGGGATCCTGTGTGAGATGCCCATTAAAAAGAGGGCTGTAGAACATAAGATCCCTCTATGAGTCCTAAATCTCCAAAAAGAATCACAGCTTAATAGGTCTACTATCCTATGGATTTGAAATTTTGATTTTTACTAATCTGGAGGAGAATAAATTAAATTGTTTGGTTTGTTCCCACTCCTTGATACCTGGCAGAAATAAATTCATACTCTTTTTGGAGAGAAGCATCCTTATTCTAGCCCCACTGGATTCTTGTAAAGATGAGCTCTGTTTAGAAAAATTGTAAACCAGTAATGAGATATCATTGGTGAGATTCAACAACCAACCAATTTGGATATACCCAGGATTTAGATACTGGGATTATCAGATGCAGAATGTAAAATAGCTATAAAAGTTCTTTTAAAATCTAAGATGTAATAAAAATGAATGATAAATTCTTAAAATGATTTGACATGTTTGAAAAGTAAACAAGTAGGAATTTTAGGTAGAAAAATAATTGTTGAAATTTAAAATTCAATGTGTAAGTTTGTTTTAAAGGCAAGTGAATTGAGAGATAGATTTGAAAAAAATCATTAAAATGCATGGTGAATCAAAGGATGATAGAAATATTTTTAAATATAAAGAGAAATGGAAATTATTCATACAGGCACTTGTACAGTAAAGCTTATTGCAGCACTGTTCACAATGACCGAAAGGTAGACCCAATATAAATGTCCTTCAGTTGATTGTGACTCGACTTTCAGCCCCCACGTAGGTATATAGGTGAGCGATGTATCAGCATGTACTGTGGTAGCCTGTGTGCTCCTGCGATGTTGGAGCTGTTATCACTGGATTTTCCAATACAGCAGTACTTCCACTGCTAGATTTCAAATACCAATTCCACTGCTAAATAATAAGGATATATATAATAGTGATAATAGTGGACAGGTTTCAGCGTAACTTCCAGACTAAGAACAGACTACAAAAAAAGAATAGGCTGTCTACTTCTGAGGAATTACATACTTAGAAATAGTAGCAGAACATTGTCAGAGATAATCCCAGAAGTTGAATCCCTCAGGTATAAAAGACACTCAGAATATGATGGAGGAAGACCTGCCTTCTTGAAGTAGAGTCAACCTTAATGATGTAGATGGAGTAAAGTCTTCGAGATCTTCATTTGCTCATAGGGCCCGAGTCAAAATGAGAAGAAACAGCTACAAACATCTATTAATAATTAGAACTTGGAATGTATGAAGGATGAATCTAAAAAAACTAGAAGTCATCAAAAATGGAATGTATAAAGTTCAAAATCCTAGGCATTAGTGAGCTGAAATGGACTGGTATTGGCCATTTTGAATTAGGAAGTCACAGGGTTTATTATGCCTGGAATGATTCAAGAGGAATGATGTGACATCCAAAAGGACATTTCAAGGTCTGTGTTGAAGTGCAGTACCGTGTCTGTAATGGGATAATATCTATTCACATATAAGGAAACCCAGGCAATACAGCTATTATTCAAATGTATGTACCAACCAAGCTAGTGATGCAGAAATTGAAGAATTCTATCATCAGTCTGAAATTGATCAAACATGTAATTAATATGCATTGATAATTATTGGTGATTGGAATGTAAAATTTGGAAATAAAGAAGAAGGAACAGTAGTTGGAAAATATGGCCTTGGTGATAGAAACAGAGCTGGCAGAATTTTGCAAGACCAATGACTTCATCGCAGGTACCTTTTTTCATCAACACAGTGACTTAACGTGTGGCCTTCTCCAGATGGAATACACAGAAATCAAATTGGCTACATCTGTGGGAAGAGATAATGGCGATAAATTGACTCTGGGAAGAGATAATGGAGAAGCTCTCATCAGTAGCTAAAGTGAGCCCTGGGGGGCCTGTAGAATGGACTGTGGCAGTTAGATTTGACGTCAGTATGCACCCACGGAGGCTTTGTGAGGCTTTGTGACGCCTCCTTGGAGGTCTGGCCTTTTCATGAGAGAGAAACTAGGAATTTCACTGTCTGCCTCTTTGCCATCCCTGCTCGCTGGGACTCTGTGTGTGACTCCAGGAGTAGCCCCTTGAGGTCACTGACCTGGGAGCTGTCGACAGCCTATCTGTTTCCACTGACCTTGGATCCACATGACTGCACCTTTCTGTGAAGGACACTTTGAAAGAAACAAAGTTGGATATACACATACCTAAAGTACTCAGATAGCTATGAATTAGACGATGCAGTTTTTATTTAAACTACATTTGTTTGGGTGCATACTTAACGTCAACACACATGTGTATGTGTATGTGTGTAATTAATAAATACTCTAGGACTTGAAGAACTCCAACTGCCAGTTTATCTTATAGAAATAAAATACTATTTTACTTTTCTGTGAAGTGAGCTACATTAGTCAGAAGAGGGCTCAGACTAGCATTGGACCCATGGCCTGGAGTTGGATTGGGCCGGGATGCCTTCTTTATATAAAGTTATTTCTTATACAAATATGAATGTTACTGATTTTGCCTCCCTAGATGACGCAGCCTAATATACACATACTATCAATTGTTCATATGTAAGCTGAGGTTGAAACTGAAGAGAATTAAAACAAGTCTATGAGAGCGACAATGTGATCTTGAGTCTATCCCACCTGAATTTCAAGAACAGATTTGACGCATCGCATTGAACATTAATGACAGAAAACTTGAGCTGTGGGATGACAGCAGGAATATCATACTTGAAGAAAGCATAGGGTCATTAAAAAGACAAGAAAAGACCAGAGGGAATCTTAGGAGAGACTCTGAAACTTTCTTTTAATCATAGAATATCTAAGGTGAATGGAAGAAATGATGAAATAAAAGAACTGAAGAGAACATTTCAAAGGACTGCTTAAGACGACAGAATAAAGTATCATAGTGAAATATGCAAAAGACCTAGAGTTAGAAACCAAAAAGAAAGAACACACTTAGCATATCTTAAATTGAAAGAACTAGGGGGGGGGAATCAACCTCAAGTTGCAATATTGAAAATTTTGTGGGCAAAAGGAATTGACACAGTGGCTCCAACAATGAGCTCAAGCATAGGAACAATTGCGATGACACCTTACAACAGCAATATGGGCAAACTATTGAATGATGCAGGAAGCATCCAAAGAGGATGCAAAGAGTACCCAGAGTCGCTATCAAAAAACAGGTCGACATCCAACCGATTCAGGGTATAGCACAAGAGTAAGAAAAAGCAGTACTAAAGGAAGAACTCTAAGCTACACTGAAAGCATTACCTAAAGACAAGGCTCCAGGAATTGATTGAATAAAAAAATGAAATGTTTCAACAAGCTGATGAAGCACTGGTAGCACTCCTTTATGCCAGGAAATTTGGAAGACAGTTACACAGCCAACTGACTCTGACTTTAAGAGATCTGTATTTATATCCATTCTAAAGAAAGGTTAGCCAACAGAATGCTCAAATTATGGAACAGTATTATTCAACAGCATCGTTGATATCACATAGAAGTAAAATGTTGCTGACAAGCATTCAACAACTGTTGCTTCTGTACACTGACTGAAATTCAGCTGCTCGAAATTCAGGCGAGTTTCAAAAGAGGACATGGATGGAACAAGCACTCTCATTGCTGATGTCAGATGAATCTGGACAAAAGAACAGAGTACCAGAAAGATACTTGTGTTTTATTGACTATGCAAAGGCATTGAACTGTGTGGACCATAACAAACTGGATAACCTTGAGAAGAATGGCAATTCCAAAACACTTAATTGCTCTCTTGCAGAACTTGTACTGTGATCATAACTTGTACAGTTATGAGAACAGAATAAGGGAAGACTGTGGTTTAAAATTAAGAAAGGTATGCATCAGTGTTGTAGCCTCTCACCATACTTTTTCGATCTGTATGCTGAGTAAATCATCAGAGAAGGTGTATGACCTGACGAACTCTGTGTCAGAATTGGAGAGAGGCTTATTAACCACCTGCGATGTGCAGATGACACAACCTTGCTTGCTGAACGTGAGGAGGACTTGAAGCACTTGCTGATAAAGATCAAAGAAAGCAGCTTTCAGTACGGATTACAGCTCAATGTAAAGAAGACCAAAATTCCCATAACTAGACCAATAAGTAACATCGTGATTAATGGAGAAAGGATTGAAATTATCAGGGATTTCGTCTTGTTGGGATCCACAATCAAGGCTCATGAAAGCAGGAAATCATATGACATATCGCATTGAGTAAATCTGCACAAAACCTCTTTAAAATGTTGAAAAATAAAGATGTTACTTTGAGGACTTAGGTGGGCCTAAGTATTTTCACTCCCTTCATATGCATGTGAAAGTTGGACGTTGAATAAGGGAGACTGAAGATCAATGCATATGCACTATGGTGCTGGCGAGGAGTATTAAAAGAACCATGGACTGCCAAAAGAACAAACAAAGCTGTCTTGGAAGAAGTACGGTCAGAGTTCTCCTTAGATGTAAGGACTGTGAAATTCGATTAACATAATTTTGACATGTTATTAGGAGACACCAGTCCCTGGAAAAGGACATCATGCTTTGTTAGAGTAATCCAGCCGCTAACAACCACATGGTCGTAGGCGGCAATTGTATGGCGATAATATATAAAGATTATAGTAAAGTCATAGAAGGTAGGAGAGGAGACAAAATAAAGGAGTCAGACACATTTTATGGTAGTATGCTCACCTCCAGGACGGCCATGATCTGAGCAGCCAGGTCCGTGCACAGAGAGAGGAGGAGAAGGGAATATATTTCTAACCAAGGCTTATATCTACTTAGGGGGCATGTGCAAGCCCCCTTGATTATAGGTAACCACATACATAACAGGAAGGGGTTGTAACATAGGCAATACAAGCAATGGGAGGGGGATGATCTAGGAAGTGTATATGCAATAGGAAGGGGAGGGACTAGGGGTACACATGTGACAAGATGGGCGGATCCCAGAATCAAGATGGTAGCCGAGCCTTGGTCATCCATGAGTGGGCATGACCTTGTCTCTGTGCTCTCCTTCAGGGAAACAATCTACTATCCTTTTT
>NW_022103968.1:65198453-65205059 GCF_000313985.2 Echinops telfairi | reverse complement strand
AAAAAAAACATGTCAAATAACTAGTTTTGAAGAGATATGTAAAATGATTTAACCTTGCTTAAGACGAACATTAGTTCCATCCACTGTCATTGCTGATGCCAGTCCACAGCAACCCTGTAGGACAGAGTAGAACTGCCTCTCTGGGTTTCTGAGGCTATGCTTTTTATGGGAGCAGGAAGCACCCGCACCTTTCTCCTGCACAGTGACTGGTAGGACATTCAACTGTAGACTATGACATTACCAAATTTAACCAGTGTAACGAATATGCCAGGGATTTTAATAAACTTGATCTACCACCTTTTAAAAGTAAAGATAGTTTATTTTTTGGCTGTTTTTAGGAAAGTATAGTCCATATTATATTACAGCCCTTCACTGGTCTAATTTTAGAATCCTAGAATCTTTTTCTTGGTAGGCCAGAAAAGAATGTATTTTTAATGCTCCTTTTCTTCTATTTTCAATGAGTGAAAAATGCCAGAAAATCTTGGATTATGTGAAAGACTAAACAGTTCAAGTCTTGAAATTATTTTTTTTTTCAAGTCTTGAAATTATTATAATTAAATTTTTTTTTTAACTTTTTATTCTGAAGTAATTGTGGGTGTATAAGTCATTGCAAAGAAAGATACAGGGAGTTCCTAAATGCTTCTTATCCAGCCTCCCCTAATGTTAGCATCTTACATAATTCTGTACTGTAGTATAGAATATATTATCAACCTCAGGACATTGACATCAGTGCAACCCACAGAACTCACTCCTCTTATGCTTGTACTGATGTGTGTGTAGTGCAATGAAATTTTGTCACGTGTATAGTGTAACTACCACCACAGCCATGACACAGTCTTGGTATCTTCACCACAAGGCTCTCTCGTAGACCATCTTGTGGAACTGCTCTATGACCACACTCACCCTCCCATGCCCTCTTCTCAACAGCTGGTAACCACTAATCTGTTGCCACTAACCTATGCTTGTGTTATTTCAAGAATATCATATAAATGGAATCATACGGTACATAGTCTTTTCAGACTGCCCATTTTTTCACTCAGTATAGTTCTCTTGAAGGTCATCCAAGTTGTGTGTATATTTTTGTATTGTTAAGTAGTATTTCATGGTATGATAGTCCAGAGTTTAATTTAACCAGATAGCAGTGAACATTTGAATGGATCTAGACTTAACCAATCATCCCCCCCCCACCCCAGTGCCCTTGTCAGAAGTATTCATTGCATAAGCTGAACCAATAATTGGTAAGTATCTGAGTGCCTGGTCTATATATCATGGACTACTTATTATAAAAAAGGAACTTTTCTGGTTTTGTGGCATACTCTTCAATATATTATAATGTGTAGTTTCCATAGAATATTTTGCATTACTGAATTTGACACCATTGAATTAGTTGTCTTTTATTCACAGAAAGATGAGCCAGATGCTTTTCAAGAGCTGGGAACAGGGAATAGAATTGCTACATGGCTGTTTTATGTAAGTTGTTTTTGCATCATTTACTTTGTTGTATTCAGATAAGTTTGTTTGTCTCAGTTCTGTTTAACACCATAGTTTAAAGTTTTCATAACTTTAAGGAAGTAAAAGGAATGAAGAATTTTTTTCATTTGCAAATTTTTAAGTTAAGATGTTCAGTATAGAAATTTGGGGAGAAAACCTGAAGAAAATGAACATTTCTAGTAGTCCCATTACTTGCTTGTTGTGGTTAGGGGCCATCAAGTTGGTTCTGACCCACAGTGACTCCTGTGCACAACAGAATGCAGCCCTGCCTGGTCCTGTGCCGTCCTCACAATAGTTCTTAGGTTAGAGCCCATTGTCAGTCCATCTTGTCCAGGGCTGGTCTCTCCTGACAACATGCCCCATTACTTAGAGATGATCATCGTTACTATTTTGGAGTATGAACTGTGCAGTCATATATATGTGTATTATGTATATAAGAATCATATATTTGCATGAATTTCTTTATGTGTACATTTATATACTTTAGTAAACTTTCCTTACAATTTGAGAGGCTTCAAAAAGTTTGTGGATGAATTTCATTATTGCTTGAGCTTTTTGAAGGCCCTCATACACTTTAGAAAAATATGCAAAGCATAAGTACATTGTTAGATAAATTTTCACAAAATGAATAGACCGGTATTATCAGTACCAGATCCAGAAAGCTCATTGTACTTGTCCACAGCCCTCACTTAACATACACACCCTTCTACCCTTTCTAATGCAGTCAAGTCATCTTTTGGTTGGTTTAGGATTCATTGTTTTCCCATTATTTTTAACACTATTCGCAGGTGGCCCACATTGTATCCCATAATTACTTTTCCTTTCCTGCAATTTTTTATTTCCCTAAAATTAGTTTATTCATTGCTAGAAATGTTAGCTCTTTCATAGCTCTAAAAGTCTTTGTTACTGATTTTATATATATATATTTTAAACATTTTATTAGGGGCTCATACAACTCTTATCACAATCCATACACACATCAATTGTGTATAGAGCTTTTGTACTTCATTCTCAAAACATTTCCTCTCCACTTAAACCCCCGACATTAGATCCTCATTTTTCCCCTCCCTGCCCGCTTCCCCCTCCCTCATGAGCCCTTGATAGTTTATAAATTGTTATTTTGTCATATCTTGCCCTGTCCGATATCCTTTATATCAGTGGTTCTCAACCTTCCTAATCCCACAACCCTTTAATGCAATTCCTCATGTTGTGGTGACCCCCCCAACCCTAAAATTATTGTTGTTGCTACTTCATAGCTGTAATTTTGCTACTGTTATGAATCGGGTGACCCCTGTGAAAGGGGGTGCGACCCACAGGTTGAGAACCACTGCTTTATATCATTTAATCCTTTTACCATTTTTAAATGGTGTCTGCTATTAAGATAAAAATCTTCGATTTTTTAGTATTAAATTTTCAGTATTTATAATTCACTTGTATTAGATATGACTCTTGAATATAGCAGAGTTGGGTTTTGCTTTGTGACACAATCTGAATCTTTATACATTCTATTTACGTTGGTAAAAAGGACGTCACTGTATGATCAGTGTTTTCTTATCTGTGCATGTATTTTCTCAATTATCGTGGAAGGCACAGTTCTTGAGGTTTTCTTGATACATTATATAATTCTTAATCACTCTGATTTTCACTTCATACATGTTTGATTCCTACCATGAGAAATGAAAACTGATTTTAGTTGATTATTTTTCTGTTGACACTTGTTTCTATTGTATTTAAATTCATTTATTTAAATAAATATTTTTGAGCACATTATTATAGAGGTAATATTCTAGAGTTTAAAGATTAAACAATGAATATATTTATAATCTCTGTATTACTTGATTTATCCACCTTACATTGTCTCATTTTACCTCCAGACATCCCAGCCTCCTTCCCCACTTTTCTGTTTATCGTTCGTTTCATTTCGTTATAGTTCTAACGCCCATGAACGTAAGGCTGAGGAGCGTAGGGTTTTGTTTTTGAGAAACTGAGTAGCACACAAACCCAGCTATGTAAGCAGAAGTCTAGATGTCTCCCGTACTAATATTAAGTATCCTAATAGTATCAAATTCTCCTCACAAGGGCATGTTTACTTTATTCGCCCAGTACTTTTGACAATAAAGACCCTCTTGTCCCACAGATGAGTGATGTGTCAGCAGGAGGAGCCACTGTTTTTCCTGAAGTAGGAGCTAGTGTTTGGCCCAAAAAGGTAAGCTTGACTTGTTTAGTATTTCTTTATTTTCAGGTCTATTTTGTTTTTCCCTGATGTGTAGAGGTGTCCCTCAATTTCATGGTCTAGTTACTGAATTTTGAAAGGTCATCTAAGGGCTACCTTATCCTTAAGTAAAAAGTAAGATTTGGGGTATTTTTTTATGGCACATTTTACCAAGAATACATAGAGGTAATGAACAACTAGGGATTGATATTTAAATTTTTCTTAATTTCTAAAATGTGTTCCTAAGTGAATAATTCCTTTTAGAAAGATCAGCACAAAGCTGGTTCCTATGAGGTGGAGGTTAAAGATATCCCAAATGTCCAACTTTTCCAGACTGCTGCACCCTGCGCCATCTCCCCGTCAGCTGTTCTCTCCCCTCTCGGTGCTCTCCCTTCTGCCTGCGGGTTCAGTAATCCACCACAATCTCATAGAATGCATGAACTGTGCTTACAGTTTTATGGTTCCTTACGGAAGTCATAGTACAAGTTGGGATCATGATCAACTTGAAGTAAGAGGAACAACTCAAGATGCAGTTCTTAGATCAGAATAGCTTCTTCTCACCCTCTGCTTCCTGCTCCCTTGGCCTGCTGAGGCTTTGCCACTCTTGGGGGTGGGGTGGGGGTGTGTGGCTAATCCTCTCAGCCCTGCTGGGAGCCAGTACAGACAAGTGAACAGCTCTGAGCTCCTGGGGTCAGCAAGCCCCACTCAGCTGTACTGCTCTGGGTTTCCTGGCCCCTGTATCCCTCTTGCGACTGGTATGCTGTTGGATACCACCATCTCCTGCTGTCTTTCCTGATACAGCGCTCCTCTCTCCGCGTTCTTTTTTAAGGCTAGTAGAATGTCACAACAGCTGTTCAGTCCCCTTGGCAGGGTTTCATAGACTTGATTGGCAAGGTCCTACTCCAACAAAGGCGGTCCTGGACACATTGTTAACATTCTTGCCATGCCCCATCCAGTCGCCTTTGTAGGCCACAAGTAACACATTTGCATAGCCCTACTAAGCCATTTAGTAGCAGTTGCACAGACTGTCATAGCTAGAAGGCCCATATTAAATAATGCACTGCATTGCCATGAACATAGGATGCTTGCCTGACATCTTGTTCATGTAAGATGTGTTAGCTTTCCTCTTTTTTCTTTTGGCCTTTTTTTGTCAGACAACTTTGTAGTATTGATTTTTTCATATGCTTCAGAACAACTTTTAAAGTGATATCTTGACATTTTAAAGGAGAGGAAGATAGAACATGGCCAGAGGAGAAAATGATGACCTAGCATTTTATTTGGGAATAATTTGTGGTGTGTGTTCTCTGCAGGGAACTGCTGTTTTCTGGTTCAATCTGTTCGCCAGTGGAGAAGGAGACTATAGCACACGACATGCGGCCTGTCCAGTGCTAGTGGGAAACAAATGGGGTAAATATTTTCAGCGCGCTCTTAGAATTTTTCTTCCAGATCTGATTTTTGTTCCATAACTATTATAATCAACATCTTACAAGAAAACAAAACAATCCACCCTAGATTTGTTCCAATAGAACTTTAACAGTGTAAGGGATTCAACCAACCAAGTTTCTGTTAGGTTTTTTTTTGTTCATTTATATTGGTACTTATTTATTTTTTTATATTTTAAATTATTTTTAAATCATTCTTTGTAGAATACAGTAGTTTAAATGAAAACATATTCTATGTAGCTGTACAAGCCATCAAGTCACTCTGTACACACACACACACACACACACACACACACTTTATGTGCTGCTTCTGTTGTCTGCACTGTCTCCTCCTCCAGGATTTCCCCGTCCCTTCCTTCTGACTGCCCCCACCACACTCCGGCATTCTTGTAGTCCTTAAAATCTTATCTTTCTTATATCATAATGATTTCATAAAATAGTTATCTTTGTCACATGGACTAACATTGCTAATCTTAATGTTCTCTTACTTTGTCCATGTCTTAAACTGATGAACAGACTTGTCATGGTTTTAAATGATAATCCATTGTACGAATATAGAAGTGTGTTTATCCATCCCTCTTGTGGCAGAGTTTTTTACTGTCTCCATCTTTTTGCTATTATAGAAATTGCTGCAATAAGTAAAAGTTTTGCATACGTCTGTTCGTGCTTTGGGTTTTTATAAAAACACTCTCCTTAACTTTCCATGGCTTTGAAAAGAGCTGTGAGCTCCTGGTTGCAAGGAAACCATGCCAAGGGCCACAGTGATCCAAGAGCCACCTCGCCCTCAACCATATTTTTTATCTCACCATAAGTTGGCATTCAGTAAATGCAAGTCTATTTTATATGTTCTAATGCAATCTAATTCTATGCATTGGGATTTTTAATTTTTTTTTTAATTTTAATTTTAACTTTATTTTTACTTCTTAATCTAAGAAATAGTAATTGATTTACGATAAATTTATGATTTTAAAAGACATTGGCTTCCTCTCAAAGGGGTCATAATTTGAGACATACTAATATATACCATATATACTCGAGTATAAGCCGACCTGAATATCAGCCGAGGAACCTAATTTTACCACAAAAACTGCATTAAAGATGTGCTGAAAAACTCTGCTTATACACAAGTATATACGGTACATCTGAGTGGAGTATTCAAAAAAACTCAACTGCCATCAAGTCAATTTTGACTTACAGTGACTGAAGTAAACAGATGATTCCTTACATTTGGGAACTGTCTTCAAAATTTAATTTTTTTAAAATTTGATGCTAGAAATTGAGTAGTTACTTCCCCAGGTATGTTAGTGACCACACCCAGGATTAGGGTGAGGCTGATGAAAAAGTAAAGAAGCACCTACCCTGAAGGTCATGCGAATCAGGTTTGGACTCTTTAAAACAAAAAAAAAGGAAAAAGAAACAAGAGAAGTTAATTTTTTTTAATCGTTTTATCAGGGGCTCATA
>NW_022103968.1:65195516-65196964 GCF_000313985.2 Echinops telfairi | reverse complement strand
TCCAGTCCAGTCTGTTGGGGCACCAAGCCCTGGCCCCAAAGTCCACCTTCAGCAATATCTGGGGACCTCGCCGTTCTGTTCCCTTGCTGTTCTGTTGCACCCCCTTGGTGTTTTGCCTCGGTGTGGCGGGATCAGATCGGGCGAAATTCCCACACTGTGTTTCCGGGAGGTTAATTTTAAGAATAAATTTTATCTAACCTAAAATATCCACCTCCATATGTGCTACTAGCCACATGACAAATGCCTAGTAGCCCATGTCTAGCACCCACAGTTTTGCATGTAACGAATTAAGAGGTGAGGCCTGATCCTCAGGGTTTTTAGAAATCTCCCAATGATTATAATGCCTAGAACCACTGGAGTAAGACTAGCGAGAGGACAGTTGGTTGAGACCATTTTAGAAGGCTTCCTTCCATTCCTAAGAGTGGGCAGTGGGGGAAGCCTGGAGTAAGGCTGCTGCAAAAGGATTAAAAAGCAACATATTCAAGAGACATAAAAAGAAAATCGATACGTTATGATGAATAAAAGGTAGATGAAGCAGTATTAAGAAATACTAAGGTTTCCAGTTGAGATATTTTGTGCAAGAAGGTGCCATTGATTGGTTTCTATGATCCAGGAGATGAAAGAGTAAATATGAATTCCTTATAGGCCATGTTTGTAAAAGTGTATCTCGGAACCAAGGAAACGTAATGAGTGAGGTGTTGCTCCTTTTGAATGGAAACTGTTGATTCTCAAACTACCTTTACACGTTTTGTTTTATCTGTGTATCCTACCTGCAGTTGCGTTTCGTTGTAAGCCTCACACTGAATACTGGAAGCTTGAGGAAATGCACCATACATTGGCTTTTGGTCACTTTTCGCATAGGCTGCTTTACGTGTTTTCAATATAGACTGCCAGAGGAGCAGCTACCTCTATCTAGTGTTGATGCTGAAGTTTTAGCCCATGTTGGACTTCTGTAATAGCATAACTTTTAGCATGAAGTATGCACTCATAAGAGGAAGTTAATCATTCTTTTCTCTCTCTCACAGTATCCAATAAATGGCTCCATGAACGTGGACAAGAATTTCGAAGACCATGCACCTTGTCAGAATTGGAATGACAAACAGGCTTCCTTTCCTCGTGTTGTACCCTAGTGTGTCTGATAGACACATTTCCCAGTCTTAACTTTTAAGAGTTTACAATCAACTTAACACTCCATGATCCATTCAGCCTTGCGCCTTCTCCCATGTTTCATCTGTGGACAATCACTAACCTTGTGGATTTGTTTGGTTTTTTTCTTGTAAAGGAAACACTAAATCACTAGATACTGTGTACATAGAAATCCATCAAGTTCGGTTGCTATCACAGAAGACAAGTCAGAGTTAAAAATGAGGAATTTTCACTTTTATGTTATACTTAAATGAGCTTTTGGTTGTATAAAAACACAGTTCAAGCACCAAGTTGTCTTGTTT
>NW_022103968.1:65180539-65193530 GCF_000313985.2 Echinops telfairi | reverse complement strand
GGAAGGTGAGTATTGTACAGTACCAAATTATTAGAACAAGCTGTTCTTTGTACTGAGGTAAGATTTTTGTAGAGGCCAAAGTCCATCAGCTTCCTTGTTGTATTTACATATCTGTATATATGCATGGACAAAAACACTTATCTTTATATATTTAAATATATACATAGCTATGTTTATCCATATACATATATAATTTTCTACTTTCCTCTTTTTTTTTTCCCTTTCCTCCTGCCCCACCATCATAATTACTCATTGCTCACCTCTCTGTAGTTTCTCTCGGATACATTTCAATTGATCAAACACAACCAGGAATGCTACACTCTTCTCACCATTTGTTTTAGTACCCTTGCTATTCCCCTGCCCCTGTCATTGTTGGCTTACCCCTCCCCTCCCCCATCTTCTCCCCGCCCATTGCCCCCCTCCCCCAACCATCGGTCCAGTTGCTGTCTCCTTGGGCTTGTTTATCCTGCCAGTCCTGAATAGACACAAAAGAAAGAATATACAAAAAATAGGTTAGAAACAAAACAGGTAAATAGTTGCCTGTTGACTACTTTTTAACCTGTCCCAGAATAGATGAGTATCTCTGTCCAGTCGGGGGAGGGAACTTGTTATAATCCGTCAGTCCAGTCCCCATTTCAGTACCCCAGGACCCGCTTACCCAACAGCATTTACCTTCCTAGTCCTCACTCGTGGCCAAAGGGCATGCCCCCTATTCGTGACCCCATTGTTCTTCCTGCCATTAGATATGGAGTGGCCTAGTGCTCCCCAATCCCACATTCCACCTTTAGACTTTCATTGTGGCCCCTAGTGAAGAACCCCAACCAGTTAAGATGTGGTGTCCAGAGCTGTCCCCAGTCAGATCTATAATCTGGGGTCCTCAGCTTCATGGCTTTGCTCCCATTGCTGGTGTTACACTCCCCTCTTAGTTTGTGGGCAGGACAGATGGACCACTTTCCACGGTCTGTGTCGTTAGTGCTGTCTTCTGTAGCACTCTCATTTAGGAAGGGACAGAAGGGGCATCATGTCGAGCTGGGGTCAGCCCTGTAGCCCTCTCAACCAGATGTTCCACGCAGGAACTGCACCCTCCGGGATTGGTGCACTGGAATGAGGTCCACTCTCTTTTCCCCTTTCCTGTGGGGATAGAACAATACTCCCCCTCCCCCATAGGTAGATGAGTGCCCTGGTCCCCCATTGCCATCTTTGTCACTTTTCTTCCCCCTTCTCCCTCTGTGAGCCTTAAGGGCATATGAGAGGGGATTGGCGAGTTTTCAGAAGAAGGTCCTCAACGCTTTCTTCCTAGTTTCTCTGAGTCTGGAAGCTTTGTTGAAACCTGTCTGTCATAGGTGACTTTGCTGGTAGGTATTTGAAGTAGTATTAGTACAGCTTCCAGCATCTAGCCACCATAGGTTTTTTTCTTACACATAGGACATAGGTTTTATACCCGTTTTTATGCTTATTTTTCAAATGTTACAAAACAAATTAATATGGAAAAATTAGACTTTCTGAAGCTCTAAGAACATAAATTGGACAGAATTGTGTTCCCATTCAATGGAATGCTACAACTTTAGTATGGCTTTGGGTTGGTGAAGACTTTGTCTTATTCAAAGTATCATGGTCTAGAATAAAGCTGTGAGCTTAATTATGTTAACTGATAGTGAAGCCTGACTTTGTACATTTCTTAGGATGAATTCTTGTCCTTCACTCCAAGGGTTCTAAAAGACCTTTATATAGCATTTAAATACTTATGGAATTATTTGGTTAATTCTTCAGGAAAGTAAGTATTATTTTTATCTGTTCTATAAATGAACTTTGAGATTCCTTTATCTGTACTACCCTTTGTTCCACCACAAGTAATTTAGTAAGAAATACTGAGAATTATATTCAGTACTTAAATACACTCATGTTTTATAGACATGATTTTAAAAGAATACGATGAAACCAAAGTGGTCTTGTAGTCTTATTATGACTCATAGTAAGCAACCCTATTATGTAGGGCTTCCAAGGTGGAAAAGCAACATAAATTCAAGTGTAGAAATAAAATGGGGGCTCAAAGGATATAAACTAGTGTTATTGCTATATGTGTTTCAGCAAGTGGAATAAAATAATACCTATTATAAGCATAGGCATGTACATATGTGAATATATTAATATATAACAATAGGGATATAGGTCTATGTACACATATTTATAGAATAAGTATTGAGATAGCAGACAGACACTTGGCCTCTACTCAAGTCTCCCCTCAATGCAAGAACCCTTTGTTCTAATAACCTGGCATTCTGTGATGCTCACCTTCCCTACATGATCACTGAAAACAAAAAGGTGCATAAGCAAATGTAGTAAAGAAAGCTGAGGGTGCCCTGCTATTACAAGATACAGTGTCTGGAGTCTTAAAGCCTTGAAGTTAAAACAAACGACCATCTAGTAGGGAAGCAACAAAGCCCACGGAGAAGAAGCACACCAACCTGTGTGATCACAAGGTGTCGACAGGATCAGGTGTCAGGCATAAGAAGACCCAAAACAACCAACCAGTTTAATGTGAACAAGGGGGATTGGAATGGAGACTCAAAGCCCATCCGTAGACAATTGGACATTCTCTCACAGAAGGATCACAAGGAAGGGAGGAGCCAGCCAGGGTGCAGTATAGCACCAAAAAACACAGCATTCCTCTAGTTCTTTAATGCTTCCCTCCCCTCCTGGCCCCCCTCCCTCTGACTATCATGACCCCAGTTCTTCCTTTCAAATCTGGCTATACCAGAGCATGTACACTGGTACAGATAAGAGCTGCTCTCCAAGACAGATAAACCCCTCAAGACTAATAATGACAATAGCGATACCATGAGAGAAGGGGTGGGGGGAGGTAGGGGAAGAAAGGTGGAACCAATTGCAATGATGGACATACAGGCACACACACACACACCCCCAGCCAGGGGGACAAACAACAGAAACGTAGCTGAAGAAAGAAAGACGGTGTAAAATATGAAAAGAATACCTTAGGAATTATCAAGGGTTTATAAGGATATGGGGGAGAGGGGAAAAGCTGATACCAAGGGCTCAAGTAGAAAGAAAATATTTCGGAAATGATGGCAACATATATACATATGTGCTTGATACCATTGATGTATGGATTGTTATAAAAGCTATAAGAACCCCCAATAAAATTATTTATTAAAAAAATACTAATATATATTTCACAGGGGAATTACATATTTGTAATCTTACAGATGTTATATAGTAAAACTTTAATCGCACAGAGGGGTTGATGAACCTTTTCCAGTTAGATTTTACATAACGTACTGCCAAATGGAAGGGAAAGACCAAGTCAAACAAAAAAGCTCCACTGTGAAACTCGGGGTCCACTGGGTAGTGAGGTTCCCCCAACACCATATGTTCAATGGGACCTTGTAAGATAAATGAGAATGGGAAAAAAAAGACGAGTGTTGCTGGGGTTACTGCATGAAAATTATTAAGACTTTTAAAAATTCTATTTTCATTTAAAGGAGTTTGAGAAGGAAGAATTAAGAATAAGAGCAAATGGGGTGCTTACTATAGATAATGAACACTGCATTGTAAAACGTCAAAACTAGTTTCTTCAACTCGTAAAGCTTAGTCCTCAGAAGCAGAGTTTCATTGTCTACTAACCCTAAGTGTAGAGCTATCACCAAGATGGATTAACGAAAAGTCCCCTAGAACATCCCAACAGTTAGATAAGTAACTGTTCGATGGTGATAACTGGAAAACAATCTAGTATGATTACAAAAATAATAATGTGACTTTAGAATTCTGTGGAATTCTAATTGGTATTTACAGAGTAATAGCAGTTAGCCATCTACTAAAGTAAAAATAACAAAATGCTTACCTCTGTGAAAGAATTGTCATAAACAAAATTTAAATTACAGAAACTCTTATAACTGCTGAGAAGATTTAAGTTCTCTTTAAATAGCCTTACAGTGGCTATATGTAAAATTCCTATCAGGTGTCCAGTTAAGTTCATATAGTTGGAACAGTTTACGTACAGGGCTAAGCAGTTGAATGGCTGGATATCTGGCATTAAGAAACTTACCGTATAACACTCTCACTGCCGATCGGTCAATGCTGCCTCAGAGTGTGACCCTGTAGGACAGGGTAGAACTGCCCCTGTGGGTTTCCGAGACTTAACTATTTACAAGAGTAGAATGCCCTGTCTTTCTCCCATGGTGGTTTCAAACTGCTGACATTGCAGTTGGCAGCCTAATGCATAACCACCAGGGCTCCTACAGCTGGGATTAGATCGTTAATTGCTTGAGAAGGAAAAGAAAATGACAAAATTACTAAGAAAAAGGATGGAAAATGACATCTTAATATGATAGCCAGTAACAAAAACCAATCTCTTGATACTTGATAGTACTTAGGAGGGGCAGCCTCCCTTGCCCACTCCCCTACCCCCAAAAAATAACAGAATCCCACCCACCCTCAAGCTATGCATTTAATTTTTTTTACAAAACAACCTTATCACCTTCAAAGTAATCTCCATTACACGTAATGCATTTGTCAAATCTGTGATTCTTGGAAACATTTGTCAAACTCATGTTTGGGTGGTTGACAGCACCTTCCTCTTTTTCTTCACCTCTTCTGTGTTTTCAAATCGCTGTCCTTTCATGTCTAGCTTCGTTCACACAGTGAGGTCAGCTGAGTGGAGCAAGAGGGGCATGCTGTTTTTTGACAAAAACCGGTGCCCTGAGATGGCTGCATGAGCACATGCTCTGTCATACTGGCAAAACCGCCCCCAGTCTGCCACAGATCAGGTCTTGTTGTGCCACACACTGTTAGGCAATCTTTTCAGAAAGATAGAAATGGAAATTTTCTAAATAGAAATAGAAAGCTTGATTAACAGTCTGACCTGGTGGAACAAACTCCAGATGCACCTGGAGTCAACATTTCCGTCCATGCAGGAAGTTGATGGACATCCAGAGCGAGGCAAGTCATCAATTGACGGTTCACCTTTTCTGAAACGAGAAAACCACTCATGCTTGAGCTGTTCCCATAGCACTGTCCTTGTAAGCTGTGTTCAACATCACAACAGTTTCTGTGGCATTTTTCCCAAGCAGCCAACAAAATTTCACAGGTGCATGCTGGTCTATTAAATCTGCAATCACAAAAAAATAAGGTTCAAACCAAACAGCTTTTACGAAAAAATTCACTGACCAGAGTATACCTTCCAGGTGATGCCCCTGAGTGCAGTAACTCAGAGCGAGTCGCTGGATGCGTGTCTAGTGGGAGAACGTGTACTGTGAAAGCTCTGCCCAGCACAGCGGTTTGACTCGTGTTTTCACTCTGGTAAAACGTGGTATTTTAGAAAGACACATAACGGGTCTCAAAAAACAACACCCCACTGCCATAGAGTTGATTCTGAATCACTGTGACTTTACAGGACAGAGTAGAACTTCCACTTTAGGTTTCCAAGGCTGTACATCTTTATAGGAGCAGACTGCCTCCTCTGTCTCCTATAGAGCCACTGGTGAAGTCGAACTGCTGGTCTTGTGCTTAGCAGCCCAACAGGCTCCTGAGAGAAAGGAGGGAATCAACACTGGTGAGTACCATTTGTTAACCAGGTAGATCAAGTGAAATAGATCCCATAGCCCTAGTCTCCTGCCCTGGGGTGTTACCATACTGATGTGCTTAGCAAAATTAACTGTAGAAAGCCATTAACATTCTTGGCTTTCTGAATTTTCTTAACTGGAAGACGGAAGTTTGCTTTCTATGAATGTAACCAATTCAATATAAAATGTTATGTAGGAAGACAGAATATTTGCCTTACTATTAATTAACCCCAGTCCTGTGGACCAATACGTCCTCATAGTAACCCTATAGGACAGGGTAGACCCCTCTCTGTGGGCTTCCATGACTGTAAATATACCCGAGTAGACAGCCTCATGTTTGTCCAGCAAAACAGCTAGTGGTTTCAAACTGCTGACCTTGCCCACCCACAACCCATTATGCCATCAGTGCGCCTCAGTGGCAGTTTGTTGCATTTGTTAATGACATTTAAAATGTAAAAACCAATTTTAATCTTGCACTTACATTTTATTGTCACATTAGTCCAAATTAATTTTTTACTGTTTATGATTTGAATGAAAGTTAACAGTAAATTGGGTGTCCATTCATAATTCATACACATTTTGTGATGTTAGCAATTTCCATAACAATAATGCCTCCCATGATTTCCTGTTTCCATCACCCTTCCTTCTTACCCCTTCCTGCCGTCTGGGCTTCGTCCCTGGGCAGATGCTTCGCCTTGGTCACAAATGGTTGTTCAAATGGTTATTTTTCACTCCTTCCAAAAACCAAGCTTACTGCTAGCTAGTCATTTCAGAATAAGCTCACATAATCGGTTGGTCTATTGAGTTCAATTCGAGGCTTAATGGGCAATCTTGTCTTGGGGATTCTACCAGTCTGTATCTGACCAGTAAAACTGGTCTTTTTTACGATTTGGAATCTTGCTGCACAATTTTCTCCTGCTCGATCCAGGACCACTCTTTCCGAGTGGTAAGCAGTAGGTACCATCTAGTTGTGGCTTAGCGTCTCAGAGGCTGGGGGTTGCCTGGTCCATTCGTCCATTGAGCTACTTATTGCCAGGTGTCTTCAGGGTTCCTCCTCTGCTCTCGACAGGGAGAGATCAGTTGTTGCACCCTAGGTAGCCCCTGACAAGCTCTAAGACCCCAGGTGGTATTCACCAGTGTAGGATGTGAGGAGCCCTGGTGGTGTCATGGCTATGCATTGGGCAGCAGTTCAAAACCACCAGCCACTGCCAGAGAAAGAGGTGGCTTTCCACTCCCATAAAAAGTTATAAAGTTACAGTATCAGAAACCCACAGGGTTCTAGAGGGTGGACCTGTCCGGAACGGGCTTCATGGCAGTGAAGAAGACGAGGTTCTCCACGAAGATCTTGAGCCTTGGAAACCCGGCGAAGGGTCGCCATGAGTGAGAATCGCCTTGATGGCAGTATTTTTATCTCACCCACAAGGAGCCCTGGTGGCATCGTGGGTTACACACGAGTTGGGCTACTAACCACATGTCAGCAGGAAGAGGCTGTCCGCTCCCATAAAGCTTTACTGCCTCAGAAACCCTGTGAGGCCAGTCCACTTTGCCTCACAATGTGCTATGAGAACCGACCACCGGGGGTTAAGTTTTGCTCTATCTTTCCCAGTTTTCCTTTTCCACTAGGAACAGAACTTAGGGATAGCTCAGGTCAGGTAATCTAAAAGGGCTTGAAGCAGTCACCAAGTGTAGTTGGAAGATGAGTTGCCATTGGACTTGTTACTGGTGCACAATGAGAAGGACGTGACATTGAAATTAGATGAACTACACTAGTAAGCACAGGCTTCAGTGGCATTTTTCATGGCAGGACCTCTAACTGAGGCCAGCAGTGTGCCAGCGCCCCGAGTGGCCGAGCTCCCGGATGAGCAGTGCTCTGAAATGATACCCCTTGGTGGGGCCGTATTTCAGGAGCAGTAAGGAAGTTTTCAATTTGAGATTTGGATCTTGGTTGGAGCCTGAGTATAATGAGAAAAGTGCTTCCAAATGATTGGTTTGCTTTGCAAATGGCGTCTCAAGGAATCAATATAATTGCACGGTACACTTTTTTTCTTGGGGTGAGAGGTTTGGATCGACACCCTGGGGCACTAAGGTCACTTACTATAACTGGCTCTTGTTGATATGAGGCAAGTTTCCAAACATCAGTTCTGACATGGTTTCTGAAATTGCCAGATCACACGGGTCCACAGTTCCTGGTGAAAGGCAGGGCTTTGATTTCTCAGTCAGGGGGAGAGGAGTCCACTGTCCTGTTTGTTGACAGGCGTTGCCTAAGCCCATTGGAATGGAATGTTTTCTTAACTCCAGAAACACTTCAGATTCTTTCCCAATCCCTTTTTCTAAATCAGCTCTTTCCTTCCTCCTCAGGTCTCATGTAGTGTTCGGTTGTTGTTTTTTTCACCTAGGAGTTTTGAGGTAGTACTCAAATTATGTGCGCTTCTGGGCCCCACTTATCTCTGTGCAATTGAGTATCTATAGAGTTTCACTCGCTGCTATTGCGTAAATTCCAACTCAGAGAGACCCTAGAGGTAGGGTAGGGCTTCCCCTGTGGTTTTCTGGGACTAACTCTTTGTGGGAGTGGAAAGCCTCTTGCTTCTCCTGTAGAGTGGCTGGGTGGTTTGAACTGCTTGTTAGACGCCCAACATGTAACTGCTAAGCCCAAAGAATCGACACTTAGCCCTCCCAAGTCCAACACGCAGGGAATTTCTTTGGCATGACAAAATTTGAGGACCACTGAGTGACCTTTTTAAAAGCCAGGCTCACTTCAGGTAAGATCCCTGAGACTGATCTTCAGCCACCCTTCAGGCCGAGAACTTATCCCACCCCTATAATAAAATAACCATATAACAAAATAACCAACCATTTAAGATCAGAGGTAAAGCATTTAACAGGGACACAATCCCGAGATACCAAATGCCCCTGACTGACATCAGTGGTTTGTACTTGACTACTGACCTGAGAGTTGGCCGTTCAAATTCACCCAGCAGTGCCATGGGAGAAAGGCCTGGTGTTTTGCTTCTGTAAAGATTCAAAAACCAAACCAAACCAAAAAAAGCTCTGTTGCCAACTAGTTGATTCCAACTCCTAGCAAGGTAGGAGAGAGCAGAACTGCCCAGGGGGTTTCCCAGGCGGAGCCTTCCCGAAGTAGCCGGCCACACTCCTGCAGCTGGACTGGTGGGCTCAAAATGCCAGCCTTTCGGTTGGCAGCTTAGTCACTGTGGCCCCGGGCGGGTGTCTCTGGAAAGCCCACAGCTGAGGAAACGCTGTGGAGTAGTTCTTCTCTGTAGTTCAGGAGGCTGCCTCCAGATGGAATCATTCCCATGGCAATGACGTAACTGGTTGAGGGGGAAATGTGCAAAAAACAAGCAAAACCCAAGCCCTCTAAAGTTTAAAGAGGCAAAGATGTCACTTGGATGACGACAGTGTGCCTGCGTATACCGTTTCCCCAAAAGTAAGACATCCCCCGAAAATAAGACCTACTTAACAGTTTTGCCGCTCACTGAAATATAAGGCACCCCAGGAAAATAAGGCCTCCCTGAAAAGCCCCCCTGAAGCTACTGGACTCTGGACGGTAGCGCAGCCGTAGTAGACAGGAAGTGCGAGGTCTCTTAATAAAACAATAAATGTGTACCATATTCTTCTTCGTGGAAAAATAAGACATCCCCTGAAAATAAGACCTAACACGTCTTTGGGAGCAAAAATTAATGACACTGACTTATTTTCGGGGAAACAGGGTACATGCCAAAGATGGACAATGACAAAGGAAGACAGAAGAAGAATTGATTTGATAGAACTATGGTTCTTACTGTGGACCAAGCCCAATCACTAGAAAAAGACCTGGTGATTGGCAAAGGCTTAGCCAAACAAAGGAAGCAGCAGACCGGTAATCATGAAGATTGTGCGGCCGGTCCCGTTCCGTCTCACGAGGACTCGGAGCTGAGTCAACAGCGGCGGACCACGGGAAATACAGCCGATGATCTCGGCAGCACTGGCTTGCAGACTCATGCTTACCAACGTGAGGTGTTTGGTCGCCTGGAAAATGATAACGGATTACATGCCAAGCTCCAGTCCTTAAAAAACAAGGATGAGTCTGTCAAATACTGTGACATGAGCAAAAGTGGAGAACGTTATGCTCGATGAAATGAGTCAAACTTTCTGTGGTTCTCATGTCGGGGCATAAAGAAAATTTATTTTTAAAAAAATGAGTCAAACATAAAAAATACTTCATGGCACCATTATTATAAAGGGCAAAAATGGTTATCACACCAAAGAAAAAGACGACGATGAGACCAGGTAGAGGTGGGAGGGGTGGAGGGGCACAGTGAGAGAAGGAGGGTGGGCGGGTGCGCAGAGAACAAACAAACAACCACACACACGGGGTTGCCTGGGACGTGCTTGCTGTTATGATCTGATGGGCGCGCAACCACACAGCGTATGGAGTTTTGTTTGGTGTGTTAGAATCTAAAACAACGGAAAAATGATTTAAAATGTTAAGAGCTTAAAAAAAAAGACAACCTTCCAAATTCCTAACCCATCAGATCTAAACACTGGTCTCAGAAGGAAAAGTAAAATTGAGACTGACTCAAAATATTTTGTGACACAAGAGCTAGTTTCAAACAAGAAAGTGAAAATAAGCATCACGTCATACTCGTTATCATGTAAGGGATTAACATAAAGTGTGTTCACACCGTTCCTCAGGCCTGACCTGCTCAGTACTTTTATTTCTTAGAAAAAAGCCACGCTGGTTAAATTATTACATGATTCAACGCTGTGAAGTTAAGGAAATACTTTGTATGACAGTGTTTTTTAAATAGCTTAATAAGCTAGGATATTGGGCTCTATTGCAACAAAACGTAAGAGATGTGTAAATGTATTTTTCAAACTAAAAGCAATAAAGTTTAGCTGATGAGCAGAATACATGGAAGAGGATTTTTGTTCCTCACCATGAGTTAACGGTATAATTGAATTTACTTTTTTTTTTTAAATTTACTTCTAAAAGTGACATCTCTAGAAAGGAGAGAGGTCATCGGGGCCTTGGATCGTTCTGACTCACAGCAACTCTAGGATCCAGCACAGCCCTGCGCCAGCCCCACAGCTGTCCTTGTCTGGGCCCATGGGTGCAGCCACAGTGTCCATCAGCTTGTTGAGGGCCTTCCTCCTCGCATTTCTCAGTTTATCCAGCATGATGCCCTCCTGCAGGGACTGGTCTCTCCTGACCACATGTCCAAAGTACGTGAGTCAGTCTCACCATCCTTGCCTCTAAGGAGCACTCTGGCTAAACGTCTTCCAAGACAGCGTTGTCTGTCCTTTTGGCAGTCCGCGGGACTCTTGGTACTCTTCACCACCATCCAAATGCACGGATTCTTTGGGCTTCTTTATTCAAACGTCTAACTTCCACATGCATCCACATGTGAGACCATGGAAAATACCATGGCTTGGGCCGTGAACAGTAAAATTTTAAATATTTCTGTACAATGAAAGTCAATGTATGTGGTTAAGTCAAAAGGTATTAATACTAAAGTCCAGTTTAGACGTAGATTTAGTCCAAATAGAATGTTCACACGTCTCTGATCAGTGGATGGCTGCGGACCAGTTCTCTCAGTAATAGACTTATCTTAGCCTTAGTGTTTTTGTTTTTTAAGATGCTTTTGGTAACATGGGGGTGGGGTGGAGAAATGAATTTAATTCTATTGTGACCATGCACCTGCTCATTCATCAAGGGTAACAATACCTAATCTAAGAGAATTTTGTTGGAAAACCTTATCCTATCCATTCTAAGCCCCAGTGTTGCCCCTCCAGACTTCCTTTGGTTCCCCAAACTCAAATTAACATTTCAAAGGAACACAATTTGAGTGTCTCTGGATGTTCAAATTGACATTTGACATGGTGTAAATCAAAGAGCACAGAATCTTTGTGGGAAGGGTTCCAGAGATAAGAAACGCGGCCTTCAGGGTGTATAGCCCTGGATGGAGGCTATATCAAGAAACGCTTGCTTCAGATTTTTCTATTTTTATTTAATAGAGCTGTCTATGATTTGGTGGCAGTGCTCTGTGACGTATTCAGCTGGAAAAGAAGAGAGAAAGCCCGACAAAGGAAAGGGAGCGAGAGAAAAACCCCAGAGAAACAGGATAGGAATCAACAGTGTGGAGATGAAAATGCATAACACTCAGTGCTTGTATTAGAAGAGAAGAAAGGTCTAAAATTGAGAATAAGTATACACCTTGAGGTGCTTCATGATGAAACTCCTGGGAGTTTAGATTGGGCACTTTCCTCACTGCCATCCAGTTGATTTTGACTCATAGCAACCCTATAAGGCAGGACAGAACTGTCCCAGTGGGTTCAGAGATTGTAAATCATTAACAGGAGTAGAAAATTTCATCTTCTGTGGAGCAGCTGCTGGCTTTGAACTGCGGACCTTGCAGTTAGTAGCCCAACACATCATCACTATGCAACCAGAGATCCTTCAGATCAAGCACTTAAAAAGGAAATAGAGGAAAGAACTAGGAGGCTAAAGACATTTATAGAGGTATAAACAGGCATGTACATATACAAATATATTAATATATAATGATAGGGATATAGGTCTATGTACATCTATTTATAGGTTAAGTATTAAGGTAGCAGACAGACATTGGACCTCTACTCAAGTCCTCCCTCAATGCAAGAACCCTTTGTTCTAATAAGTTGGCTTTCTGTGATGCTCACCTTCCCTGACACATTGTTCTAATAAGTTGGCTTTCTGTGATGCTCACCTTCCCTGACACAAAATGGGTGCATAAGCTAATGTGAAGAAAGCTAATGGTGCCTGGCTATTACAAGATACAGTGTCGGGGGGTCTTAAAGGCTTGACATTAAACAAGTGGCCATCTAGCAGGGAAGCAACAAAGCCCAATGGAAGAAGCACACAAACTCATGTGATCACAAGGTGTCCAGGGAATCAGGTATCAGGCATCAGAAGACCCAAAACAAACAATCATTTTGATGTGAATGAGCGGTGTCGGGATGGAGACTCAAAGCCCATCTGTAGACAATTGGACATCCCCTCACAGAAGGGTCACAAGGAAGGGACAAGCCAGCCAGGGTGCAGTATAGCACTGACGAAACATACCACGTTCCTCTAGTTCTTTAATGCTTCCTCACCCCCAGTTCTATCTTGCAAATCTGGCTAGATCAGAGTATGTGCACTGGTACAGATAAGTGCTCTTGACACACGGAATCCAGGACAGATAAGCCCCTCAGGAACAATAGTGGGAGTAGTGATACCAAGAGGGGAGGGGAAAGTGGAGGGAGAAGGGGAGAAGGAGGGTACTGATTGCAATGATTGATGTACACTACCAGGAGGAAAAACAACAGAAATGTGAGTGAAGGGAGACAGTGGACTGTGTAAAATATGAAAATAAAAATACTTTGTAAATTATCAA
>NW_022103968.1:65176449-65179283 GCF_000313985.2 Echinops telfairi | reverse complement strand
GGCAGGCCATTCGGCGAGGACTGGCGTGCCCATCTTCGGGGAGTCAGGCTGAGCCGCGAGTTGCAGCAGGGAGGAGGCTCCGGTGGTCGGTTCCACTGACTAAAAGGTTGGCAGTTCGAACCCGCCCGCGCCCTGGGAAGACAGGCCTGGAGCCGCGCTGAGCGTCAGTCCCACTGGGGGCCCATCTCCTGGGGCTGAGCCCTCGGGCGCCTGGCCCTCGGTTGTTCTGCTGTTGTGCAACTCCGTGAGGTTGACTTTGAACTTCTGGCCTCTAGGCGAAGTCGTGGATGTGGAGCGTGCACGTGAGCCCTGCAGACGCGCTCCGCCTGAAAGCAGAGGACCGGTGGACACGGCAGTCTCTCTCCGGCGGGATCACACCCCGGCCCCGCGGGCAGCAGGCAGGACCCACTGGCCGCAAACTAAAAGCGCCCGCGTGGACAGGAGCCCCTCCTCAGGGAGGTGCCAGGATTATTCAAAGGTTCGAGGGGAAATGCATTATCTTTCATTCCGTTTTCCGCACACTTCTTGAACCCCCCTCGGATATAGTGAAAGTGCTCCGAAACATTCACGGAGAGGTTTTAAAATACCAGGTGCTGTTGTTGTTGTCCACATCAAATGGTCCACTCTCTTTCCTGGAGGCTGGGTCCTTGGAAAATTCCTTAGTTATCATGATACGATTTTGTTCATTACTCTCCAGACATAGGCTTACTGTGATCTCTTGCAGTGTCATTTTTATTATCCGGCGGCTTCCTTGAGCCCCAGTGGCATAGTGGTTATGTGTTGGCTGCTAACTGCAAAGTCAGCAGCTCGAACCCACCAGCTGCCCCGCAGGAGGAAGACGAGCCTTCTGCTTCTGCTTCTGGAAGGAGCGGAAGTCCCAGACTCCACCCGGCTAGTTCTATGCTGCCCTGTAGGGTCGCTAGGAGTCCGATTGTGTCTGTGGAATGGAGTTGGGTTTCTTGATGTAATTTTTGGTTGAGTGGTGGCTTGGGGGGTTCCATATTGATCTGCTAACCCTAAAGTCGGCAGTTCAAACCCACCAGCCACGACTCTGAGGAACTCTGAGGCTCTCTGCTCCTATAAAGTTTTACAGTCTTAGAAACGCTACAGGTCATCTAATATGACTCTTATAGCAAACGTCTTTAATTCCCACAAATTGACCTTTCCCTACATGGATCTGGTAGAAGAAGGTGAGGGAAGCTACTGATAGGGTTAATCTGTGAGTAATTGCCAATGGGATTCCCTGGATGCCATCCTGCTGTGTATAAAATGAGCCTTCTGAGAAGCAGGAAGAGGGATCTCATTACTAGCAAGAACCAGGAGTGGAGGTCACTCTCTGACCTTGGGATCCCTGAGAAGTAAACCTGGATACAGATGAGAGCTTGCACCATCAGAGGAGCAGCAGCAGAACCAGGAGCCCAAGTGGAACAGATTGATGGACTTCCAAACCCACAGGGCAAGTGGAGAAGTCCAGGAGTTCAGCTTGCTGACCCCCAGAAGTGAGGCTAAGTGCTTTCCGGCTGAGGCTAACTGGATGGAGTGAGGTGGTTCTGGGCACTTAGCTCAAGGAGCTGGGTTTGCTGACCCAAGGAGCTTGAGCTGAAGGCCTTCGCCTTGAGGCTTACAGCAGAGTGGTATGCCCCTTTGGGCATTTATTAGCAGACCTGTAACTGTGTAGCATGTCCTGGTAAACAACTAGCCTGAGCATTTCTAGCTGGCATGACAGCTTGTTAACTTCCTTCATAAACTCTTTAATCGTGAATTTTGTCTGACTTTCTGCATCACCATTGCAATGGATATTAGAACCCAAAGATGTAGAACTAGAGAACATTAATTAAGACCTTACAGAGTCATTGGAAGTCTGTATTGACTCGGTGCCAGTGAGTAATGGTTTCACTGATGGAACCCATTGCTTCGTAGAATTAAAAGCAGATAGAAACTTAAACAGGGGTGCCAAAGGAAAGACTAGACTTAAGTCAACAGTTTTAAAAGACCTCAAACTGAAGGCATCCTTCTGACTTTTAAACATCTCAAAGGAAAAACAGCCCTCGGAGAGCAGGGAGCTGTTGGTTCACACAGACCCATCCGGGGCTGGTGTTCCCTGGCTGACCGAGGACAGCTCTGACTCCACTGCAGGTGATGCTGATGTAAGTTAAAGACCATGTTTTCTTAGTTATTAGCTCTTAATATCAACGTCTTTTTAAATCCAATCTTTGTCTTTGGGGTTGGCAGGAGAATGATAACATCAACAAATTATACATTGCAACATTGTACATAGTACATATTACCAACGATAAGATGTAAAAAAAAAAAAAAAAGCTTGTTGGTGGTATGGTTCATCGTAACTCTGATACCGTGTGAATCACCTGTATGCCTGATAGCGCTGAGCGAGACCTGTGTAAACAGAGACAAAAATGCCGATATGGTGAGTGCGTGGTTTCAATGTCTGTAAAAATGATCGGACAGGGGCAGACCAAGCAGTTACAACACTCTCTCCTGTGGAGCCCCTCTGGGGTAGGCCCACAGTTTAGCAAATGACCATGCAGGGTTGAGATGGTTATAATTGGGAGCTTTGCCAGATTAGAGGATTTACACATCTGAGAGCCAAGTAGTGACCTAGGCTGAAGCTGAGGTCCCAAATCTGGGCTTCTCCTTGTTTCGCGCATACTTTTCTCCTGACCCATGGTCAAAACGACACTGGGAGCCCTCCCCCCCCACCACCACGGAGTGTTTCCTGTAATAGTGATCAAGGAGCTCACTCTTCACTTACCACTTGGTTACAATCCAAGACTTGGCTGTTAGGGAGAATCCGATTCCACAAAAGTGGAGGCTGA
>NW_022103968.1:65152538-65176215 GCF_000313985.2 Echinops telfairi | reverse complement strand
AACGGGTCAGATACTGAGCTCATTGATAAGTGAAGAGCAGGTGTCAATACGCCCCTGAAACTCTTCAGAGACCACCTGGGGGTGGCAGGCTTAGGAACCAGTGGACCCAGGACCCTGGGACAAATGCTCTGTGTGCAGGAGCTGGCCCTGAAGAACCAGGTTTGGAGCTGTTCAATAGATTAAGAAACTGGTCAGAGATAGAAATCCCAGTTGTAGCCCCCGAGCGTCACCCAAGCCGCTCCACATCTCCCTCCTCCAGGGCTGTGGAATCTGCTTTGAAATGTTCTCTGTCCCTGACCATCCTTCGGACAGGCCCTCCCACTGCCTAACCTTTGCACCCGTTCTAATTGCCCTGATCTCATCCTGACCTCCATCGCTATGTTTAAAGTCCACCTGGAGGAGCACACAGGTTGAGAGCTCCCGATAATCCCTTTCCCAGTCCTGTCTGACATCTGACCTGGTGGGTTGTTACCTGGACTTCCCGGGACACTGGCTGGGCTTGAAGAGAGACCTCAGGAGCTCCCTGGCCCACAGGATGAAGCTGCCCGTGGGTTGTTTGACACTGTGGCTCTGCCTGGGGGGTGGCCTGGCTCAGAGCAGCACCAGCCGTGACGCAGAGGAGTCCTACGCAGACTGGGGCCTGCGGCACCTCCGCGGCAGCTTTGAGTCTGTCAACAGCTACTTCGATTCCTTCCTGGAGCTCCTGGGGGGAAAGAATGGAGTGTGTCAGTACAGGTGCCGATACGGTGAGTGTGTGGGTTCAATTTCGGTAAAAACTGTCACTGTCATGGACCAAGCAATTACAACAGTCTCCTGTGGATCCCCTCTGGGGTAGGCCCACAGGCTTAGCACATGACGGTGGGGCATGTTCAGGCACATTTGAACTTCAGCTAGACAGTGGGCATCTGTCGGTATAAGTGTGCCTGGTGTCAGATCTGGGACATACTGGAACTAACAATGATTCCTTGTTCATTGGAATTCATGTCTCACTAAGCTTCCTGACTCACAGGAGCTTTGGGAGACTTATTCCCGGGGTGGGGGGTGGGGAATAGCTTCCTCAGAAGCTCGGGGCTGAGCATGGCAGTGGCATTCTCTGCTCAGCCTGCAGTAGTTGGGTACCTCTCTCCCAGCTCTGTCTCTGATGGGCATCTGTTTGCTGCATCTCCCAAGGGAGCTGTTGCGGACACTGCCGTTCCATCAACTTGTGGCAGGCCTTCTGCTGCCAGGAGAGGCGTGCTGCTTAGCGGGCCCGGGGGCGACCCTTTAGGCCTGGGACAGCGGGGGTGTTCATGAAAGAGCCCCTCAGTTTTGTCTGAGGTGTAGACACCCCATGGTGCCAGGTTGCCAAAGAGCGATCCCATGGGAGGGGCTCCTCTTCTTTCATTCTGCCCTTGGGGAGCAGGGTGCAGAGTCCGGGGCCTGGAGGGTGGTGGCGAGGGAGGCAGGTGTCATTTCGAATGGAAGTGAATGCTGTTTAAAACATTTACCACCTCAAGTAGCATTAGCTTTGTGGTTTAGTTTATCAAATGTTCCCTCATGAAATTAGGGATGAAAATGATGCATCTGTTTAGCCTGGCAGGAAACTGTATTTGAGAAGCACGTGTCAAACACTCAGAAGATTAGTCTCCTCTCCTTACCCTCCCACTCCCCCACCCTTCCCCTAGCCTAGCTTCTCTCTCAGTCTGGGAGCAGGAGAGATTGCTTCCTGGTAAGTTAAGAGTGATCAGGAGCTCATGGCTAATCATAGTTCCAGAGCCCAAAGGTTTGCAGCACAGAAGAAGTTCCACCCGCAGCCCTGCTCCTGTCCATTCGGACTCAGCGAGACCCTGTAGGACAGAGTGGAGCTGCTCCAGGGGGCTTCCGAGGCTATATGTCTTCAGGGGTACCGAGAGCCTCGTCTTCCTCCAGGGAAGTAACTGGTAGGTTTGAAACAATAACCCTATGGTTAGCAGCCCAATGCTGAACCCACTGAAAAACATAAAGGAAATCGTATATCTTCTGTGAATATTTCATAGTTAGAAGCCTGGCCTACGCTGGGACAAAAGGAGCCCTGGTGGCAAAGAAGTGGCTTGGCTCTAGCCCAAATAGTGGCAGTTCAAAACCACCAGCTGCTCTTCAGGAGAAAGATGTGGCTGCCAGTTTTCGATCAAGACTACAGCCTCGGAACCCCTCTTAGCAGCTCTCCTCTGATCTATTGGGTTGCTATGTGCTGGAATGAATTCAATGGCCACCGGCCCCAAATCATATCTGGCCCCGCAAGCCACACGCTTGTTCACTGGGAATGGGACAATGGCCATGGTGAGCTCTGTCCACTTGGTTTGCATTGAGGAACAGGAAACCTGTTAGGGACATTAGGCATTTGAATCCATGCAACCCCAAACCGATATCTACCATTTAACACGTGAATCCTCCCAGAAGATATTTACAGAACAAACACGAAGCCCTCTTCCTTCCTCCACAAAATAGCATTCAAAGATTTCAGCACGGGTTGGTTACTAACCAGGTCAGGTCGATGTTGGCAGCAACTGGAGGGGGGTGGGAAGAGTCAACAGAGTAAATTGGAAGACAAATACCTCCTCCCTGTGCAAAACAGAACCTGGCAAAGAAGGAGCTGGAAAGAAACCTAGGGAAATACAAGTGCAAGCCTTGGTTACCTCTGCGACAGAGACCACGTGGGAACAAATGGCTAACCAAAAGATGGGCCGTGCAAGTCGGCCCAGAAGCCCTTTGGGAGAAAGCCTGGCAATCTACTTATGAAAGGCCAGCCATTGAGATCTCTCTGGAGTCCACATGGGATCGCCAGGATCAGAATCCACTCCCTGGCCATTGTTTTGTCTGTGGGACCCAGTGGAGCTGGCTGTGCCCAAACAATCCGGAATATATAGTTTCATTGCTTGTGATTCAAGCAATCTTCTCAAAAGATAATAGCTTTTGGGTTAGCTGCGATAAATCTCTCCTGCATTGAATCTCCTGGGGGGCTTATCAGAATAGGATGTTGGGCCTCGCCCCATGGGTTTTGGATTCAGTCTGTTGAGCGTGGAAGGAGCCCTGTTGAATAGCCGTGAAGTGCTTGACTGACCTGCTCCCACCAGGCTTCCCAAAGCGAGAACCAGACCCCTTGTCAGGGTCTTGCTCTGGCGCCCCGCTGCCCTCGGAGGCCAGGAGGCCACGGAGATCTGCCCCAGAGGGTTTCCAAGGCTGTAATCTTCCGAGAAGCACACTGCCACATCCTACAGCTAGCAAGGCCTATGGGGACCATTAGGCTCTGTCACATGGGTCCTTATAAGTCTAAATTGACTTCAGAGCTACCACCCAGGGCAGGTCTAGGGTGAGGCTGTTGAATGTGCATTTCTAAGAGGTTTCCAGGGGACGCCGATGCAGCTGGTCCTGGGATTACACTTTACAGAGTTTTGTCACAAGGAACAATTTCACAACAGTTAGACTTCCAAGGGGGGAAGTGTTCTGTTTATGAGCTAGTTACTGCTACTTCAACGACCCTTCTCTACTTTGGCTGGATTTTAGAATTCTCTGGGGAATGTAAACAAAAATCTTGATATTTAAACCCATTAGAATAACTGTGGACTGGACCCAGCTATCAACAGTCTTAACATTTCCCAGGTGATTGTAAAGTGCGAGCAGTATACAAGACCACTTTACAAGGCGATTTGTTGGCGAACTTCAGTCACAGGCTGCATTATTCCGGCAGAAACGTGTGTCTGTATTGATCTTGAGCGGCCACGGTGGCAGGCTCACATTGATTCCCACGTGCTTTATGGGGAAAACAATTTCCAATTCAGACACATTATCTGTGCTTGTCAAAGGATTGGACAATAAATATAATGAGATTTAGCTTGTGCAGGAGCACCTGATATTAAAGCATCTGCTTCAATGCAAATGATAGTCCCTTGAGACTCTTTACAAATGGCAATTCCCTCTCCTCACCTTCAGGAATTCTGATTTAGTGGGTGGGTGACAAAACCCCACCCCATGGATTTTAGCTCTGAGCGACCCTCTAGGGCGGCAGAGTAGAACTGACCCAGTGGGTCTCCAAGGGTGTCTATTGACTGAGGCAGGTGGCCACTGATTTCTCCCACGGAGTAGCGGCAGATTGAACTGTATCAGCCCAGCGCTTTAACCACCGTGCCACCAGGGGTCCTTGGGTCTATGCTGGTGGTGGTCTTGTATGCTGTTGACTTACAGCAGCCCTATAGGGCCCCGGAGAACTGCCCCATCGGGTTTTCAGGAGCGTCACCTTTACATGAGCAAAGTGCTCCCTTGTTCTCGTGTGGGGAGACCACCGACCGTATGTTGGCCCCTGTGCTCTTGCAGGTTTATGGCGCAACCCTGGCATCTGAATACTAACAATTCAAAAAGAATTTGAAGGGATTGAAGTCTCTTATTAATAGGCTTAATTAATGGGATTGAAATCCCATTACTGGTGACGTTAGGCAAATGACCTACTACTTTCAACCTGGAGAAAGACAAGGCTTTTTTTTTTTTTTAACCCTAAAAGTCCCCAAAACCCACAGGGGCAATCCTAACCTGTCTTATAGGGTTCCTATGTCAGAATCAACTTGATGGCAGTGAGGGATGTTTTGTTCATTTGATTTTTGGTTTCGACCTTGGTTTCCTCATAGAACTGTGGTTAATAATATTCACCCCACAGGGTTGTTGTGAGAATTAAACATAGCAAAGCTTTGGGCTCTGTGTGGTATGTGGCAGGCACCAAACACATGTTATCAGTGTTATGAGAGAGTGAGCAGATTAATTGTACATTCAAGTTTCTTCCCGTTCGCGTTCAACAAAACATGAAAAACATGGAAATCCCAGTGGCTGGATAACGCCTTCTCAGTTTCGGGAAGAAGGCCGGCCATTGCTGCTTATAAGGATTGTACCCTGGAGAAGTAGAGCCAATTCCCTAACTCCAAGTTAGAAAGAAAAAGAGAAGTTTAATTTTAAGAAGGTTCAACCTGAGAGGAAGTTGACAGCAACACAGCGGTCGTGACTGTGTCCCATTTGAAATCAGAATAAAGACGGTTTACTTTTGAACTTACACCCTGGGGAGTCACACACAGATGCTTCACTCAGGTCTGAGATACCTCGTCTAACCCAGGTTCTAGGATAACCGTCTGAGCAAGCAGACACAACAATATGACTCTGTCCTTGGCCTTACCACTTGTCTGACCGTTTGCCGTGCTGGGGGGGCTTACATGTGGCTGTGATGCTGGAAGCTCTGTCGCTGGGATGTCAAATACCAGCAGGGTCACCCGAGGGGAAGGGTTTCAGCAGAGCTTCCGGACTGAAAACAGAGTATGAGGAAAGAATAGGCCGTCCACGCAGGAGGAATTAGCCCCTGACAACCTTATGCACAGCAGTGGAACGTTGTCAGCTCCAGTGCCGGAAGACGAGCCGTCAGGCTGGAGGGCTCAGAATACGACTGAGGAAGAGCTGCCTTCTCAAGGTAGAGTCCACGGTCACGACATCGGAGGCAGCAGAACTTTGGAGACCTTCGTTTGCTCACGGAGCACAACTGAAAATGAGAAGAAACTGTGGTAAATACCCATTGATAACTGGAACTTGGAATGTATGAAGTATGAAGCTAGGAAAATTGGAATTCATCAAAAATGAACTGGAACACAGATAGATCTGGTGTCGGCCACTTTGAATCAGATAATCATAGGGTGTACTGTGGTGGTAATGACAAATCCAAGAGGAATGGTGTAGCGTTCATCGTCCAAAAGGACGTGTCCAGAGCTATCTTGAAGTTTCATGCTGTCTCTGATAGGGTCCTGTCTGTGTGCATACAAGGAAGGCCAGTCAATACAGCTACTATCCAGATGCATGCACCAATTACTCACACTAGTGGTGAAGAAACGGAAGAAGCCTACCAACTTTTTCAGTCTAAAATTGATGAAATGTGCAAGTGAGATGCATGGATAAAGACTGTCGATTCGAATGTGAAAGTCGGACACAAAGAGTAGATGGGAGATAGGGCCTTGGTAGGAGAAGTAAGCTGGAGAATGCACGACAGACTTTTCCAAACCAGTGAGTGCTTTGTCACAAGTACCCTTTGCAACAACCTAAATGGCACCTGTGCATGTGGACTGCTCCGGACGGAGCACACCGAAAGCAAGTGGACGACACCTGTGGGAGGAAACCAGGGAGAAACTCACTATCAGCACCTAAAATGAGGCCAGAGCTCGACTGTGGAACAGACTGTCAATTGCTCACAGATAAGGTCAAGTTAAGTTGAAGAAAATTGAAGCGGGTCCCCAAGAGCCAAAATATGACCTTGAGTATTTTCCACCTGAATTCTGAGGACATCTGGAGAACAGATTTGACTCATGGAACATTCATGACAGAGCCCTGATGAGCTGTGGAATGACATCAAGAACATCATACCCGAAGAAAGCAAAGAAGTCGTTAAAAGGTCAGGAAAGAGAACAAGTCCAAGTGTATGTTAGATGATACTCTGAAACTGCTCTTGATTATATAACAGCAGGGTAATCTACCACTTTCTACCCTAGTTAATATTTTGATTTAAAAAAAATCATTTTCCTGGGAGCTCTTACAGATATCATAACATTCCATAGTTCAATAGTGTCTTGACCTTGCTATAAAAAAATGGAAGAAATTATGAAGTCAAAGAACTGAACAGAAAATTTCAAAGGGAGCTTGAGAAGACAAAACAAAATATATATTTTTAATTTATTATATATTTTTTAAAATCATTTTATTGGGGGCTCATATAACTCTTTTCACAATCCATACATACATCCATTGTGTCAGACACATTTGTACATCTGTTGCCATCATCATTCTCAAAACATTTGCTTTCCGCTTGAGCCCCTGGTATCAGCTCCTCATTTTTTCCCCCTTCCCTCCCTGCTCTCCCCTCCCTCATGAACCCTTGATAATCTATAAATTATTATTTTGTCATATCTTACACTGTCTGTCGTGTCCCCTCACCCACCCCTCTGCTGTCCATCACCCAGGGAGGAGTTTAGATGTAGATCTTTGTAATCGGATGGTTACCGCTTTCTACCCTAACCTCCCTCCACCCTCCCGTATCACCACTCTCACCACTGGTCCTGAAGGGATCGTCTGTCCTGGATTCCCTGTGTTTCCAGTTCCTGTCTGTGCCAATGTACATCCTCTGGTCCAGCCAGATTTGTAAGGTAGAAATGGGATCATGATAGTGTGGGGTGAGAGGGAGGAGGGAGCATTTAGGAACTAGAGAAAAGTTGTATGTTTCATCATTGCTACACTGCACCCTGATTGCTTGCCTCCTCTCTGCAACCCTTCTGTAAGTTGTCTACAGATGGGCTTTGGGTCCCCCTCCTCATTCACAATGATTTGACATTTTGTTCTTTGATGCCTGATACTTGATTCCTTTAGCACCTCGTGATCGCACAGGCTGGTGTGCTTCTTCCATATGGGCTTTGTTGCTTCTGAGTTAGATGGCCACTTGTTTACCTTCAAGTCTTTAAGACCCTAGACACTATATCTTTTGATAGCCGGGCACCATCAGCTTTGTTCACCACATTTGCTTATGCACCCATTTGTCTTCAGCGATTGTGTTGGGATGGTGAGCATCATGGAATGCCAGTTTATCAGAACAAAGTATTCTTACATTGAGGGAGTACTTGAGTGGAGGCTCAAAAAACAAAATATTATAATGAAATGTGCAAAGACCTAGAGTTAGAGAAGCAAAAAGGAACAACACTCTCAGCATATTTTAATCTGAAAGAACGGATGAAAAAATTCAAGCCTTGATTTATAATAATCCAAGATTCCACGGGCATAATATTGAACGATGCAGGCAGCATCAAAAGAAGTTGGAAGGAAAATACAGAGTCGCTACACCAAGAAGAACTAGTTGCCATTCAGCCATTTCAAGAGGAAGTATAGAAACAAGAACCAATTAAGGGTACTGAAGAGAGAAGTCCCACCAGTGCTGGCAGCATTAGCCAAAAGCAATACTGCGGGAATTAACGGCATACAATTGAAATGCTTTGACAAGCTGATAAATTACTGGAAGCACTCATTCACCTATGCCAAGATATTTGGCAGACAGCAAGCTGGCCAACTGACTGGAAGTGATCCATATTTGTACCTATTCCAAAGAAAAGTGACCCCCCAAATGTTGAAACTATAGAAAAATATCACACGGAAGTGACTTTTTGCTACAGATGATTCAACAACTGCAGCAGTGCATCAGCAGGGAGCTGGGAAGTCGAGCCCACTTCAGAAGCGGTCATAGGAAAAAGGACATAATTGCTGACATCAGTTGGGACTAGTTGAAAGCAGAGAATCCCAGAAACATGCTTTCTTGTATTGGATTGACTCTGCTAAGGCATTCCACGGCGCCTATCAGTACAAACTATAGCTAGCGTTGAGAAGAGCAGGAATTCAGAGTCCTTATGGTGCTCATGGACAAGTAAATTGTTCGAACAGAGCAAGGGAGTGCAGCATGGTTTCCAGTCAGCAAATGTGTGCATCAGGGTTGTCTCCTCTCACGATGGTAATTCCATCTGTGTGCTGAGCAAGTGCTCTGAGCAGCTGGGCGGCCTGAGGAAGCACACAGCATCGGGATTGGAGGAAAGTGTATTCCCAATGTGCAGACCACACAGCCTTACTTGCTCAAGATGAGGAGGACTTGAAGTGCTGCGAGGATTGCAGTACTTCTAATGGAGAGCACAACTCGTGTGACGGAAACCCAACTCTTCACAACTGGACCGATGGGTAACATCATCATAAATGGAGAGAAGATGGAAGTTGTCCAAGAAGTTCATCTTTCTTGGCTCCACCATCAAAGCTTATGTAGGCAGCAGTCCAGAAATCAATTGACTTCACAGCACTGGGTGCGTCTGCTTCACAAGCTCTCTTTAAAGTGCTGAAAAGCAACGATCACACTTTGAGGACTAAAGTGGACCTGACCCAAATCCTAGTATTTTCAATTTCCTTATAAACAGGCGAACGTTTGGCAATAAATAAAGAAGACGGAAGAAAGCTTGATGCATCTGAATGACAGCACTGGCAAAGAATTGAAAGCCCCAGGGACTGCCCAAAGGACAAGCAGATGTCTTGGAAGAAGTACAGTCGGAATGCTCTTAGAGGCAAGGGTGGACATGTGATCAGGAGAGACCAGTCAGCAGCTTAAAACCACCAGCCAAGACTCAAAAGACAAGGCTTTCTACGTTGGTAGAGAGCTACGGTCTCAGAAATTCCCTCGGGCAGGGCTACTTTATTGTACAGGGTCCCCAAGAGTCAGAATCGACTCGATGGTGAACTTGCTTTGGGTTTTCAAACCGCCAGCCTGTCAGCTCCATCCCTATACATTCGTACCACCTTTCTGGGAGCAAGGCTCCATGCCCTCTCCTTTCCAGAGCAGCCAGTCTTTCCGTTAGGAGCCAAATGGCTCACTGCTACGGCACCACAAATACATTTTCTGTACCTATACATTTGCTCATTGTAGACATATCGTATCAAAAGTATCATACAATTGAAGACCTTCTCTGACTTCTTTCAGTTTGTGTAATGTTTTCCAGATTCATCTGTACAAGGAGGTTTCAAAAACCTGGTGGAAAAAATAGAATTAAAAGATAATGGATTTTTTTCCCACGAAATCTTGAAGCTCCTCATATATCAGCACTCCAATGATCTGGTTTCCAAAACTCTCTGCAGTTTTGGTCCCTTTGGTGTTTGTTTGTTCGTAGTAGAGTATATCTCAGAGGTGCTCGGTCCGTGGAGGTCACCTTCAGAATATGAACCCGGGATCAATGAACCTAGAGGGACAGCAAGTAGACTAAGGGGCTCAGGGGGAGGAGGTGAGGGTGGTGGTAAAAGGGAGACGATGTCAAGGAGTCCATGTAGAAAAAGAATGCTTGGAAACTGATTGTGGTAGCAATCATACATTCTACTTGAGGTGATTGAAATTTGGAATGATATTATACCTGTATTAAATCACAACTAATTAAAAAAAAAACCCTGAATGGTAGAGTCCATAAGAGGCATCAGCTATATCTGAAACGTTCCTTTTATTTTTATTTTTAACTTTTTATTGTAAATTAGATGGACATTAATAGAGCAGATTAATTTTCCGGTCAATAATTCATGCACAGTTCCTTTCATATTATTGATCTACAGTCCCACAAGGTAGCATCCCTTATGCCATTTCCTCCCTGAGTTTCCAGTTTCCTTCCCACCTTCTTTCCAAACACTTCTGACCTTTGTCCTTGTGGAAACGATGCCCTTTTGATCTTAAATGGTTGGTTACTCTAAAGTGCGCATACCTTCCTAGGAGTATTGTTCCTCTCTTATTTGGCTGAAAAGTTGAGCCAGGGGAGCGAGTTCATTTTCCCACCAGAATGATGACTGTGTCGTCCTTAGTCTTGGAGGCTCCACCAGACGCTATCCGGCCGCTCAGCCTGCTGCCCTGTTTTTATGAAACATTTCATTTAATAAAAGTAGCCTCTGAAACAAATTTGTCATATGTTAATATGCTGGTATAGTGGGTACATAGCTGTTTGTTTCTCTGATTTCTGTTCATTTTGAAATGTTTCATAATACAAAATAGTTAAAGATGAACTATGGTGGGAGATGTGATTTTTAAAAATAAATCCAAGGAATGCCGTGTGCTTTATGTTGAGGGCTCTGCTCACCCTCTTTCGCAGTCCAGTGCCATGTCCAAGGAGCCTGGTGGCACCGTGGACTTGGTGCTGCTTTGCCAACCCCAGACTGGGAGCAAGAGGGGCTGTCTGCTCCTGAAGCCATCCACAGTCTCAGCGTCCGTGGACAAGGTCACCGTGAGTCAGAATCCACCAGTGAGTTGGTTAGGGCTTGCAGTTTGGTTATGGATTATAGGTTATGCTGTATCAAGTGTTTCTTAAGAAAAGGGCAAGAAGGAGGGCCAGTGATAAACAACAGCACATGCGCTTTGGAGAGCAACATGAATTCTGAATATATACATATATCGTATTTCCTCCTGGCCCTCTATGGCCTTATGCAAATCACTTAATGGCTTAACTCCATTTTGCTTTTCTGAAAAAATAGGATGGCAATACCCACTCCCATGGCGTCCTGCCATCTCCAGGCAGAGTATCTTCAGCTGTGGCGTCTGCCACGGAAACAAGACAAGCCGTGCTCCACGTTTGTAAGCTCGTACAGCGTAGCTCAAAGGCCGTGTAGGACAGACCGGGCATTAAAAGCTTTTCAGACTGCTCCCGCTAGTCCGATGATGCAATTGCCTGAACTGCTTCACAGCGGGGCTTTCTTTGCTCTTGGCCCCGGAATGCTTTGCCTACTATTTTTATTGATTTAGGTTTTGGTCTACTACTGCTTTATCTTTCTCAGCTTCTTCCGAGACATTCTGAACGATTTTTGTAATCCCGTTAAAATTCTAACAGCTGAAGCATGCAGCCACGTGGTGCTCCTGTGCTGTGCGCGGTGTGTAGTCGGACGGTGGGGAGTGGAATCAGGAGCGTGGAGTTTCAGCTTGGGTTTGGCCATGGTGTCAAGGGCGTGCTCTTAGCAAGCGACATCAGAGCTGCTAGTAAGCTCATGTTCGTAAACTACGGGGAGAGCAGGAGGGAGATGTCATCCTGGGCCAAAGGCGGATGATTCCTTGATCACAGATCGCGTGCTCGCCATCAGCACCACCACCTGCGTTAGAGGCGGACAGATGGTGAGGAACAGGGACTGACGAAGGAAAACTTTTGAATCTGCTTGTGGATCATTTGAATGTGATGAATGCTCCCAAATGCTTAATTTCTAAATATCCCTGCTTCTTTCCTCTCTTCCTTCTGCTAGGAAAGGCACCCATGCCGAGGCCTGGGTACAAGCCCCAGGAGCCCAACGGCTGCAGCTCCTACTTCCTGGGTCTCAAGGTACCAGAAAGTGTATGTACTACTAACATTATCTTCTTCACCGGTGGCTGATACTAATCCGACAATGGAAAGGAACTGTGGAAGCATGGGCGGTCACCCGGGGGGCTGCAAGACCAGAAGCCCCCAGCCAGTCCATGGGAGCTAGATGAGACCCTTGATGCCCGTCAAGATTTACAGCCTGGAAAACCCACAGCGTTCGGGCCCAACATCGCCATGAGTCTGAATTAACTCATGGTAATGAGTTTTTAACATTCTAAAAAGTGATCTGAGAATCATGACTGAAGACAGTGATCAGAAGTTGAGCTGTGTCATTGGTTATTTTTAATTGGCAGGGAGATGCTATGCAAAATAGATACCGTATTGCCTTTGCCCAGAGGCAGTTGCCCCGCAGACAAGCCCTTCTATCAGAGGAGTTTGTAGGAAGTGCAATGGGCTCGGCTGTTCGCCAAGTCGGCCGCTCTGCCTTGGAGGAAAGGCCTGGTGACCTCCTTTTGACAAGTCGGTCATTGAAGACCCATTGGAGCGCACATGGGCTCACCACGGGACAGTCGACTTGACCCAACTGGCTTTCGTGGGCCAGACCAAGAGTCTCCCTTTGCAGACAGCAGCTGGGCCCTATGCTCTGTTTGCTGTCTCTAAATTCATGACCTTTCCAGCAGGGTGCGGTACTGACTGAGACTGGCTAGTAAAAAGTGCTAGAGGAGTGTTGTCAGGAATTTTGGAAATCAGTTGTGCACCAGAAGTTTCAGATCAGCTATGTTTGGGGTATTTACAGCATAGAAAGCTGAGAACACTATAAATCAGCACAAACCCCCTCATCTCATTGTTTATGAAACATTTACGAACACCCCACCAACCTTTCTCAAACTGTAGTCCTCCCCTAGAAACACAGTACTCAATCAACGTATCTTAAGGCCTCCTGGAAACCATTTCCCCTCCGTTTTAGAAAAGTGATTTCATGCAAAATGTAGGTGAAAGAATTTGACATTGAAACTATGATTTTGAATTATGCTTTACTCTGGCTAAACCCCATTTCTGCTGTTTCAAGAGGTTTTGCTTTGTAATGATTTTCTTAGCAGCGTAACTTACATTCCTTCCTCCGACTAAACGGCTGTTCACCAAAATGGCTTATTTGTACAACCTGTAGAAAGGTCTCTTTCCTCAAGGAGCCTGGTGATCATGTGGAATAAGGACTGGGTTGCCAACCACAAGGCTGCCAGTTCAAACTCTCCAGCTGCTCCACAGGAGAAAGATACGGCTGTTTGCTCCCATAAAGGTTTAGAGTCTCATAAACTATAAGGAGCAGTTCTACCCCATCCTACAGGGCTACTCTGGGCAGGAATTGATTTGATGGCAGAGGTTTGGGGTTTTGATTGCTGTTACTCTGAGTGGACTAGAGAAACAAATTTACAGATATTCATGTGTATAAGAAAGAGCTTTATATAAAAGAGCAACTGTATATTGAGAAACATCCCAGGCAAGTCCAGATCAAGTCCAAAAGTCCAATATTAGCCCATATGTCTGGTACCAGTCTATAAATTCCTCTTCAGACTCACATAACACATGCAATGATGCCAAATGCAGGAAGATCATAGGCCAGTGGGTGGAAAGTCTGTGGATCCAGTGGCGGTAGAAACATCTCAGCTCTGGCGTGGGTCTCCACATGGCTCCTCCAGCTCCAGGGCTCTGGCTCCATCAGTGTAGCTCCTTGTGGCTTCTCAGCAGGAAGATGAAGTAGAGTCTGTGTGGATTTGGCCTCCAGTGAGCTATTTATATCCATACAGCCTCCAAATGCAGTCATCAAGCTGCCACCTGATTGACAGGCTGAACTCCACCCCGTCTCTCTTAATAGTTTCACGTTGACACCAGATTATGTTACTACTGCAATTTCCTGACGGCCGTGTTCTTCCATTTGTGAGAAAATCATCCTTCTATTCTGATTTTGTTAGAAAAAGAAACTTGACTAATGACGGGTTGGAGATTTTTCTTCAATCAAGGTGTAGTACGTCTCTGGCGTCTGTGTACGTAGATGTACTACACGCAAGTGCAGCCTTGTCCACCAGCCCCAACCTGACGTGGACACAGGAGAGACAGTCCGTGGGAAATATCTGTTGGAGAAACGACATGTTTCCCCTCATTTAGTTTACTTGATACCTATTTAGTAGTTATGGAACGGCTGTGCATTTAATTTTGGGTGAGAGGTTTTTCTGTTTACCAATCAAAAATCCCATTTGAACCCGTTTTGAGAATGTTTTTCATCAGTGGCATTGAGATTTGGTCCCTGTTCATCTCATTCTCAGTGGTGAGGTGTCTGTGGCTTGAGGAATAAAGTATGGGCAAAGGGGTTTCTTTCCAGGATCAGGTTATGAGAATTCGTTTGGGGTGCAGAGCTGAGGGGTTTGCCCTTTTCAGTGAGCTGGAAGGGCTCGTAATATCATACTGTTTGTTTGCTTAAAAAGGCATTTCAAACTGCTAAATACACCTTCCTTTAGACGACATTAGGATTAAAGTGAAGAAAAGGGAACAAGTGGAAATCTTTTAGTAGTTGATTAATCAATTCCCACCCACACCCAGAAACCAACCTCTCACAGCTTGCATCCAAATTCAGAAAATATGCCAAAGATTTTCAGATGCCTACCTACGTCTAAACTCCCCCTGTTTGGATTTCTGTATTACTCTTCTTTAATCACTGTTTTGATCATGTCTCTTTCTTTCATAAGGGTCTTTGTTTGGGTTTTTTTGTTTTAAATCAAAGCTTACTAGTTACTTTGGAAGTTAAGATAGTCCATCAACTTGCCTTTATATCTAATTACAAAAAGATTATGTACATAAACTCATAGGTGTTTCCCTGCTGAAACTCTTAGGAGATGAAACAAACTATGATCACATGCCATATAACATCAATTAGGGAACTGTCTGACCACATCTACATCCATGGTCCCAATCCCTGTAAAGCCTGTTGTACTGAAAATTCAGGGTAAAAACAAGGAGAAGTCAAAAAGTATTGTTTCGAAGTGAGGAAATGTCTGGCCTCCTTCAGCCACAAAGCAGAGAGGAAGAATCCAATTCCACATCTCCAAAGGATAAATCCTAGTAGCAGAGGTCAGACATGTCCACCTCCCACATTCTTGACCTTTGTCTGACACCAACCATCCTTCCATTCCACTCTATTTCTCTGCTGAGTTGGCTAAGCCATTGCAATGGCTACCAGAACTCACAGACAATCCTCACCATGGATAGAGTTTATTAGGGAAGCCAACAGCTTACAAGGCAGGATCAGAAATGTCATGGTTACAGTTCTTTTGCCTGCAGCACTTCCCAGTCATGCCAGCAGGCACCTCAGCCTGGTTCTTGTTCTCAGGCCCTTGGCCTCTTCCCTGCTCTGGCAAGTATTAGGAAGCTCTGGTAGAACTCATCAGCGCGCGGGAAGCCTTTCTAGTTCCTCCCATGCCAGCTGTCAAGCCTTTGACAAAAGTCAACACAATATCATGAGCTTTAACTGTTAGCATTCCAGGGGGACAGAGCAGAGTCCAGGGCCATGCCATGTCCTCTCCATCACTCAGACTCTGCCTGATCCATGACGGGTCCCAAGACAAAGGCACCCTACTTTGCCAGCCAGCCTCCTGTTCGAAGGCACCAGCTTTACAAAAGCACAAACATACAGACTTACGGTTTCTAGCATAGGCTCTATCTAGAGCATAGTTTCCCAAAGCTATTTGGCCTGCCATTCCCTTTTCAGAAAACAAACAAACAAATAACAAACAAGCAAACGAGAAGTCTGGGCTTCCTTGGCAAAAATTAAAAAACGTTTGTACTGTAGTCCATAGTCTAGGGTAAGTGTAAACATCGGCTTTTGCCACTCCCCTGGCTCATTCCAGCACCCTCGCTGCGCCCCCCACCCCGCCCCCAGGGGATGGATCACCCACTTTTGGAAACACTGATCTAGGTCTGTACACTTCAGAAGGTTGTGTTTCTGTCCCTAACTTTTCTCTCAGGAACCCTAGTGGCACTATATGTTAGATGTTGGGCCACTAACCACAAGGTCAGTGGTTCAAACTCACCAGCCATTCTGAGAGAACAATGAGGCTGTCTGCTCCCACAAAGATGTGCAGTCTCAGAAACTCCATACTCCAAATGCACTATGAATTGGAATCAACTTGATGGCAGTGGATAACCCTTCCCTGAAGGACTCTGTGCCCTGTGATTCCCACCTCACCAAAATGACAGTGCGCAGCCTCAAGAGACTCAAACGTGTTCCTTTTAAACAAAATGTGTGGGAACAAAAAGTCTGAAAGGGCAAGATCAGGATGTAGTGAAGTTCCCCAACAAAATTCCCTTAGGATGGCCCTTGCTCCCCTCACAGAATGAACAAGGGCCTGGTTGTGACGGAAATTATTTTCTAGGTGCAACATTCTTGATCTTTTCTTTATTAGTACACTTTTCAATTTTCTTAAAACTTTTAACTGAATCTCCATCACCGTCTTGTGTCCTGTGAAAACATCTACCAGGAGAGCCCCTTTGGAGTCCTAAGAAAGAGTTGCCGTCATCGCCCCTGCCTTGAGCTGAGCTGACCGAGCCGATCTTCGTGAGCACACCGTTTTGACTAGATGGTGCTCTCTGGATTGTATCGGCAACTCCAAGACTCATCTCCAGTCGCAGCCAATCAAGTCGCCTCCATTAGCTTTGCTCTTACTTGAAAGTCCGATGAAGGGATCACGCTTCGTGCAACACTCTGGCACCCATTGAGCCCAACGCTTGCTGAGGTCAACATAGCTACTTCAATCCAAAATGTCAAGCCATGTGACATCCACATCCCCCAACTCCAGGAGCGAGAGAATCACGGGAATGTCTTCTTCCACCAGTTTCTGGACGTCAACCAGGTTCGTCATTCAAGACTGACGTCCGTCATTTGGCTCATCTCTAAGGTCTTCCTCACCTTTCTGAAGATGCTTGACCTATGTGAAAAACTCTTGTTTTCTGTGGGGCACCATCAAGATTTGAAAAGATATCTACTTGCGTTTTGTTAAAAATGTTATATTACCCCTGACTTCAGAATGGGATTGTTTCCCCCCCTCATGGCACAAAAGTACCCTCCGCTCACCCGGATGTTAACTGGAACAGCAGCAAAATGGTTTGACTTACCCTGGACGCTCAACTCTGATTCTTAACATCTATAGGCACACAGCCAAGCTGCTCCTATAGCTCTGTGTGGGTGGCTCCCTGATAAATGCTGGTGACTTCTTGATGAATCGCGGCTGGCTTTTTCATACATTTCAGTGTTACTAAACATCACATGGAAACATTAACAGAAGATTTGGTTGAATTCAAAAGTCCTGCGATTCTACCTGCTTAACTACCCTCTGCTCTCCAGATTTATCACTGTAGCAATCTGTCAAATTGGAAATTCCTAAGACCTAAAAGGAAAAGAAGTAAAAACAGGCCATTCAGAGACACACATTAACCTAATGACGAACTTGCAGTTAAAATGCATCGTGTCTCCATCTGATGGGTCTTGGTACGGAGCAGGAATCTGACTACAGATGAATTCAAAACAAGGTGGCCGGGGTTGCCTAAGGTCCTCGGTCTGGACGTGGCATTCCTTCCCTTTACTTTTCTTTCTTCCCTTTTCTCCAGATGGACTTGGGCATTCCGGCAATGACCAAGTGCTGCAACCAGCTGGACATTTGCTACGACACATGCGGTGCCAACAAGTATCGCTGCGATGCAAAATTCCGCTGGTGCCTCCACTCCATCTGCTCTGACCTTAAGCGAAGTCTGGGTTTTGTCTCCAAAGTGGAAGGTAGGCATCTTGGCGGCATTTATTTTACTTCCTACTCAGCAAGCTTTGTTGGGTTGTTTGTTTGGAGTTGGAGGCGTTGTTCCTGATTACACATAGACCCCACTGGACTTTATAGAATGCTAACAGCAATCTAAGAAAGGGTTAAGGAATATTCTGGGCACTTCTTCACTAAAGTTCTGGCTGTCCTGCCCAGGAGCTGCTGGCGCCTCTCCTGATGGAAAAGTCCGCACCAAAACCTTCCCAGAGCAATAAAAAGACATCCTTTAAGAACGGAGGAAGAGTTGCCCAACTGGCTGTGCTGACCCCATCCCTGTTAAATACTTTTTCGTATTGGCAGTTCTTCTGCATAAAACTGCTTGGTTTGATTTAAGCCCCATTTTCCTTATTTTATTCCCAGTAAGGGCGGGACATTTAGAGACTATCTTTTTTTTTTTGCGTGTATAAACGTCTATGAGAATGATTACTTTTAAACACGGCTTATTTCCCCAGTTTCGACCAATTTATCTTGGGAAGTTTTCGTCACTTATAGCCTCTGCAGTCAGACATGACATCTAGCTATTAGCACCGCACTGTTGTAGATGGCGAAGGTTACATCCAGGCTTGTGAAGGGTTGGACTCATGCCACAGGAAGTTCACAATAGGAGTCTTGGATCCTGTTCAGAGATCAATGTCTAGAGGGCAATCTTAAATTGAATGTGGAAAGACGTGAACATATGAATAATTGAAAGGGAGTATCAGTATCTGGATTTATAAAGGGCGAAAAAACTACCTCCTGCTAATCTAGGGTTAGGTGAAGTTACTTCCTCCAAGCAATGCCCTATTGACTTTGTCTCCTAAGTATCTCTGTGATAGACCCACTTGCCTGGTCACTGCAAATTAACCCAATCTAAGGGTCCTAGTTAATGTATTTTCCTTATCAGAACCACATGCATATTTTACAATCACAAGCTTGGCTGTCAATGCGGCTGGGTCAGCCTTCCTGGTGTGGTAGTTCTGATGTCCTCGCCCTCATGAGGAGGTCAGATGTAATACAATTACCGCTATACATGAGGAGATTGGATATAATACAATTACCGCTATACATGAGGAGATTGGATATAATACAATTACCGCTATACGGAGAGCTGCTATGGGTAACCGATCAGTCCACAGTGAATTTTCTGAGGTGTGTGGCCTGCTTCAAATATATACAGATGTTCTGGAAAAGTTCTCTAGCATTTTGCTCATTCTGGATCCTGTATCTATCTCTTGACATCTTATCTCTGGGTTCTTGAGACTTGAGCCAGCAACCTACCCTTTGACCTGCTGATCTTGTATTTGTCAGTCCCTGTAGTTACCTGAGTCAGAGAAGCCCCAGCCTGATGTCTGACCCATAGTCTAGAGACTTGCCAGCCTCTGTATCCATACGAGCCATTTCCTTGTGATAAATATACACATATACACATATATAAGCTACGTTGGCTTTGCTTCTCTATAAAGGCTACCCTACAATATTTGACACCAGGATTGGTTCTAGAGAAACAAAATTGTAAAGTTGAGATTTTGAAATTGGGTCTTAATTCTACCTAGTCCTTTCTTAACAAGTTTTCGTTTTATTGGCATATACTTCATGTATCATGCGTTATACAAGCACATCGAGAAGATCTGTACAATTATTAGCACAATCAACTTCAGAAGGCTTTCTCCTCCTACTCATTGTTAGTTCCCCATTTCCCTCACCCTTCTCTGACATGCCTCTAGATAATTATTAATCCAGTTACTCTACATATGTATTTACCTCTCTTGGATTTCATCTACATAAACCCATACAAAACACACACAGGAAGCAGACCAAAAGATGAAAATCAACAACAGTGATTAGAGAAAACATTAAAAACACTAAATTGAAAAGAAAACAAACATTAAAAACTGAAGCAACTTTAAAATGGGTCAAAGGGGACATCAAATGACAAGGCATTACATTTTAACCTAACTACATCGGCATCCTTGACTTTGTAAAGCTCCCTCTCTGACAGCAAAGCCATTCACCTCCATGGACTGTGGTCAGAGGGGAGTCCAGAGACTGAATCCATGGGGGGCTGCTGCAGATGGATTTGGGGTTTCCCCTGCAAAGTGAAGGTCTGGTACATTCGGATTTGGATTTTATTATGTACAATTCAGGCTGATGTGTTTCTTCCATGTGGACATCTAAGCCTTGCTTAGATGACTGATTGTCTTCAGACAAGCCTTTAAGACCCCAGGTCCTATTCTTTCGGATAGCTGGGCACCATCTGGTTTCTTTCTTTTTCAAAAATCATTTTATGGAGAGCTCTTACAATGCTTCTTACAATCCATCCATCAGTTGTTATCAGGCATATTTGTACATATGTTGCTACCATTCTTTTCTAGACAGGTACTTTCTATTGAGACCTTGGTATCAACTCCTCTTTTCCCCGCTCCCTTCCACCCTTGTGACCCCTTGATAGATTATAAAATATTATTATTTTCATATCTCACACTGATCACTATCTCCCTTCCCCCATGGTTTCTGTTGTTCTTTCTCCTGGAGGGGTGTGTGTGGTTGTGTGTTGATCAGCACCCCCTTCTTCGCCTCTTCCCCGCCCTTCACCCCTTCCCATCTGGTGTCTCTCTTCCCATTCCTGCTCCTGGGTCTCCTGTGTTCCGACCTCTTATCTCTTATCTACAGATGTGCACATGCTCCGGTCTAGTCTGAAGTGAGAGCCATCACTGGGGTCATGGTGGTGGAGGGGAGGAAGCCTCAAGGGACCAGGAATATTGTGTCTTTCATCGGTGCTTCACTGCTCCCTGGTTGACTCATCTCTTAACTGTGACCCCTCTGTGGGGGGATGTTCCATTGTCTACAAATGGGCTTTGGGTCTCTGCTCCGGTCCCCCTCGTTCTTAACCATATCATTTTGCTTGTTGGATTGCTGTTACCCGGTCCCGCACTGTCTGGTTTCTTCTCCACACTTTGCTCTAGCATCCATATGCTCAGTGCCTCTTCATGAGGGCGAACACCGATCACCACAAGGACACAAGAACAAACTCTTCTTAGGTTGATGTTACAGTTAAGTGGGAGAGCAAAAGTCATCAATCTCTCTATGGCTTGTATATGTCGCTAGCTCACTTTAGGGAATTACAGTGAGGACATTGGTGGGGAAGAAGCAAAGGGATCCCAAAGCTTGGGATGGGGACGTATGGGCAGACGTTCAGGAAGATGGGGGTACCGGGCCCCCAATTCCATTGAATCACTCCTACCTGCAGTACTCCCTCACCCCCATCTGAAGAGACAACTTCATTTTTGCTTGCTAACCCATTATCAGTAAAACCCTTGTCTCTCCTACCCTCGTTTGGTGAGCTTACCTGTTTCAGCTGAAGTGATTCCTGGGACATTTTTGTGGGCATCACTCAAGGCAGATACCTCACCAGACATTGCTGAATGTTCCTAGGACACACCCCCATGACCCATTTTTACTTCTAGACCCATACCTAGACCTAACAGTTACAAAAAGTGATCGTGGGCTCAAGTGGGAAGAGAATGAATCGAAAATTATGATGGCCGCATATGTGCAAATGTGCTTGACACACTGGATGAATGTATTGATGGTGATAAGAGCTGTAAGAGCCCCCAATAAAAGCATGGGGGGAAAAAATAAAAGAAAATGAAAAAAAAAAAAAAAGGAGTTCCAAAAAGTGAAACACAAACTGTGGCCAGGAAGAGGTATGCTACATTCCGAAATAACTGCCCGCTTTTCTAATATGTATGAATAGAAAATTACCTTAAGGGTGTGGGACAATTGTGCAAGGAATAAAAACTTAAAGTTAGTTTATGTTCTGAGCTTATTGATATGGTCCCACTAAGCACCAGGCATCCTGAGCTGTCCGCTGGGTGTTGTCTGACCCACAGCCTCATCCAGTTGGATGAGCACGCAGTTCTCCATTATTAAATGGAAGTGATTTATACAAACTCAGGCCTGAGCTGGCCCTGAAGTTACCAGTAAGCTGCATAAAATAGTGGCCCAGATGTCCACGATCTCTACTTTCATCACATTATCTCCCGGCTCCCAGTCTGCACCTATGGCTTTATGATCAATTGACTGAGAAAGAGAAAACTCACGCCTGGTTTATAGTTGTTTCTGCACAACATGCAGGCGGTACTCAAAAATGGGCAGCAGCCCTGCAGTCCTGTCCTACGGCCTCCCTGTAGGACAATGGTGAAGGGAAAGCTTCCCAATGAGCAGAATTTCAAGCAGTGAATCTAATTGGTCATTTTTCTTAGAAGAAGGAATGGCTAGATGTACCAATATATACTGCTTCATGGACTGTGACCAGCAGTTTAGTTGGATGGTCATACACTTGGGAAGGGACGTGATTGGGAACTAGGTGATAAGGAGGTGTGGGGAAGATGTATGTGGATAGACTTTTCAGAATGGGCAAAAAGAGTGGAGATAGTTGTGTCTCGTGTGAATGTTTGCCAAAGGGTGGCCTGAGCAGAGGAGCATTTTAATAATCAAGTGGATAGGATGACATGTTCTGTGGAAACCAGTCTGCCCTCTTTACCTAGCCACTCCTGGTGAGCAAAGTGGCCATGGTGGCAGGCACAGAAGTTAGGCAGGGCCACAGCAACCTGGATTTCAACTCACCAAGGCCATCTTTGCCACAGTCACTGCTGAGGGCCAGTCTGCCGGCAGCAGAGACTAACTTTGAGTCCCTGATGTGTGACCATTGCTTGTGGTTATTAGCTTGGTGGCAGGTTGACTACACTGAATCACTTCCATCATGGGAAACAACAGCATTTGTCTGGACTGGAATAGACACATACTCTGGGTATGGAGTTGCCGTGCTTGCATGTCCAGGACTACCACCTGTGGACGTACAGACTGCCTTGTCCACTGTCATGGTCTCCTACACAAACATCACCTTGGTTCAAAGGACTCGCTTTAGAGCAAATGAGATTCCGTGGTATGGGGTTCAGTGGTCTCACCATGTTCTCAGTACCCAGAGGCAGCTGGCTTGCTCGAACACTGGAATGATCTTCTAAAGATATAATTACAGTGCTATTTGGGTGACAATACCATGCAGGGTTTGGGCAATGTTCTCCAGGAAACTGTATTTGCTCTGAACCAGAATGGAAGGAATAGCACTGTTTCTCCAATAGCCAGAACTTGTGAGCCAGTTAATCAAGAGGTGGAAATGTGAGTGGCACCATTCTTTCTTATCCTAGTGAGCCACGCACAGCATCTTTGCTTCTTCGGTGTCTTGGATCAGGTTTCTTATAGAAGTGGACCAATGTAGTTTCTATATGTGTAGATAGAGCTTTATTTCAAGAAATGGCTCCTGCAGTTGTAGAGGCTGGCAAATTCCAAGTTCAGGGGTCAGATGTCAGGCTAAAAGCTTCTACCACCTCATGTAGCTGCAGAGATCGATGGCCCACGGTTGGTGGGTTAGATCCAGGCTACTGGCTGAGGGGACAGGTGGATGTAAGATGGCAAGCAGCTGGCACACTGTGTGCAGAGGGTACGACTTCCAATATCAGCAGGCTGGATGTATGGATTGGGATAAGAGTTGTATGAGCCCCCAATAAAATGATTTAGAAAAAAATATATATGCCTGATATAATTGATGTATGGATTGTCATAAGAGATGTAAGAGCCCCCAATAAAATGATCTTTTAATTTAAAAAATGCGAAAAAACCCAAAAAACAAAAACAGAGCACTTCCAACCCCTGCCTTCACATTCTTCCATAGGGTCCTCTTTCTTCGCAATGAAATCCAAATGCTTTTGTAAGGCGCGCATCGGCCTTCCTGATTTGGTCTTGGCCGATTGCTCCAGCATCATCTCGGCGACTCCAGATCCCTCTCCTGACTCCTGTTATCCCAAACTCCTTGGGTTGATTGTGCATGCCTTTCTGCCCAGGTACTCCTTCTTGAAACACCCTCAGCATTCTTTCGCTCTCATTGAAAACAGAGTAATTGAGATACAATTTGCC
>NW_022103968.1:65139496-65151546 GCF_000313985.2 Echinops telfairi | reverse complement strand
CCATGTGAGCTTTGTTGCTTCTGAGCTAGATGGCCACTTGTTTACCTTCAAGCCTTTAAGACCCCAGACGCTATATCTTTTGATAGCTGGGCTCCATCAGCTTTCTTCACCATGTTTGCTTATGCACCCGCTCAACTTTATAACATTTTCATCACCTCAAAATGAACCTTTGTACCCATTAGCATCCACTCTCTCTCTTCTGCCTCCAGCTCCTGGAAACCACTAATGTACTTTCAGTTTCTATGGAGCTAGCTATTTTGTATATTCCATAGAAGTGGAATTGTACAATATGACTGGCTTCTTTTACTTACGATAATGTTCTCATGATTCACCCATGTTGTAGTATGTCTCCGTTTTTCATTCCTTTTTTTGAAAGTGGGGACTTTTTTTTAGCATTGGGATATATTTATCCTCAAAGTGCACAATTTAGTGTTTTTTAGTATATTCACAGAGCTGTGCAAATATCACCACTATCTAATTCCTGGTGCATAACAGGTTGCACGTTAGGCTGCTAACCCCAAGGTCAGCAGTTCAAAACCGCCAGTCCTCTAAAGACTGCCAGTCTCAGGGACCCATGAGTCAGCATGCACTTGGTGGCAGGGAGCTGACGGAATTCCAGACGATTTTTATCACCTCTACAGAAGCTCTCTGTGCCTGTTAGCACGCATACCCGATCTCTGGCACCTGGCAACAACTAATCTATTTATGGTGTTGTCCAGATGTTTTATATTAAAGGAATTTTACACCATGCAGCCTTTTATCCTTGGCTTCTTTCTCTTAGCCCAATATTTTCAAGATGCATTCATGTTGTGGTATATATCAATACTTCATTCCCCTGACTATATTTTATTTGTAAAATTATGGTAAGAGTTTATATATGTTTAAACACCAAGAATACATGGAAACGTTTGGATATATATTGTTGATGATGTTAAATATCTCACTTTATCGGAAAAGCCTTCCCTAATAACCCCAAAGGAATATAAACCCTGCATTTATATGCCCTCTTATAACACCTTAGGGTGATCTGATTATGTTGTGGTGTAACTCGCTGCTTCCCAGGCTGCATTTTTGTTATGCAGTGAGATCCTTGATTTGGGGGGGGGGGATGCCTTTTGTCTCTGTATCCCTGGTGCCTTCCAGTGGCTCAGACCAACATACCCAACACGGACAAATGTTTTTTTCAGTGAATGAATGATTATTCATCCCACACTTAAACAGCCGTAAGAAACCTAGTAGTGTTCTTGAAGGAATGATTTTAGGAAAACAGATTCCCCTTGTGGGGGCCGTGGGGGGACATTGTGGAATGGAAGATTCTGATTGCCAACATGGATTTGACCTAGGGGCAAATTGTTTTCTGCTTTAGGGGCTTGAACGAGGCGTCTCCACAAACTGAAATGTATGCTTGTCTTCAGCTACTGGCTTCCACTGTCCTCTGGGCGCTAGTCCATCCTTGACAGTGCGTTCCTGTGTATTAACCTGTGTATTTTTCTTCCTCTCTTTCAAGTAGCCTGTGACTCCCTGGTTGACACTGTGTTCAATACAGTCTGGACTTTGGGCTGCCGGCCCTTTATGAACAGTCAGCGGGCAGCGTGCATCTGTGCAGAGGAGGAGAAACAAGAGTTATGAGCAAGAGGCCATGGCTTCCTCTTTGAGGGACGACACAGCTGTGGGTCTTGGAGATGGTAGTGGGGCGGACGTGCCCCTCCTGTCTTCCACAGCCTGTATAGCACAAAGCAGGAGAAAGGAAGTACTCTTATCCAGCAGGAAACTGAGACACAGCCTTCAGGGAGAATTGGAAAAGAGACAAGGAATGATTTGAAGGCTGCTACCACTGGTCTCCTCAATGAAGACGCGTTTGCCTGGACGTTCAGTGCTTTGCTTAAAGGCGAAAGCGCGCACAGCCCTGAGATTCCTGGACTCGGTCCTCACAATCAGAGGTGAATTGGGGGGCGTCCAACCACGGGGAGGCAATGTCCTTCCTCTGCTCCGTGTTCAGTTGCCAGTGAGCATCGAATAAAGTGTACTTTTTAGTTCTGTTGTGCATGGAGTCGCTGTGGGTCGGAACCAGCTGGATGGCGCCTAACAACCACTTTCTAGACAGTGTGAAGGTAGATGGATTCCGTGACTGCTGTGACGGTTCCATTTCATGTAGAACAGACAACCTGGTACATCACACCAACGCTGACATGACTGCCACTGGCGCTGAAGACGCGACATTGAAACGAAGAAAAACCAGAGGAAAACCGGTGGACTAGGTAAGAGGCTTGCCTCATTAAGACCATTGGAGGTGAAGCTCAGGTGGAGTTAGGTCTCTGGGGAGTAAGTGACAAATGACCAGCCCTTAAATTGTGGTTCTCACCCCGAGTGCAGATTAGAACCACTTGAGGAGTTTAAACACGCACACACACACACACACACACACACACACACACACACACACACACTACCACCACCACTGACAACAACAAACAAAAATAATAACAGTCCCCCAACCCCCACTCTTGGGCTCACTCATAGCCATCAAGTCGTTGCCGACTCACAGCGACCGCATAGGACTGGGTAGAACTGTCTTTGTGAGTTTCCCAGACGGTGACTCCTGGTGGGAGTAGAAAGCCCCGTCTGTCTCATGAGGAGTGGTTGGTGGTTTTGAACTGCCAACCTTGCAGATCACAGCCGATCACGGACCCATTATGCCACCAGGGCACCTTCCTCTCAGGGAGATGCCTATTCATTGGCAAGTGACGGACATTGCCTGGGGGATTCTCAGCTACGCAGAGGCGTGAGGAGCACTGAGCTGGATCGGGAATTCGGACAGCCCTGCAGAGAGGCCAATCTGGCCTAAGGCCCGTTCATAGAGTAGAGGCGCCAGAGGCTCTGACTGACCGCCCGGCTGCACCCACAGGATCACAGCCGAGTTGATATTTACCATTGGACCCTGTGGGTGATTTTCTACATCCAGATATTTTATCCTTTCTCTTTCTTTTGCTAAGTTCCCTGGTTCTTTAAGAAGTTTTAAAAACAGTTTTATTGACATATAATTCACATTAAGAATTGTTGATTAAAAAAAGAAAGAAAGAAAATATTCTGAAATTGATTGTGGTAATGATTGTACAATTTCTCTTGATACGATTGAATGATTGAATTGTGTGATGTGGATTATGGCCAATAAAACTAAAAAAAAGAATTGTGATTGTAGCATTTTAAGAATATGAATAAAAACCAATTCTTCTGACCTTATTGAAGCCATAAAATAATTTGCATAGTAAAAATTGGATTTAACTATAGGTAAAATTTATCTCTGGGTTAAGACTTGGGGTTAGGGTAAGGGTAGAGTTAGGATAAATAAAAAAAAATGTTATCTCTGGAGGGTAGGATATTTATTTCAATAAAATTTGTCATGCGTCTGCAATACCAAATAAGAGCACAGAAGTGCAAAGCTTTAATTTTGCTCACAGTTCAGTCGTTTAACCATTCACATGGATATTAATTAATTTATCAACATAAAGTGAAGACATCATTTAAGGCAATGTAAAAACATCAAAACAAAATATATCGCCCGAGAAAAAACCCAAAAAGCATTTTCAAAAATAATTACCCACTGCTATATTGATGAATTTTAATGAAAATTTCTGAGGATGATTATTACTTATGTGAATAAAGCATCATTGGGATTTTATTTATAATTCCAAACAACAATTTAATTAACGGTTATTTCTCATTTGAAATGTTGTACACAATTCCGGTTTCTGTGCTCCTACTGCGTTGTGCTTTCTTGCAGGAAAGAGAGTTTAGCTTTCAACATGAGAAAGAGGTTCCATCCGGGTCTCATCACTGAGCAGGGCTGGGGACAGGTTTCTGCCAACTTCTCCAACTCGGAGCAGAGTTTGAATAAACTCACAGTATGAGACTCGGAAAAGGTCGATTTTCTAGGATGTTGACTGGTGTTCGCCGAGGGTGGAGGGTGATGTTCCAAGGAGGAGGCCAGCTAGGGGTCGGGCCTCACGGTGCTGTGTGTCCACTAGTTCCCCCAGTCAATGATGATGGGGCCGCCAGTCAGCACCTTGTTCTGTACATCATCCGTCTCCTCGCCCGCTGTGTCCCGACGCATCCGCCGATGGCAGCCTTGGGCACAGCGGGACCGCTCATCCAGCATTCCGCAGACGAGCACCCGGCAGTGCAGAAACACTTTCTGAAAAGATGGTCACCATAACTAATAAAACCAGCACCATCTCCCTCGTTTTGAGCACTTAGGTTAAGCCACACTACTAATCTACTAATCTTCACAACGACCTTTTAAGGTTAATGGTATTGGTTGTCGGGCCCATCTTACTGATGAGAACATTGAGGCTTTGAGTTTAAGGGGTTGCCCAAATTCACACACCCAGCACAGTGGCAACGTTGGAACTTGGGTCATATGTATGATGTTAACTTCTGTGTTGTTCTGGACACAGGAGAGACTTTTACAAGGACGACATCTTTACAAGGTTAGTTAACATCTTCATTCTTCTCAAGGCCTGGGCTCCTATGCACCTCTGTAGTAAAATGACACGTCTTTTCTCTAATCAGCTTTTAATACGTAACTACTCAAAGCTCACTCCCTAGCTGAGGAGAGAGATCAGGATTAGCCATCATTCTTCAGATTGTTCTAGAACAATGATGTAGCCGGAAAGAACATGAATACTACTAGAGCAGAATGTTGGCCTCCAACTTCCTTTGTTTAAATGTTTCAGCAACTGCTCTTAAAACACTCCAATCCCTCCACCTTGACACAGCGATAGCCTTTCTATACAATCTCTCATCACCTCTACCGTGTGTGTGTGTGTGTGTGTGTGTGTGTGTGTGTGTGTGTATGCATTTTTGGTAGCATATGCAGAGTTACTAGGGTTCATTTTATGATTGACCATAAACTTTTTTTCATATTTATGGGTTTTTTTCATACTTATTATTTTAATGACAACTTAATATTGCATTAAATAGACTGACTGTTTGGGGATACCCTTGCCTTTATACTTCCAACAAACTGAAAAAAACTTTTTGAGAAACTCCAAGAATTAGAAGTTTTAGGTAAAAGAATAGAATTATTACTACATTCTGTTGTCTAGAAAGCACACCAATTTATACTGCTCCTATACACCTCACCCTATAACCTCAAGCATTGAAATGTATGCTTTTTTAAAATAAACTCGATATACACAAAAGGGTGTTTAATAAGCCATTTAGCTGGCATGTTAAGTGCTATTTTCCTTGAACATTTTACTATTTGTCTTTTCTGGGTGCTTGCTGTCTCTATCCTTGGCTGCGTGCCTACCTTACTGCTTTTTCGCCCATACCTGCCCATAAAGATTTAAAATTTCAATCATGCGGCATGATTTTATTTTTTTTAACCAGCATGGCTATTTCATTGGGAGGTCAGATGATTGTGCCGCTAAGGAAGTTGTGACAGCAATGACGTTGGGAAGCGTGTGGACCGTCCGTGCTGTCTTACCGTAGTTTGCGTAAGTGATACCGTAGCTCTCACCTGGGGCTCTCAGAACGTCCCCACACCGAGGCGCCTAGAAGGGGGGTCTGGTTACAAGGGGACGCCCACCTTGTGATCCTTGCCCACGAACTTGAAGACGGGGACCTGGAAGTGTTTTGCGAGGCGGTCCCGAGCTGTGTACTGCTTCACCGAGTCATCGGACACGCAGCTGAAAGAGAACGGAGAAGCTCGGCAGGCTGGATGGTGCCAGCCGACGTGGAGAACCAAGCCCGTCCAGCGCTTGGCCCACAGAGAGGTCAACGGGGTGGAGGAGGCTGGGCGTCACTCAAGCATGCAGAGAAAAATGCAACCCCTCCCGGTGCAGGCCTCCTCATGAATGTCTGTTCTGTCAATCATCCGCCCCCACACACCAGGCAGGCGGGCTTCCAGTTGAATCCGAGTGTTTATTAAAATTGTATAGTAATAGCAACATCATTGATTTAAAAGATACCTTTTACTGAAAAAGCTGTGTTCTCAATGATAATATATGAGGGGGCCTTCCAAAAGTATGTGGGCCAGTGGAAGGAAAAATGATGAATTTTTTCCAGGAGCTTTTCAAAGGCCTCTCATAACGTAGAAATTCTGCCTTCGTGCACTTCCCTATCAGTTTGAGAAGGCTTTAAAGTTAACCCTTACGGGCCCCTAGTATACACCACATCCACTAGGAGCCCCTGTAACGTGGGGGCTGTGCCAGGTCATCACCAGCGGCTCCGCTGGAGAGAGGCCGGCTTTCCACTCCCAACCAGTCAGTCTGGGAGCTCCCAGGGGACAGTTCTACCTTGTCCTCTCGGGTCACTGTGAGTCGGCATCCACTCGATGGCAGGGGTGTTTTGGGTTGTTTTTTTTAATAAACACCAACTCCTGAATGAGATCCACAGGCAAGCAGCCGTGGTTCTAGACGTCCAGACCGCGTGAATACCTATGCGGCTTCGGGCACTGCTGCTTCTACTGCAGCGACTCTTCCCCTGCAAAGTCCGCGGCTTTCAGTGAAACTTTTAGGTTTCCCTGGGGATTCGCTGGGGGAAAGACATTTCATTGGCTCTTCCTTCTGGGGCCATGGCTTTATCTGTTTATGGACTTTCCCCCCCAAAGGCATTTTTCATCCTGAATTCTGAAGAAATTAAAACAAAAAAACTTCTTGGAAGAGTTTTTTGTTGTTGTTTAAATGAATGCCTACTACTCCCTATCCATCAGGCTAAGGAAGGGTTGGGGTCAGCTAGGAGAGCCTGTGAAACTGGCTACTGATTCCACATGCTTCTAAACTGCTTTCTGTTGGGTCATTGCTGTTTGGGTGCAGGTGAAAAACTCAATAAAACGATTTTAAAATGAGACCTTTTGACTTATATTACTACTAGTCCCTACTCCACTGAACTAAATAGGAGCTAAATATAAAATGTGGTCACTGTTACATCTTATACTTATTTACTCACCTTCCCTCTTCCAGAGGTGAAATTCAATTTATCTCATCTTCTGCTTATCTTCTATACCAAATATCTGTTGCATACCTAATCTGTGCACAACACTCTGCTAGGTGCCGCATGGGATATTAAAGAAATAATATTCTCTATGATGTCAAGAAATTTAGACTCTGTTATCTATTGTTATAATAGTAACATTTAATATTAAGTGATACTTTTCATCTAAGTGGCTCAGCATTTCAATTTATTTTTACCTAAAAATGTTTATGGTTCAGACAGAGTGTATCAGAAAGTAAATTAATACAGATATACTTACTGCCATTGAGTCAAATCAGACTCAGAGTGACCTTCTACGACAGAGTAGAATGCTCCCATGGATTTGTACCTCTTTACGGGAGGAGAAAGCCTCATCTATCTCTGAGAAGCGGCTGGTGGTTTCAAACTGCTGACCTCGGGGTGAGTAGCCCAGCACACCACCAGAACACCACCAGGGCTCCTAATACAGATATGGTTAAGTGAAACGTTAACATCTTATCATTTGTTTTTCCTTTTGACCTTTTTTTATTCTTGTTTTTATTATTTTCTTTTTTCTTCTGGAGTGAGCTTTATCTGTTTTGTTTTGTAGCTGTGCCTCTCTTTTTGCGAGATCCACGATAGGTAAATCTATGCAGCCAGGAGCTAGATGCAAAGTGCCTTGGGGTGATGTGCAGGGAAAGACGACCGGCTTGAGCCCTGGCAGGAGACGAGCAGGAGCGGGGAGTGGCGAAGACAGAAGTAGAGTGAAGGGCCCGGTGAGTGTGGAGTTTACATCATAACTGGCCTGCTAGGGATGGGACTGCGTGCCTGCTTACTAGAGAGACCCACCCGCTGATGGCTTTTCAGTGCTTGTGCACGCTTTTTAACAAATTTAATTTCTCCTACAGCTTTTTTTTTGTGGTTACAATATATGTGTTAAGGGCTAGAAAATGAAATTACTCAGCTTTTTAAACTGTCTAAAATAAACGGAGTTTTTAAAGTTAGGGTCTGGCTTGTGATATATAACTTGACAAGCTTTATTGAGACTGCAACTTACATATTTTTCTAGTAAATAAATTTTGATAATGTCTTTATTTTTTGTAGAAAGTAAATATGACGGGTCAGAGACAATTTTTCAGGTGACCGAAATGTTCATTGTACTGATCGTCTAGTGCACTGGTTCTCAACCTTCCTGATGCCACGACCCTTTAATACAGTTCCACATGTTGTGGTGACCCCCAACCATAAAATTATTTTTGTTGCTACTTCATCGATGTAATTTTGCTCATGTTATGAACGGGCGACCCCTGTGAAAGGGTCGTTCGACCCCCCCAAGGGGTTGCGACCCACAGGTTGAGGACCGCTGTTTTAGCGGGTACATATGTCAAAACTTAACATTTCACACACTTTAAATGTGTATCATTATTGCGTGTGAATCAAACTCAAATTCAAACTCACTGCCATCGAGTCAATGCTGATTCATGGTGCCCCTGCAGGACAGGTGAGTCTCCAGGACAGTGGCTGGGGGAGGGGGAAGCCCCGGCTTTCTCACCTGGAGTGGCTGGGGCTTCCAACCACCCGCCTTGCTATGAGCAGTGCAGTGAGTAAACCACTTCACCCAGGGCTCTTCTAGAGCTGTACAAGTCAAATAAAACCCAAAACTCCTAACTCCGTAACCTACTTAGCATGAAGTGTGACTCAAAGTTATTGAAAAAAAAAATTTTTTTTTTAAATTTTAAACTTTCTAGCCATTAGGTTAAGATGGCAAGACACCCAGAAAGTCTGGTCATGCCAGCAGCTCAGCAGGACAAATTCCCCATATTATGAACTGAGCTAAGGAGGCGCCGGAAGTTGAGGCTCGACATAGTCCCTTTATAAGATTTACCAACAGAATGAAATACAGAGCCAGGAAAGGTAGCCAGCAGGGATGTGACAAGATTATGTTTTCCTTTAGATTACCCAGGGTGCTCTGTGAAGTGGAGGTCTCAGAGCTAAGATTTAGGAGCCTGTTTTAGGAAACTAAACAACTCCCTGGGTATTATAGTGGTTAAGCACTTGGCTGTGACTTGAAAGGTTGGCAGTTCAAATGCGCCCACAGCTGCTCTGCAGGAGGAATCTGTGGCAGTCTGTCTGCTCCTGTAAAGATTATCGCCTTGGAAACCTGAAGGGGCAGTTCCACTCGGTTCTAAAGCGTTGCTATGAGTGGGAATTGATTGGATGGTAAAGAGTTTTTGACAAGGCGGCTATTTTCGTTATCCCGGTAAAAGGAAATGAGGGTCAAATCCACAGGTCAAAGGAGTGGAGAAGATGCAATGAAGCCGGAACATTGTTTTCGTTTGTTTCCTTTTTTAAAACTTTCTAATGTACATCAGGAGTTGAAAATCTCAACGGAAGAGACTAACGGCAGCAGGTGAAGGTTGCTTGTGTGGAGAGACCGGAAGGAGCAAAAGCCAAGCGGAAACTTCAAAGCGCCTCAAGGTCGCCCAGCAAAGGGCAAGCCCCGGAGGCACATTTGCCCGCTCTTACCAGCCCACTCCTCTGTTTATTACGTTGCAGTGCTCCACCGACCTACCCGCGGCTGACCCAGCTGACATTTAGAACATGGAAAACGGTGCTGACATATCGCTGTCAGTTTTGGGCTTGAAGGTGATTTTCCTTGGCATTTAAGCAGTGCTTGTGAAAGCGGGTAGCCTTCTAATGACACCTCAGACCTACAGCTCCCATCCCAAGGGTCTTTAGGAGATGTCACGGACACCGTATTACTCGGAGAGCCCATCAACCCACGCAAGCAATAACAAGCACACGAGATCTTTCGTCTCCTGCAACCTGCCCAGTAGCTCTCCTCTCTCCCTCACTCCCAAACGTCTCAAAAGAGGAGTCTAGATTTACTATTCTGATTGCCCACGTGCTTTTAAACCCCTAGAATAAAGAATCGGCCCCCACCTACTATTCTATTCATATAGAATGTCAGGGAGGGGGGGGAATGCTTGTCTTCTACACAGGACATTCATGGCCTTAGGTAAATCCGCTGCACAAGATCTCTTTAAAGTGTTGAAAAGCAAGGAGGTTACTTTGAGGATTCAGGTGCATCTGACCTATGCCATGATATTTCCAATCGCCTCATATGCATGTGAAAGTTGGGCACTGAATAATGAAGACCAAGGGAAAATTGATGAACTTGAACTACGGTGTTGGGGAAGAATACTGAAAGTCCCGTGGACTGCCAAAGTACAAACAAATCTGTCTTGGAAGAAGTACAGCCAGAATGCTCCTTAGAGGCAAGGATGGTGAGACTTGGCCTCTTGTGCTTTGGGCATGTTGTCAGGAGAGACCAGTCCCTGGGGAAGGACATTATGCGTGGTAAAGTAGAAGGCCCTCAAAGTGGTGGACTGACATAGAGGCCGCACCAATGGGCTCAACCCTTGTGAGGATGGCGCAAGGCCAGGCGGTGCTTCATTCTGCTGTACACATGGTCGCTGGGAGCCGGAATTGACTCGAAGGCACCTGGCCACCACACGTGGGAGACCTGGACTGTGTGCCTGCACTTCATGCCCATCTGTCCCTGGAAGGTTCACGCAGACTATGATGCTGAACAGGTTTCCGCATTGCTGCGGACTGAAAATGGACCAGAAAGAATGGCCTGGTGATGAACTTCCGAAACCCGGCCAGTGAGAACCCTATGGGTGTGTCACCAGCCCTGGGCGCGCTGCAGCACCTAACAGCCCCCTCTCTCTAGCACGATCACCCAGCCTGGAGTTTCAGCTGAAACTGGACAAGCCGAGCGCCGGTCTTTCTCTCTCGACCCGACCTTGTTCCTGGGTCTAAAAGTGAGAACGATTTCCAGCTGGCCACTGGGCAGGTTTCCCCGTGTGTCCTGCAGGCGCTTAAAACCCAACCTCGTTGTTTCAAATAACCACACTCTTGAGTATTTGGGCCACATCTACTCCGAGTATCTACCCCGTCCCTCAAGCTAGACATCTTGGTGGCATTTTTCACCTCCCAAATGTCCACCAGTGGTTAGTGGCCAAGCAGAGGGCTGGCAGAGTGCTGTGCTGTGGAGTGTGGGGAGCTGCGGGGCCGGGGCGTCATTACCCGTCGCGGATCAGGTAGTACTTGGGGACCTCGTCCATCGCGGATGTGGGCGTGGCAAAGCAGCTCTCCACCAGGCTCTGCAGCCCACTCACGTGCACCAGGGGCTCGATGCCGAAGTAGAGGGCGTCCCGCAGCTTGAGCGTGGGCAGGGCTTCCCGGTAGGGCTCCTCAAACTCCTTGTCCTTGAAGATCTCCAGGATGAAGGGGAAGACGCCCCGGCTGCGGCTGCGGATCTCCAGCGGGGGGTTCCGCAGGTTGGGGACGTAGCCTTCGGAGATGGTGTACAGGCGCGGGAACTCGCACGCCACCGGGATCAGCAGCTTGCTGGTCCGCACGATGACGTCTCCGCTGCTTCCAGGGGTCTGCTTGGGGAGGCCTGTCACCAGATTGCTGGCCACGATCTTGTCGTTCACCACCTGCGCCAGGCCGGGGAAGAGAGGGCGAGACGCTCCGTTGATGTGCGTGCGCAGCGGGAACGGCCCCTGCCCGCGGCCCTGAGGGTTAATGCGCGTGCCTCAGAGGAAAGGCCTGGCGATCGGCTCTGAACAACCAGCCCTTGAAAAGACTGGAGCAAGGTCTCCTCAGACCCGCTGGGAGGGCTACAGGGACTGGGGTTCCCCGTTAGGCGGGCAAGTAACATCATCCCGGGTGGCTCAGCCCCAACGTCTTCAGAATCGGACATACAAGGACCCAGCAAATGACACCCCTCTCCCCTATCTTTTCGGAGAGGGTAGCACCCCCTCAGACGCTCTTGTCCCTGAACTCATCCACGCGAACTTCCCTTATCGCCTGTAAGCCGAGGGTTTGCAATTCCTTATCTCTAGCCTCACCTGGGCGCCCCAAAGGCAAGCTCCTGACATGGCGTTTCCATGCAATTAATTACCTAGCGTATCATCAAAGCCTGGTGATCGGCAGTAGGACTACCTTCTCCCCAAATCTCTCTCTGCCCCGCCCCAAGCCTGACTGCAGGTGCTGGGTGCCACTGCGTTGATTGCAGTCACAGT
>NW_022103968.1:65132543-65139353 GCF_000313985.2 Echinops telfairi | reverse complement strand
ACCAGGTCTTTCTTCCACAGGGCACAGTGGCCTCCTGGTTATTGGGGACCGGGGGCCTGGTCTTACTAGTCCTGTGCTTTTCCCTTGGCGGAGTCCATGAAGAGTTGCCTGAGCCGGTGACGGCACTGGCCTCTCAGCTGACCTTGGCACCGGGGTTCTCTTCCCTACCAGCTTGCACACCTGTAATTGCACCGAGACAGCCCCTTCTCAGAGGGAGCCCAGCTGGCATAGTGGTTATGCACTGGGCTGTTCACTGCAAGCTCAGCGGTTCAAAGCTACCAGCTGCTTCTCGGGAGAAAGAGGAGACTTTCTACTCCCATAAAGAGTTCCAGCCTTGGAAACCCACGAGGGCAGTTCTACTGGATCCCATAGGGTCTCTGTGACGCACTCGGCGGCAGTGAGGTTTGGTTGGTTCTGGTTCCTGCTTCAGTCTTGGTGGTGCCATGGGATGTGTGTGGAGCAGCTAACTCCGGGAGCGTGGGCGGCACGTGGGGCTGCTAGCCACAAGTCAGCAGTTTGAAACCACCAGCAGCTCCACGGGAGAAGGAGGAGGCTTTCTACTCCTGTCTCAGAAACCCACAGGGGCAGCTCTGCTCTGTCCTAGCCGGTCGAGATGCGTTCATGGACAGGAGGGCAGCGAGTTACAGCATCTGGCATCAGCCTCTCCAGCACAGTGGAGCTGGATGCAGGACGTTGTATAAAACTATAAGCATTTTTTTTAACCTCAAACTGGTTCACTATATGAAATCATTCACTACATCAAAAATGAACCATCATTTGTGCTAGCCTTACACGTTATTAAAAATTACTCAAGTGAACTCATTTTCCCAAGGTGGCAACAACCTGCCTTCCAGCAACAGTAGGGCCAAGACAGCCCAGTGGGTGGCTGCATGTGTTAGACAGACTGGGCCGTTTGGACAGGAGGAACAAGCAGGAAATGCCCCCTCGCCCTCTGTCCTCCTCGGGCCAGGACCACGACAAGCAACGGCAGCTGCCGTCAGAGCTGGCGGAGTCAAGGTGACCCTCTGGGCTGTGCCCCGCAGTGTTTTGCAGCGCTGCCCTTTCAGAGCCAAGGTGGCTCTCTAGGCGGGTGGGCATGCCCACCTTTCCCAATAGTGGCTGCGTGACCAGCCTTTCCCATGACTCAGGACCTGGACAGGCGCTCAAGCATCTGTTGTCAAATGAGTGGTAGATGTTTCCAGCTCAATATGTTAGATGTAAATATTTCCGTTCTGACACAAGCCACACCACACACCTCTGTCCATTTCCCCCACCCCTCACCCCTGCCCCCTCTCCCCAACTGACTTTTGCTTATTCCCAAGCAAGTGCCCTCCAGGGGGACCTACATCGACCACCGTGCCACAGGTCTTGAGGGAGAAGAGGATGTTGACATGGGTGCCATTGGATACCCCTTGGCAGGAAGTGTTCGTCAGGAAGAGCTCCAAGCCACCAACCAGGTCCCTGGGGATGTTCACTTCAATGGTGTCGGACTTGCACGAAACAGGGACTGTGGGGAAAGGTGGCCACTGTTAGAATCGGGCAACCTGCACTGGGGGAAGGGTCAGGAGAACTTCTTCTGAAACCTCAGCTTTTTCTTCCTACCACCAAGGAAATCTATAGAGCTCAAAACAAGTTCCCAATTCAAACCAAGACTTCTGAATCACAAGGTTGCTACCCAGATGTACTGTTCCCAAGCCAGGGAAGAACCCATTCGTGCGTGAACCCAGCATGCTTGCCTCTCAATCTGTGGAGAGCTCAACTCCCGACAGCAATATCAAAAAGATTCATGCTGAGCACAATACCATTTCTTGGCCATCCAGAAAAAGCACTGCTTTGATTTTTCTTGATGATTGCCCCCATAAAACAGAAGTCATAAAAGCAGTGGTAGCGTGCTTTCAGATTTCCAAATTGCCTTTGCATTACCCAGTGAAACATTAACGCTGACCGTAAATCCCACGTTAACACAATATTAAAAAAAGATTGCTTTTCCTTAGCATCCCACGCTGACTTCTCCAGCCTCTACATCCCCCTTAGAGGAATGCGTACGGGTACGATACCCTAACACCGTTAGCGGCTACAGAACCCAAAGCTAAGGGCTCACGAAACATTTGCCAGGTAACGGAGGGGCTGTTCTGGACAGCTAGACTTCCAGAAACTTGTTCTCAGAGGATTACTGAAGCCTGCATTTTAAGGGCAGGGAGAAGATTCTATTAGTTAGGTTCTCAACCTGTAGGTCTCGACCCCTTTGGGGGTCGAACGACCCTTTCATAGGGGTCGCCCGATTCATAACAGTAGCAAAATGACAGTTATGAAGTAGCAAGGAAAATAATGTTATGGTGGGGGGGACATGAGGAACTGCATTAAAGGGTCGTGGCATCAGGAAGGTTGAGAACCTCTGAGTTAGGACTTTCATTTAGTTTCCCAACCTAATTATCTCTTAGAAAGGAGACGCCATTGGGCATAGACCTGTGCCGATGTCTCCTTCCTCCCAGTGGCGTGCTCGCTGCACAGGTAAGCAGAGCACCCAGGTGCAAAGCAAAGGACCATGAGCTTGGTGGTGAGCCTTTGTCACACCTCTGCTCTTGTGATCGATTCCAGAGTCAAAATGCTCCTTGGAGAGCTGGCGTGTCCAAAGATGAGCAAGAACCCTGAGACCCTGGTGGGGGTGGGGTGTGTGTGTGTAATAAAGGAGAGGTCACGCCTGTCCCCATACTACCTTGGCAAGTGTGGTTGTCCTCAGACAGCACCAATCCTCGGGGACATTCGCACTGGTAACCCTTCTTGGTTGCAAGGCAGGAATGGCTGCAGCCGCCATTGGTGTTGTGGCATCCCTCAATGTCTGCGGCAGAAACCAAAAGACAAGTGGGCCGTCTGTGAACCTGCTTCCCAGGAAGACCAGCTCTTGGGATGGTGCTGAGGGCTGACTTAGGGATTACACTGGACTCATCTCAGCACGCTGAGACCCAGTCGGGCCACTGAGAAGTCCATAAAGGGGGTTATGTAATGTTTCAGCTACAGAAAGCAATCTTATGACATCCACAGCTCTACCCACTGAGAACTTTCCTCCTGAAGGAATAAAAAAGAAGATCAAGTACAAGAAGGCTTTTTATTGAAATTTGGTGAGAGGAACTCAACTCTAATAATGCTTCTTGCTAGACTATTTCCCCAGAGCTGTGATGTACAATTGTTTATTACTGTTAAGCTGGAATTCATAAATGGATGCTAAAAATAATTTTATTAATTAAACTCCTTATGTTAAAACTTTAAAATGTAAAGTTTTCAAATTGCAGAAATTTGTTAAAGATACTACAGAGAATGACTGACTATCCTGCTAAGCTCCTGTTATTGCTATCTCATGTTGCTATGGTTCATTTGTAAATTAATGAGTCAAAGCTGTTATATAATTATGAACTAAAGTCCACAATCAGGTCAGTGCTCCTAATTTTTTATCTAATGTCCCTTTTCTGTTCCCAGATCCTCTCTAGACTACATGTCTCAATTCCAAGCTCACTACTACTGAGTGGATTCTGACACACAGTAACTCGGTAGGAAACCTCTGTGGGTTTCCCAGACTGCAACGCTGTTCAGGAGTAGAAAGCCTCGTCTTTCTCCCACTTGATCTGTCTAGACGGTGATAATTCATGACACTTTCATTGTTTTTGATGATCTGGATGGTTTGAGGAGTGGTATTTGTAGGCTGTCCCTCAATTTGGGTTTGTCTGATTTCCCCCCTTCATTATTAGAAGAGGGGAAGATCCAAAAGTCATTTTTCCATTGATGTTACATTCCATCCAGCCTCTTGGAAACACTGTGGGCATTGTGGATGCAGGGAGACGGGCAGAGTCAATTCAACGGGACACACTGGAGGATCTCCTGTAGCCAACTGGCAGGACCAGGCTCTCTCTTAGGAACAAGGGCACTGGAAGAGGGCACCCCATAAAAGTGGGGCCTGGGCGACACACTAAGAGAGTCTACTTTTGGTGACATTCCTTTACCGGGCAGCTTTAGAAAGTTTCCTTTTCTCAAATTTGTGTTTAAAAAGCATACTTAGTCAAATGACCCCCAAAAAGTCTATTAAAAAATGAAAAACAAACCAAAACTATAACTTAGCTCATCTCAAACTTAACCAAAGACATTATCTGGGCATTATCCCTGAGTCAGGAGCCCTGGTGGTTTACTGGTTACACGCTAGGCTGGGATTCACATGGTTGACAGTTCGAAACCACCAGCAGCTCCCTGGGAGAAAGACACAGTGGGTCCCTGTGAGTCAGCACTGACCCCAGGGCAGAGTTTGGTTTGTGAGTTTGGGTTCTCTCTTCAGTCAGGCACCCTCAGTTTTGTTTTTCAAAAAAGTTTAATTGGAATCATGCTATGCTCACGTGTGTGCCTCTTGTCTATGGCTGCTTTTGCATAGCAGGAGCAGACTGGAATTGCTTTGACAAAGCCCAAGTTGTTTACTCTCTGGCCTTTACAGGAGCCATGCTGACCTATTTTCCAGGGAAAGATAACGGGAAGAACTGTTTTCAAATCACCTAAATGGCTCAAAAAGGACACATACATCTCCAGTTGTAAACAGACCTCTTTCCCTTCAATACTAATTAAAAGATTATTTCTTTGGAAGATCATCAAATAAACTTGAGACGAATCCATTTTTGGAGACTTCATAGAGAGGCTAAACTGACCATGGAGTTGCCATCCCAGAACGGGAGAGATGGTGGTACCTCGCGTTTACACATCTGTTCATTACAGTGGACGACCGTAGCCCGGTGAGTCTGTGGGCAGTGCATAACTAAGCGTAGCAGGACAGGCCTAGCTCGTTCCTTTGCACTTTGCCCGGCTGTGCTGCCCAGACTGTGTTCCTTATGTCAACCCCAAGTTCCTTGTGGCAACCCCAAGTCAAGCCCGCCTCCAAGTCGAGGCCCATTTTCCCCGCAGTATGCGCTCATTCTGTGTTGTTGCGTTACTTAGGACAATTCTCACAACATTTCACGCTTTTCAATAAGCTGTTCCATACGTAATAGACTAGGAGAGTGTAAACATAACTTTTTTATGCACTAGACAAAAATGTGTGACTTGCCTTACTGCTCGGTTTGCTTTATCACTGCGGTCTGGACCTAACCCTGCAATGTCCCCAAAGTCCGAGCTTTCAAAAGGCTCCTGGGACGAAAGGATTAAAAGAGAATTTGTTTCCATGAACTTCTGAAGACCCCTGGTATGCCTATATAGAAAAAGCATGGACATATACTAGTAGTAGATGTGAAAAATCACCATGAATCATTTCCCCCCCTTAAAATCGACCTTTCTTAATTCACTTAACTTCTCTGAGTCTCCTGTTCACTATGGGTAACATTAAGGGGTTGGAAGAAATGTTCACCAGGACATTTCCACGATATCTAAAAATGCAAAGTACAAATCAATCGAAATTATAAGTTGACTTAAATATCAGGATATATCACAATGTTTAGGATGGACATGTCTGACAAGTGAGGGTATGAGTCATTTAAATGCTCCTCTCTGACTTTGTTATTGCTAGTGCTGTTCAGTCAAAAATACAAGGACACTGTCCTGTCCCGGGCCACCCTCACAACTGTATAATCTCCTGTCAGCAATATAAGGGTTTTGTGACAAAACAAAATGACACACGTTATTTAAAGGGAAAAAACATTTTTTTAATTTAAAAAATATGATCATTTAACAGCCTACTTAAAGAGACAAATATGTTCAGGGTTACAGATGGGAATATTAATCCTGAATTGTAGCTCAGATACCATTTTTATCTTCTGCTAAAATAGTTTTGAGTTATGATGATTATGTTTTAAGATTATATGAACATGAACTATAATATTTCCAATAAAATCCTCACAAATAATTACATGAGCAGAAGGGATAATGTCCTACAGGGAACATCCATTAATATTCAAATATGGAAAGAGTATTGCTTGGAATAATGAAGATTTGAAGGGAACTGAGGACATTATTCTCACTCAACAACATTTTAAATCAAGTTAGTCTTGTTCCACAGGGTCTCTGAAAAGCTCCTGCGGCTGGGTCGATGTTAACTCACAGAGACTCCACGGCGCAGAGCAGACCTGCTACAGTGGGTTTCCGAGCCTGGTTCAAACCGCTGACCTCGTGGGTAACAGCCCAACACGCCACTCCCTCTGCCATGAGGGCTCCCACGACCAGGGATAAGAGTTGAACATTACGGTTGAGGGCCTCCTGGTTAATAATGCGTAAAGTTTCTGGCACAGAGTAAAATGTGAGAGCCAGTCATAATTTCTCCTTTCAGGGAGCATTTTATTACTGTGAAGCTAACTAGAATAAAGTAAACTCTTTCTCAGCAGGGGCCCCGTGGGGCCGCTAACCGCAAGATCCGCGGCCCCATCCTCACAGGTGCTTCTTGACAGATGGGTCGTCTGCTCCTAAGGCCTACAAAACGCTAGTGGGCAATTCCACTCTGCTCACCAGCTAAGGGAGACGGCGATGGTACAGCTGACGAGGCTTTAATTCTGTCGGAGAAAGACAGGGCTTTGTCTCCCATAAATAGTTACAGCCATGGAAACGCACAGGGCCCGTTCCACCCTGCTGGTCAGGGTCACCACCAGCCAGTATTAACTCGACGGCCAGGAGTTTGGAGAAAGACTGATGCTACAAAAGTAGATCATCTGATGTGGTGGAAAGACGTGCAGTTGTTCACTACAGGGCATTAAGTAAACACAAGGAGGTTCACCTTGCCTCCCGGGTGGGCAATCAGATACAAACTACAGGGTTGGGACCAGCTGAAATGGGCTCTCTGGCAAGTAGATGGTG
>NW_022103968.1:65128614-65132347 GCF_000313985.2 Echinops telfairi | reverse complement strand
ACAACCAATGGCACGAGAGTCTTCCGGAAAGCAGAAGGGATAAGCTTCTAGTTGCAATACTTTGTAAAGGCAAATGTAGCTTAGAGAAGAAGCATTGCCTAAGTTTCATATCATAACGGAAGAAAATGTCCATTTCAATTTCTTGGTACACGTTACTGAACTAATGCTTCTTTGGTTATTGGATCATCTAACCTAGGAACGGAGCCAGAATCTCTAGGAGGAAGGCCTGGGAAGGGCTAGGTTTAAAAGCATCTGAGGTTGATTCTTATTATTGGAAAATTGAGAAAACACTTCAGGTGTTACCCTCCCTGCCTCTATTCCCTGGCTGCTCTCGGTGAGCTCCTTGGATCAGAAACAGGAACATAGGTATCACCTGGAAGCTATTTGAAAAGCAGTCTCTTGGCCTGATCCCAGATTATGAATCAGAACCTGCACTTTCACAAGCTTCCTCGGGTGATTCATGGGCACATTAACATTTCAGAAACAGACGGCACTATTTTTATTTCTCAAATAAAAAGGTAGCTCTCTGCCTCTGCAGAATTCCATCGTTCCCTTCTGCTAAACCGTGGAGACCAAATCAACAGTGCGTTCTGTCCACAACATGAGCATCCTCAAGGAAGATGCACGCCCCCCTCCGTCATTTCTTCCCACCGCCCAAGTGATACTCTCTTCCAACGTAAGATCACTTTGTTTAGGTTCATGTTTCAATCTCATTCGTTCTCACCTTCACAAGTTTTGCCGTCACTTCTTAGCACTCGGCCAACTCCACACTCACAGCGATAGGAGTTTTTGAGGTTTACACAGATCTCACTGCAGCCACCATTGTTTAGCTCACATTCATTTTCATCTGCGAATAGAAACCACACCTTTTACATCCTGCGGAGTGACTAACTCATCCTTTTCACAAGCTCCTTAGTGAACCCTCCTTTCAGAACATTGGGGTACACCTTCCACAACCCTGGGGCATAGTGTTTACCGGTTGGGCTGCTAACCACAAGATCAGCAGTTTGAAACCACCAGCTGCTTCACGGGAGAAAGATGAGACTTTCTCCTCCCATGAAGAGTCTTCAAAACCCACCTGGGCAGTTCTACTAGCTCCTAGAGCAGTGGTCCTCACCTTCCGAATGCCGACCCTTTAATACTGTTCCTCATGTTGTGGTGACCCCCCCAACCGTGAAATTATTCTCGTTGCTACTTCATAACTGTAATTTTGCTACTGTTATTAATCAGGCAACCCCTGTGACAGGGTCGTTTGACCCCCAAAGGGGTTGTGACCCACAGGTTGAGAACAGCTGTTGTAGGCTGACAGCAGAACATGTACACAATCCCAAAGCTCTTAATATCTGAAAAATACTCTCACTCCCCTCTCAGATCTAAATTTCTACTCAAATTAAAATTGTAGGTGGGGCTTGGAAATGCTCGGGGGATAAGGGAATTAAAAGATAATGGAATTTTGGGAACCCTTCAGACTAGCGTTGTCCAAGAGAAATAGCAAACAGGCCCCATAGATAGCTTTCAATTTTCTAATAGCCACATTTTATAAAGTTAAAAAAAGAGGCAAGTAACACTAATTTTAATAATATAGTCTCTTTAATCCAGTAAATCTGAGAGGGTTTCGTTTCAATATGTAAGCAATACTCGTGACGGGATAGTTTGCTTCTTTTCTCTGCATGTATTTATAGCTGATGCTAATGTTTCATTAGGAATACTTGACTTAAGTTTAAACTCATGAAATTTACTGTGAGCTACTCAAGTTGGGTTAACCATTTTTAAAAACAAATGTATTTTCCAGTGACTGAATTGAGTATCAGTTTTAAATGAATAAAAATAAATGGAATGAACATTCAGTTTTTCAGTGACACTAACGGTGACTAACCCCATTTCAAGTGCTCCACTGCCACCTGTGGCCAGTGGTGACTCTACTGGACAGTGCAGTTCTAGCCTGGTCCTAATCACTCGATACATTGGGCTTGAACCAAATATCCCCCCACAGTGTTCAGGATCACCTAAACCAAAGAGCTCAGAGGCAGGAAGAGCTTTTCCTTTGTCCCTTTAATCCCAGGAGTGTGTTTCTACTTCACAATTGCTGCTCACCAAAGCACGTCTGCTTGTCAGGACCCAGCCTGGTCCCAGGAGCGCACGCGCAGTCACTGGCATCCGGGCAGTTCCCATTGCAGTCCTCATCACAGATGTCATAGAAGTCTACGAGACAGAAAGACTGCGCGTTGGTGTGGGGACCATGCGCTCGCTCGTGGAGAAAATTCCTTGCCAACACCAAGGGAATTCTCATTGACCTGGATTTACATAATCCAATAAACTGCTTAGGAACACCTATCACGATGATCAGTGATTCTCAAAAATATATATTTTTTTTCTTTTGCGGGGGGAGGGAGACCCCTTCCATCCCCCCGCCACATAAAGCCAGCACCAAGTATGAGCTATAGACTGGAAAACAGATAGACAGGCCTCCATTAGGCACTCTTGTTTCCCAGCTCTCCAGGTGGCACAGTGGCTAACACTGGGCTGCTATGTGACAAGGGTAAAAAAGGCCTGGCGCTGCTATGCTACCCTATCGATGCCAACCAGCAATCCGACCGGGAGGTTCTCCTCTGTAGCACAGGGTCACCGGGAGTCAGAATCACCTGACAACATACATTTGCCCCCTAGGGATTCTATTTCTAAATGGATATAGATTTTGGCAGCATACAGCATTTTTCTTCTAGGTATTCTATTGTTTAAATGTCCGTATATAGATTTTGATGGGATTAATTATACAGAAGCTCATTTAAAAATTGCTGAACTGATCTCAAGTAGCTTATCATTTTTCTACATATATACTTTTAAAATCAATGGGTAGTAAGTTCAATGCTACCTTATGATGTAGTAGATATATACATATATACTCGTGTATAAGCCGAGTTTTTCAGCACATTTTTATGCAGTCATTGTGGTAAAATTAGGTGCCTTGGCTGATATTCAGGTCAGCTTATACTCGAGTATACATACACACTTCAAAGAAAAATTCCATTATCTTTTAGTTGCATTTTCTCCACAAGCTGTGGAGGCCTTTCATATATTAGGGTAAGTAAACATGTATTGCTACTAGGGTTCCAATTTAATCATGTATGAGTTTATTCCAAACAAAATGTGTTTAGATGTGTCTCTGCGACCTGAAGACATGTTCTCTCAGTCATACACCCATCTTAGCCTTGTTGGGTGCCTTCAAAACAGAGGTCCAATCAAAAGTGGCTCCCAATGGGGTCTGCTGGGCTAGTAGATTCAAGGCAGAGAGGCCAGCTCAGAAAGTTAGGATGACATATTTGGGGGATCCTAAAGCAGTAATCCAGATATATTTTCTCAAAGGATACAGGATGATCAGAGGGGCTTGTTACAAAGAAGTTTTAAGAGAAGTAAAAGTTGATCAAAAGCAATGATGGCACAATAGCCGCCCTTGAGGGGTTGAGTACCAGGACTGTCAGTGGCGCAGCAGAAGGGGCTGTGTAAGATCTGTACAAATAGCAAAATATAACATAATAAGGGTTCGCAAGGGTGGCAGGGCGGGGAGGGAGGGAAAAAAGAGGAACTGATATCAAGGGCCTCAGGAAGAAAGATAAGGTTTTGAAATTGTTGATGGCAATATATGTACATATCCGCTGAACATAATGAATGTAAAGATTGTTATAATATATGTAAGAATAATTTATAAATTATCAAGGGTTCATGAGGGAGGGGG
>NW_022103968.1:65113758-65128365 GCF_000313985.2 Echinops telfairi | reverse complement strand
ATGGTGATAAGATTTGTATGAGCCCCCAATAAAATGATTTATTAACTTTAAAATGATTAATTAATAAAATAAAAATTGTAAACTTGCATTGGTAAGGAAAAGGCTAGGAAAGTTTCACCAAGACATTATTTTTGTCCATCATTGTAATTCACTTGAGGGATTTCAAGGGTACAAAAGGCTGTCCCAGGAGAATTTTGTTGGAAATCCTTAGCCAATCCACTCTACAGCCCTGACCTTGCCCCTTCAGACTCCTTTGTGTTCCCCAAACGCAAAGCATATTTCAGAGGAGTAACCATGTGTGTCCCTTGAGGAGGCCCAGACTGTCATTTGGGTATGAGATCTAAATCACAGAGCTAAGAGCTCTTTGGAGATGGGCTAATGAGATGGAAACACGGACTTCAGAAGTGTACAGATCTGGATGAAGGATGTGTCAATATCATTAGCTTTATATTTTGGTATTTTTGTTTAATTGAGCCTCCTATGATTTTGTAGCAATACTTTGTTACTTACCCTCATATAGATGAATGTGTGTGTGTGTGTGTGTGTGTGTAAAGTCCTTGGGTGGTGTAAACCGTTGTGCTTGGCTGCAATCTAAAGGTCGGTGGGCAGGGTCACCAGCAGCCTCACAGAAGAAAGGCCTGGTGACCTGCTCCTGTAAAGGTCACAGCCAAGAAAACCCTGTGGAGCCCTTCTGCCCTCTCACACCGGGCGTCACTGGGAGCGGCAAGTCACCTGACAGCCATGTTTGGTTTGGTTACGTATTCTGAAGGGCCACGCCACACTCAAAAAGTTCACTTGAGTGTGAACTGTTAGATAACTAAAAGTTATCTCAAACTTAGATAACTAAAATCAACATTTAATTTTCGAATGTTTGGTTGAATGAAATGAAGAAAAAATAAAAATAAGAATCAATCAAAGTCATAGCTCCCCACCCCCACCCCCACCCCAAGGCATTTTCAGAAATCTAAGAACAGATTTCAGAAGTTACAAACTGGGTTTATCTGCTGCTCAGAATTGATGTTGTTCAGATCTCAGAGGCTACAGTTACCAATCAATGAGTTTAAGAATACTTTCCCCTTGACCCAGTTTGGCCTTAGGCTGCAAACAGCTCCGGCAGGTACTCACGGCCACAGTAGACATGGAAGCAGACACTGGGCTTAGTCAGACGGTACACATAGTAGCCTCCGGGACACGCCTTGACCTCCACCGTGGTGTTCCACAGGCAGCAGTTGCCACTGAAGCTCGCACAGGCCTGCCGTTGCACAATGCCATCGTCTTCTAGCGGGTGGCTGCCATTGAGCCAGACAGGCGCGTGGGTTCCACAGTGGTTTTCTGGGATGCAGAAGGTGGGCATGGCGTCTCCTGCCATGCTCGTAAAGCGGTACCACTCCCCATCCACGTGGCTGTCACATAGAGGGGGACCTTGGGACTCATCCAATTGATGGTCAGTGTTCCTCCACGGCTCGTTCAGACTGATGTACGCGGAGCACGGATCTAGGGCTGAAAAGGACACTCAGGAGCCCGAGTGGAGCCTCTGCTCGGCGCCCACAGCGCCCTCCACCTCCTTGCTTGTGCAGTTTTGAGTTCCAAGAAAGAAATCTCAAATCTCCAAAATAGCCGCTTACCATTCTTTAAATTTAGGTCACTTAAACATTTTCGTAAACATCATTTACAAAAAAACATTTAGAAGCTGTTTAAGGTTTAGGGTTAGCATTGGACTACATTGTTAATTCGCTTGATCTTGGGGTAGAAGGGTTGCTCAAAACAAGGAGTTGGGGGAGGAGGAGTATAGCCTCACAGAACTCTGTTTTAGAGTACTGGGTTCTTAACTGCAGGCTGTATTTTAGGAAAATAACGGATACACTTGGTGTCCAGAGGAAGTTGATCAGACTAGAAAGGGGGGGCCTAAAAAGAATTTACTGGGTGGGGAAGAGAGGGAGAATAAAAGAGGAGCTAATACCAAGGGCTCAAGTAGCAAGAACATGTTTTGGAAATGATAATGGCAACATATGTACAAGTGTTAATTATTTTTATACAATTGAATTATGGGTTGTTTTAAAATCTGTAAGAGCCCTCCAATAAAATGATTACTAATAATAAAGTATTTACTGAGAAGAAGCTGAGAAACTTGGTTTGGAGTAGAGAAGACTAATTTATACACCTGTCAGTCTTACAAAAATCATCTGGAACAGAAGAAAAATGAGATCTTTTGTTACAAGAAGGTCCTAGCGCATAGCTGGCTAACCCCTGTAGGCTGGTGCCTCCAATCCACTGGCTGCTGCGTGGAGAAATGCGGTCTCCTCTGGGCTGTGGGCGCACTAGCAGTTGGGATGGGCTTCACCATGATGGGTTTGAGTTCGGAGGTTATTCTGGGTGACAAGGATAATCACAAATTGTTATGGAATTCATATTTCAACCCAGCGGTTTATCAACCGGAGAGTCTGCCTCACAGAGTGGAAATCTTTTCACCTTTGGAAGTACTCAAGTGTCTTGACATCCACTTGCAAAGAAGACAGACATTTTGCATTAGCAGGGAGTTTGCGTTGATAATGGAAAGGAAGTTCTTGGGTACAGGTCAGTTGCTTGGTCAGAAATACACAATATGGTGACAAAGATATCCCTCAAGGGAATTTGGTGGCTAGCCCACCAGCTTATTGAAACCATCAGGGAAGCTTGCATATTCATAACTAACCACAGCATCATTCTTCTGGTGATAATGCAGTGATAACATTGCTCAAGCGCTAGGTTTAGTGAAATTACATGGACAAAAAATGTCATCGGACACATTTTAAGGATGAAAGACGCAAACACCTTCAGGTTTCTCACTGTTTTGTCAACTACAGGCAAATCCTGAATTGATGTCGGTAAATTTTGCTCGTAAACTATCTATCTCTGAAGCCAAGACATTCTCGAAGGAGCCGCGGGCTCCAGAGCACTGTCTTCTGAGTCCCTGGATGTTGACTTACAAACCTGCAGGCCACAGTTGGGAGCTGGAATTGGCTTGATGGCAGTGGGTGGGGGTTGGGAGTCCGGATAGCACTCTGCTGATAGCACTGGTTCTAACCAAAAGACTGGCTCCTCAGACCCTCTAGCCATCCTCAGGAGGAAGGTGCACCCGCCTGTGCCATAAAGGTTTACAGCCTGGGAAACTTCATGGGCAATTCCACTTTGTTCTATAGGGTCTCCATGAGTGGGATCAAGTACCTGACAGTGGATTCGATTTTGTTTTATACATATTGTATTCTCAATCTGCCCAAATCTACTCTCCAAATAGGTGGGCGGGGGAACCCCACCTTAGGGTTGGGGCATTACAAAGCAGCATAGGGGTCCAAAGAAGTGCTAAGCCCAAGCACCCAACACTAAACCAGACACCCGCCCCCAACCCTCCCGGTGCGCTCCCCGCACCCCCGGAAGCCACGCCCCCAGGGATTTGGCCGGCGCCCCTTGCCCTCCCTCCTCCGCGTTTTTGCTCTCTCTCTCCCCTCTGATCTTCCTCTTCCCGTTTCCTCCCCCGGCCGCCCCCGCGCCTAAAGGCGTCCACTTCAGGCCCGAAAATTCTTGCTTCTGGCAAAGAACCGAAAGTTCTAGGAAGGCAGGAACAAATGACGGTCGGGGTGGGGTGGGGGGGTGGTCCAGGATCTGCTAGGGAAGAGTGCCGGGGAAGCGAGGGCAGGAGTCCAGGGAGCCGAGGGCGCCCGGAGGTTGGCGGTCTCCCAAGGTCAAGCGCCCCCCGGCGCGGCGCGCGTTGGAAGCACCAGGTCCCGCAGCGGAACCGCGCCGCGGGCGGCCTTGGCCCAGGGCCGCGGATGAGCCATCCAGGGACCACGTAATGGGTTTGGTTGGGGCTTAATCAGGGTTAGCGCAGGCCAATTAAAAGCCACGATTTAGTTGGGACTTCCTTTAGAGAAGTTTTAGAACATAAACCAGAGTTCAGAGTCTCCTCATACCCAGCTCCCAGGTTCCTTTTAGGATTAACACGATCTGTTAGGAGTTATTTGCTATTAGTGAATCGGTCTTAGTAGTATATAATTATGAATTAAAGCCCATAGCTTATTCAAATGACCTTGGGTTGTAACCTAATGGCTTTCTCCGATACAGTATTTCACATGGCATTCCGATTTCGTCTCCAGGAGCCCAGCGGTATAGTCGGGTGAGCCCGGTGACTTCCCCAAGGACCAGGTAGTTCAAACCCGGAAAAAGGAGGCTCTCGGTTCCCGTGAAGATTTACGGCCTTGAATACCCTATAGAGGATCAATTTCAGCGGGAATTGTTTTGATGGCATGGGATCGGTTTGGGGGTTAAGGCTCAAGCGTTTTTTTTTTTTTAACATTTTATCCATCTATACATCCAGTGTGTCAAGCTCATTTGTACATTTGTTGCCATCATCCTTCTCAAAACATCTGCTTTCTGCTTGACGCTCAAGCTTATTTTCAAATGTGTTTTCTTAAGGTGCCAGGGCAAGAGCCCAGGTTACCCTGAAGAAACACATCAGGGCCAATTAGCTACTACCAGTGTTTAGAAGGAATATTCTCTTCCTCTTACCCCCACACCCAATTAAGGTCAGTTTTATTCGGAGGAAAAGACAGAGAGGTGAGAAGTTTGTTAGGAACTGAAATGGAAACTTTTCTTCTCCTCATTGGCTAGCTTTCCATCAAAACCGAGGACTGAAATTTAAGATTCACTCAATCTGTGAGAAAAGGTCTCATTTTCTGATGTCAAAATTAAGAAGTTTGGTTTATCCAGATTTGTCCTTTTTGTGGGAACAAAACCCGTCAACTGTAAGAACCCTTTTTCGCTGCTCTAGCTGGCCTGCGCTGTGTGGCGTTCAAGGGCCTGGCACGCGCTCCAAGAAACGGGCCTGTTGGCTATGACAGATCCATGGGGATTTTAGATTCCCCCACTAGAGGCTAAATAGAACTTGGAACAGAGATTCTCTGAAAACGTAGTTTCCCAGGTTATCAGCGAATTCTTGTTAGTCTACAACCAGTGTTTAAGGCTCGGCAACCTGGCATAAAAGCAAGTTCCTGCAACAGCCCGGGCACTTGGCGGAAGACTCACCCCTTAGCAACGCTGGTGTAATCAGGCCGGAAAGGCAGGTGAGCAGCAGGAACGGTGGCATCCCCCTGGGTCTTCCAGCAGCAGCAGACTGGAGCATCCTGCTAGGAACACTCGTCCTTTGTCCCTTTCTTTTTCCTTTTGTCCCCTTCTTTTTCAAGCACTTTTTTTTTTTTTTAATGCCTCTAGGCTCTTAGGAAGAAAGACTGTATCATTACCCGTCGGGGCTTTGTCCGAGGAAGACGATGTCTCTTGCTCCGGCCCTGACACCAGATGGACGCACTGCTTTATACTGTCGACGGGGGTATTTTATTGATACCCTTCTTGAGAAAAAAAAATCACCACCCTCATCCTCCTATTGTTTTCTCTCATGAATTCCCTGCAGTGATACATCCAGTATCTTATCCAGAAGGGAATTCTAAATGAGGGACATCCTCTCATGTCACAAGCTTGTTTTGTGACTTCTGGGAGCTTGCTTCGTGATGCGGCGCCTCAGTGAGACCCTGCCCAATGCCGGGAGCAGCCATTTGGAACCACCTGATCAGATGGCCCAGCAGTTTCTAAGAGCACACACACCGAGTAGGAAAGGCCGGTGTAGTCTCTTGAAGCACACATCAGTGTACTTTATAGTGGTCTGTTGGTCTCAAAACTGCCGACAGAAACAAGACTTAATCCGTGTTCGCACCAGTTCCCGCAGGAACCGCCTGGGCTGTCATAGTGTCTTGCCCAAACTTCAGTGGTTTCATGCCACTATTTCACGGGTCCTCACACTAGATAGAGGCTGTTGTTGTGTGTCATCTAATAGCGACCTTAAAGGTCAGGGTAGAATCACCCCCATAGGATTTCGAGGTGCCTTTGGAAATCACCGGACAATTCTCTGTCTTATAGGATCACTATGAGGCCGAATAGACAACAGGCAACAAGAGGTTAATCTTTACCGGAAGCAGACTGCTACATCTTTCTCCAGCTGAGTGACTGGTGGGTTTGAACCACCATCCTTTTCTTAGTAGTTGAGCTCCTAACTGTTGTGTGACCTGGGTTCCTTAGCAAACCCATTGCTGCCAAGTCATTGTAGCTCATAGTGCCCCGTCAGAGTAGGACTGCCTTGTGGAAGATTAACAGCAGTGGTTTACAATTTGTAACTACTTATTAAATTAACCACATACTGAAAAGTAAATGGCAAAGTTTACCAACCTTCACTTTCAGACAACAGAGGGAAAATGTGATTTCCCCGACATTCTAAGATGTTGTGGGTTCCTGAGATGTAGCAAGTGCTCACATTGAAGAGAGGCACCCCGGTGCTGAAGGTCAGCAGTTTGAAGACACCAGCCGCTCCCGGGGAGAAAGAGTTGCCCATCTGCTTCCACAAAGATTTACAGCTGTGGAAACCCCCAGAGGCAGCTCTTCTATATCCTCTATGGTTGGAATTGACTCCTCCGCAAAGGGCTATACAGATGTCCCTGGATGGTGCAAACGGGTACCGCCCCCTCGTGCTAACTGAAATGTTGGAGATTTGAGCCCACCCACCCAGAGGTGCCTCCGAAGGCCTGGTGACCTATCTACTTTTGAAAAATCTGCATTGAAGACTTGATGGAGCACGTGTCTACTCTGACACACATGGGTTGGCATGACTTGAAACCCACTTGATGGCGACTAGTTAACACTGAAAATCATGCGGATGGGAGGGATAAAGGGAATGGCAGGGAAAGATAAAAGGGTTGGAAAAGACCCCTCCACCACCAGCTTTGGCTTCTAGTTCTGCACTTTCGCCCATCTTAATTTTCCCAGTCAAATTTCTAGCGATTGGAAAAGGAATTCTGTCTTAGGGAAGTACTTCTTAAATGTGCTGTAGTACATTCAAATGATCGTGGTGTCCCCTCTCCCTGTAAGGGTTTCAGTTCAATTAAGCAAATATTTGTGCTTCTGGGAGGCAGGTGCCATGCTGGTCACTGGTTTTCGACAGTGAAGCACAAAGATTTGGTCACCTCAAGCACAGTCCAGCGAAGGGCTCCCATCCTTCTCCAATGGTACTTAGCACTTCTATCACTAATAACATCGTTGGCAATTCACTACTGATCCCACTGGATGACATTGGGACTGGTGGGCTGCCTAGTTTCAGGGTTGTGCTGTTAGGGGCCAGTGTTTTGAACAGAACCCCCCACGATTTCCTGTTTCTGAGAAGCCATCTGAGCGCGGAGGACGTGTGTGTGAGAGATAACCCCAAGTTTGCTGCCAGGACTGAGTGCCGGGAGTCAAGGACTTCTCCCAGATAGCCCTTTGGCTCTGTAAACAAGCACCCCCTGTTGTTGTTTTTTCCCCCCTCTCCCCTTATCACTATTGATTTCTTTTTAGTTGACCTGCTCTTTTGTTTTAGTGTTTTAGGATGAAATATTTCAAGTAGATGCAAAAGTAGAGAAACTGACAATGAATATTTTGCCACACCAAACTGCCATTTGGGGCAATTTCATTTCATTTCTCCACCAGTACACACTTCCAGCAAATGGTTTTACACATGCAGGGTGCCATGAGTGCAACTGCACAAACTATAATCCTTGGTGGCATTTAATACCCAGTCCATATTATGACAGTCCCAAAAGTTTTTAAAATGTCAGGATTCAAATTAGATTCCGACATTGAATTTGGTTATTTTTCTTTTCCTTTTTGAGAAGTCCAGGCTGACTACCCCTTTGTGATGTCTTTTAACAGCTTCCCTCCTCCCTGTCGCCCATATTTCATGTAAACTCTTGTTCACATTTTCTAAGCTTCAAAAGTATGTGGTATTAGAATTTAAAGGCAACACTAGTCAGAGTGGAGGAATTTAATAGGTTGAAAGCAAAATTGGGGACTAGAACAATGAGGAGGTGGATAAACCAGCCTGCTGTTCAGGAGAGAGAGAGAAACACGTGAGGGCTACCAGCATAGAAGTGGCTACTTACAAGAGGGTACCCCTGCCCAAGAAAGGGATTATTTTTTCAAAGCTGTTTATTAAAAAAATTTTTTTTACGAACAACCTTATCACCTTCGAAGTACTCTCCATTACTCTTAATACATTTGTCAAATCTGCAACTCCATTCTTGGAAACATTTTTCAAATTCATCTATTTGGATGGCTGACAGCACCTCTCTCAATTTTTTTCTTCACCTCTTCTACATCATCAAATCGCTGTCCTTTCATGTTCTTCTTCATTCGTGGAAACAAGAAGTTGCATGGAGTGAGGTCAGGTGAGTCAGGTACATGGAGCAAGAGAGGCGTGCTGTTTTTTTGGCCATCAACTGGTACACAGAGATGGCTGCGTGAGCAGGGGCATTGTTATGGTGACAAAACCAATCCCAAGTCTGCTACATATCAGGCCTTTTTTGGTCACACTATTACACAATCCTTTCAACCCTCTAAATAGAAAGCCTGATTAACGGTCTGACCTGGTGGAAAGAACTCACTGAGTCAACATTTTCAACCGTTTGGGAAGTTGACAGACATCCAGAATGAGGTTTGTCATCAATCAACACTTCGCTTTTTTGAAATGAGAAAACCACTCATACACTTGAGTTTTTCCCATAGTGCTGTCCTTGTAAGCTGTGTTCAACATCACAACAGTTTCTGCAGCATTTTTCCCGAGCGAGCAGGAAACAAAATTTCACAGCCGCACGCTGTTCTCTTAAATGGGCCATCACAGAAAATGAGGTTCGAATGAAACTGCTGTTACGAAAAATTCACTGTGACCAGAGAACTTCCCAGGTGATGCCACTGGGGGCACTAACTCAGATTGAGTTGCTTGATGCACACCTAGCAGGAAAATTGTGTGCTACAAAAGTGCCACCTACCCAGTGGAGCTTTTTACTATTTTTTTTGGCGGGGGGTGATAGGGAGTCCTGAGGTCACCCAGGGGACGTGGGGCTGCTGTGAGTTGGAGTCACCAGACTTTTTTGGTTTGAAATTTGATGTGCATACCATTACACTGTCACATGCTAGGTACACTTGAGGCATGAGACACCATCTCTGATTACATTTTCCCTTCTCTGTGCCATCTTCACCCTACTCCCCAAGCCCCAGGGCCTTGTGTGATTGATCCCAGAATTCACAGGTGACACTCTGTGTTTTACTTTCCTTCTAGAACAGCTTGCTGCCCCCACCTCCAACTTCTGGTTCAGTAGGGACCAGCATTTGCCACAGACCCCAGAAGTTACTATGCTGCTGGACCCAGGATGGTACTTCGAGAACCCTTTTACTTCTGCTGGTCTTAACAGGCTGTGATTCCAAATACATGTCATTCAGGAAGATGCAGAACCGGTACCAGTGAACAGCTCAGTGGCTGTTAGGTAGGCCTGAGGGAGCGGGGAGGGAGAAGTAAGTGAAACACAGGGCATTTTAGGGTAGCGGGACTGTTCTGTATGCTACCTAATGGTGGACACGCATCATAAACATTCGCCAAAGCCAAAGCCTATCGGGGAGTACAACAGTCTGTTAGAAACCATAGACTTTAGTTAGTAATAAAAACCAAGCTTGTTACTCTTGAGTCTGACTCACATTGACCTTGTAGGGCAGTAGAAATGCCCGCTAAGGTTTCCAAGGTTCTAACCTTTACGGAAGCAGACTGCCACATCTTTCTCCTGTGGAATAGCTTGTGGGTTCCAACCACTGTCAGCAGCCAAGTACTTCACCACTATGCCACCAGGGCTCCTCTAGTTAATAATGCATTGCTATTTATCAATTGTAACACACTTAGTCCAGGAATGCCAGATGTTAATAGGAGAAATGATAGGCAGGGGAGAGGGGATTATAAAAACCCCAAACTTTCTGTACAGTTAAACCTGAGAGTGTTCTAAAGAGTAACGTCTATTCAAATACAAACAGACTAGCGCCTGCTTACCAGAAAAGAGTCTGACTCCTCTGCAGAACTGAGGACTCCCACTCAGTGATGGATTTCGTATTAGCTCTAGTAGAAACTCACCGTGCGTCACAGCTCTGTCTTTACCTTTCCTAAGAAACAAACCAAACACAATCTGCAAGGCTTAGCTGAATGCTGAGGGCCATGAGCGCACACTTCCGATCACATTGTCAGTCTTACCTTCACTTACACCTGATGAGTGAGTGTCTCAGGGCCACCTGGGGCTAGACCGCTGAAAGTGGTCAGAGGTAGGACCTCAGTGTGCAGACTCTGATGTCCTCTTACACTGCACTTAATGTAACCAGACTTTATAAGCTTTCTGATAAGCCCTTACCGATCTGGACCAAACAAAACCAAATTCATTGTCACTAAGTCTATGTCGACCGACAGGACCCTACAGTGACCCTACAGGACAAGATGGATCTGCCTCTGGCTCTGTAACTCTTTACGGGGCAAGGGAGTCTTTCCCCTTAGGAAAGGGGCTAGTGATTCAGCCCAACTCATAACCACTGTTTCCATGTTTGGAGATGATATACATTTTGTACACACTCTCAATCTCGGTCCATTCTTAGACAACTCCCTGGAGCCCGAGAAACCCCACTGGGAAACAGGTGCTCTGCTGCGAAGGGGGATGTTCCCACAGACGGGGGAGAGGAGGCTGTTAGTGTTGAGCTGCCCTGAACCCACTGATGGCTGAGTAAGTCACTGAGCTCTTTGGGGCTCTGGGAAACTATCGACCATCTTCGGTTCAGGAAGAATTAGTACAATGCCTGTTATGAAAAACGAAGCTTGATTTGAGAGTGGTATCTTTATAAAAGTAAATTCTGAAGTAAAAAGCTTCCTACCTTGAGCGACAGAAAAATACCTGTTTGTTTGTAGCTTTAACGAATGAAGTGCTTCTGTTCAAAAATTGAATAAGTATTTATTGTTCCAGAAGGTACATTGCTTTTTATACATATTTCATAAATGATACAGGATTTTACACATGTTCAGTATTTGCTATTTGTTTAAAGGGCTTTTCTCCATGAATCCTCCCTCCCTCCCACACACCCTGAAAGGATTTGCTCATTGCACTGTGCTGTGTCTTTTAAAAAACCCTGCACAAACAGGACAAAGGGTTTAAAAATAATTCATACAACTCAAAAAAAAAAGTCATGAGGGAAGGGGGCTGAGCCCCTGGGGAAGGGCAGGAAGTGGGGCCATGCACCCTTTCATTCCATCATGCCTGGTAGGGGTTGGGGGTGGGGGGTGGGCAGCAGCAATCCTGGCTGGCCTTCAACCTCTGCAGGGCACCTGGAGTCTGGGTTTGTCACTGAAAGTGTTTCTCTTCATACACAATGATCCCAAGGGTGGAAGGAAAGAGAGAGAAAACCTGGCCTTGAGGAGGGATGACTCATGTGAAAGAAAAAAGCCAATCGCCTGTCTGGCAAGCCCTGTCCCTCCTTCCCATCCCGCCCGACTGTAGTGCAAAACAGGATGGCAGATGTTGTCTGGAAATATGGTAGAAAACACTCTGAAAGAGTATAAGAGTAATTCTTCTCTCAATTAAGATAAGAAAAACAGGGTGGCGACGGTAGGCTAAAGTCAGTCCTAGAAATGCATTCCTGTAGAAAGAGAAATTGCACCCTTTGAGATCCATATACTGGATTTAAAACCACTGACAGCTGGAGGCGGGAGGGCTCACAAACAAGGAGGAAGTGTGTGTCCGAAGAGGCAGTGCCATCTGACTAGCCTGGAATGCGACCACACAAAGCAGTTAACAGCAATGAAATTATTCTGGTTCGGAAATGGCTACAGAGCCATGATTTTAGCCAATCTGTAAACCTTACATTGTCCTGATTTGAAAATACAGCTGAACACTCCCCTCCTCACCCCTGATTACAGAGTTTGGAGGGGAAAGGGGCGATCAACGAAGGGGCAGGTCAATAAAGGAGGAAAATTCTCCCTCCGTGATGAGTTAGTGAAAAACAACAAAACAATCGCATGCAGTGTCGCCAATGATTCCCAGATATTGACCCAGAGCCCTGGGACACACGGACATTTACGAAGGGACCGAGGGACAATCTGAAGTGCCACTTGTCTGCCACCAGTTAGTTTCAACTTATCATCAGGATAAAATTAGTGTAATCGAGAGGCATGGGTGGCAGAGGGCACAGTGGGAGAGATTCCTGGTAGCTTCGCAGAGGCTGGGCCCTCAAAAACCACGTGAATGAATCCAGCTCAGACTGTTGGCCACCCACAGATCAGGGGCTTACAAAAGCAGCGAGGAAGATGGAAATACAAGCCAAGGGAATTTCCCATGAACTTTTTGAAGCCTCCATGTAGCTTGTGGATCTGTTTTGTGGGAGATTTATTTACTCTTGTACCAAAAATAAGAAAAGTTAAAGGAAAGAGGAAAAACGGGTCGAGCTGAGTGGGGTGCTGGTGTGTTCTGTTCTGCGGACTCTGCGAAGGAGATGCACGAAGCAAACACCCCAGCATCACTGTCCCTGTGAGGCTCCCAACTGCGTAAATGCATCATTCTCGTCCAGAAACCGGGATACTTGATTAAGACAGTATTCACGAAGCCCTTTGAGACTTAGGTTCCACATGCCTGATCCTTAGAGTTTAGCATTCACCCCTTTTCCCCTTAAGTTCCTTGTGTTTCTTTCAATTAAAGGTACAAATTCTCCGCCCCCATGTTGCTCCCAGCTTCCACCTGCAATGCTTTAATTACAAAGGCAAGAGTTATAAACAGGTGTTCTTTCTGCCGGAACTCTAGGGCTCTTTGCAGCTCAGTCTTTTTCACCAATTTGTCGAAGGGGCAGATGCACTTGTAACGGGTCTCTCAGTCTCCTAAGGTCCATTTCTGCCTAAAATAGAAACCAAAGGTTAGAAAAAGTGATGTTTTCTGTGTGCTGAAAAAGAAATTGTCTTGCTACCATGAGTCTTAGATCATCTCAATTGTTTAAGAGGAAGAGCGCTGTAGAAGATAGATCAAAGCAAACCGAACTCTACAGGACAGGGTAGAACTACTTCTGTGGGTTTCTTGCAGAGGCTGCAACTCTTTATGGGAATCGAAAGTCTCTTCTTTCTCTTGAGGAGCAGCTGGTGGTATCAAACTGCTGGCCTTGTGATTAGCAGCCCCACTGGTAACCACTAAGCTACCTGGGTTCCTGAGGAAGCCAGGGAGGGGTCATGGGGACTTAAACTGGAAGTCTGCTCTGGCAGTTTCAGCTGTCCATAAGCCTACAGAAAAGGCAGTGCTACGAACAGGGCAGGGCTCAGGGTCCAAGGGCTTGGGGGAGTGTTTGAAACATACACCTGAGAGTTTTTGATCGGAACTCGAACTTCTATTTATATGATGTGCGGGGAGGTCAGATGTGCAGGCATTCCCCCCACTGAAGGCAATCAGTTGCCAGACTGCTATCTCATCCCTCCACAGGGGTGGGCCTGCTCCCTGCCTCTGGGGACAATGGACAGGCTCCTGTAGGGGAGTTCTCACCCTACTGATAATGGTTCCTATGGAGACCCAGAGACCATCCCCTAGACCACCCCCTCATTGCTGTGTAACCTATAGTGCAGCCCCTCCCTGTGATGTATGTCTCTACCTGTAATTAGTGGGCTGGCAGCCCCTCCCTGTATGTCTCTACCTGTAATTAGTGGGCTGGCATGCCCCCAAAAGGTATATAGGCATGGGTCAGCAAGATAGAGCTCTCGGGACTCGGACCTCTCTGACTCTCAGACCTCCTTGCTGTTCACTCCCTGGTCACTCCCCTCTCTTCCCCCTCTCCCTTGTTCCCTTGCCCTCCTTCCCTTCCCCCTCTCTCCACATGAATTGCCAAGCGGGGCTGAGGTGAGCAATGCTACCAGGAAATGTGTCTGACTCAATTTATTTCTATATATCTCTTTTATCTCTCATGCTGTCTATAACTTTAATATTTACTTATTATCGCTGTACAATTGCGCCTACCGAACCCATAGTGATTGTGCTAGGAGCTGGCTTCTTCTGGCAATACGACTTAAGATTTTAGTTACTCATCCAGTAGTTATGTAAGCTTTTCAAATTAGTCAGTGAGTTTTAAATAGGGAAGTCCACTCCGCTGCAACACTTAAAAAAACTGACATGTGCTTGAGCCTCACCCGAGGGGTTTGATTAATAGGTCTAGGCTGGGGCCAAAATATCTATATATTTAATAGTTCCAAAGAAAATTCTGGTGCTTACGATCCACTACATACAGTGACAGAAGACACAAAGTCACTTCAGCTAAGGCAGGAAGAGGAGCTAAGCTTATTCAGAGCACAACCAAAACATTCTTTAAAAAGCTTGCTAGAAACAGGGCAGATACGGTTTTTGGAGAGCCCAGATTTCTGGAAAATCTCTGGAGCCACCAAAGATTGCACAGGAGGGCTGATTCACCAACACCGGAGACAGCAGAATGTAGGGGGGGGTTCTAGAAGTTTGAAAGCAACAGTTTTTATGTAAAAGAAAAGATATCAAACTTAAAAAAAAGCATTTTCTAGGCTTCCAAACTTATTTGGCTTTTCAGGAAAAAAAATTGCTCAGTGACCTCTGGCAATTAAAAACTTTTTAATATATAAAGCCGTACTTTGAAATAAAATTTGCCTTTGGATAAAAAAACAAACAAACAAAAAACTTTTGTTCCCACAATTCAGGATAAAGGGCA
>NW_022103968.1:65110677-65112378 GCF_000313985.2 Echinops telfairi | reverse complement strand
AAAAGTGCAACACTGTCACACCCCAAAGCTTACCACCTGCCCCCTCCATTGTTTTATGGTTTTTGTTTTGCTTTCTTTAAAACTTTCCTACTCAAGCATGCATCTCTAAGCCTCACAGTTTACTTCGACTTGTGTTTTTAATTTATAAAAGTGGAGTCTTAAAGTATGTACTGGGACTAGCTACTTTGACTGAATATTATGTTTTCAAAATTCATCTATTCATTTCCACTGCTAAGTTACAGTAGGGCTATATGACAAGTTGTCTGTTCTAGTGCTGATGGGTTGTTGGGTTTCCAGATTTTAGCTATTAAGGATAATGCTGCATGAACACTCTGGACTAAAGTCTGCTCTAGAAATTGGGTGATTTGAGAGCAAACAAGAAGAAATATAGGCAATTTGGTGATGAGGGAAAGAAATCCAGAGGGGCGAGGTTGTAAACACAGGGAACATAAAGAGTAAACTGGGGTAAGGTACTGGAAGAAAGAGCTGAATAGGACAATGTCATCTTTCTTGAGCTTGAAGAAAGTACAGTTGACCCTTGGACAGCATGGGCTTGAACTGGACGGTACTTGGATAAAAATAATAATAATAACAACTGTAACGTGTTACTAATCACCTCCCTCTGAGCGGCTGGCACTGCAGTACAAGTGACCTTCTGGGGTGCTTGCACGGCTCTCATTGTGTTTCACACAATGTCCTGGACTTTGACTAACACCACGGAACCCTTAAGGCACGCCACTGGTGATGCTGGGTAATGCTTGCAAGAAGAGAGAAAAGTCATGATGCCATAAGAAAAAGTGGTATTGCTTGATAGGTACTGCAGACTGAGGTCTGTTGAAAATAAATTCATGCTGGAATAGAGATCATTGTAAAAAAAAAAGAAAAGAAAATTAATGAAGATAACACCGCTAGTGTGAAAACCTTGTACTTCTTGTGAAATGCTTTTTATCTTGTATTGAAAATGTAAAAAAAGGAAAGAAAATGTAACATTTATGTGGGCGCAGTATTATACATATAACTTTGTATAACATACAAAATATGTATTAACAGTTTGTTAGCCTAGGCATTCTGGTCAACAGAAGATTAAGAATTGTTCCGTTTCTGATAATTCTTTTTACCCTGTTGTTCCAGGATCAATTGTAGTGTGAAACTGGGTACAGTTGTAGTGAAACACAGTGCACGTGACTTAGAAAGCTTTTATCTGTTACCGTCAGCTTTCAAGGAAAGGGCGGAGGCAAGATCAAAGGTGGTTATGGTTCTTGATGTTAAGTCTTGTGATACTAACTCTGTATGGGCCTCAGAGAGGTAAAGGAGGCAGTGCTAATTCATGTAAATCTTCTCTAAGAGTGTTCATGGCTCGGACAGAGGAATGTTTTTGGTAAGTGTCCCTGGGTTAGTCACTTTCGCCGCGTGGAGACTCCACGGAGAGAATGAAGCATTGCCCAGTCTTGCACCACCCTCACAATCCTATGTTTGAGTCCACTGGTCGTGTCACTGCATCAGTCCACATCGTCACGGCATTCCTTTTTTTCTAATCATTTTATTGGGAGCTCGTACAAATATCACATTCCGTAGTTCAATCACATCAAGCCATATTGTACAGTTGTTACCACAATCTGTTTCAAACATTTTCCTTCTTCTTGAACTCCTTGATATCAGCTCCCCCTTTATCTCTAACCTCCCACATCCTACCCCCTGGAA
>NW_022103968.1:65103852-65107147 GCF_000313985.2 Echinops telfairi | reverse complement strand
TTTTCTTTACATAAAACTCTCTCTTATACATGAGTTGCTATGGATTTGTTTCTCCAAAGTACCTAGACTAATACAGATGCTCAGTCATTTTCAATGGAGGTAGGAAAAATGAAGAGCTACAGAACAAACAGAAGAGAAGATCAAAGAACTCAAGAAAACACCCTAAGAGCCGTCTGACAAAACAAATGAAAAAATTAGGAGTAACTCAACAACCCCAATAGAAATCCAGAATATGAACACTGGTGTATTAGAACTAGATAGCACTTTGAAAGAGCAATGCAAGAGAATGGAAAACAGTGGAGTCCTACATTAGTAAGTTTGAAGACAAATCTCAAGACCAAGTTAAAAGAACAAACTATAAAAAGAAGAAAAAAATAGCTGAAGAAAATTTAATAAGAGTTTTGTGGGGCACTATCAAAGAGAATGATCTATGTTTGATAAGCATTCCAGAACACGAAGAACAACAAAAATATCACAGAGAAAGTAGTTCAAGAAATACTGTTAGAAAAATTCTGTAACATCATGACAGAAGAGAAAAAAACCATTCAAGAAACTGAAGACCTCCAGATGGAATCGACTCCAAAGGAAACCACCACGTTGCATCACAGTCAGGCGCAGCTCAGGAAAAAGAAGAATCCTCTGAATGGTAACCCAAGAGCGCGCTCGAATTTTTCAATAGAAACCATGCAAAACTCTGAAAGGCAAAATTTATCAATTAAGAATCCGAAATCCAAGAAAAACATCCCTCAAACATGAGGGGAAAATAAGGACATTTTCAGGCAGGGAAAAATGAAAATAATTTGTTAAAACAAGACCAAAATTACAAAAATATTAAAGAGAGCTTAGTGGACAGAGAATAAGCAAAAACAGACAGCAACCTGAGATCAACACATAAGACCTACACCAGTGGATCTCAACCTTCCTAATGCCGTGACCCTTTAACACAGCTCCTCAAGTTGTAGTGACCCCCGAACCATAACATTATTTTCGTTGCTACTTCATAACAGTAATTTTGCTATTGTTATGAATCGGGCAAACCCCTGTGAAAGGGTCGTTCATCCCCAAAGGGGTCATGACCCACAGGTTGAGAACCACTGTACTACACCATTGAGAAACCAACTCACTAAAACAAAGTGACACAAATCTGAAAAAACAAACCAAACGCACTGCCACTGAGTCAATGCTGACTCACAGTGACCCTGCAGGGCAGGGTACAATGGCTACTTTGAGTTTCTGAGACTCTAACTCTACTGGAGTGCAAAGCCCTTCTTTCTTCCTCAGAATGGCTGTGACTTCAAACTGCTGACCTTGCAGTCTACAGCCCAAGACATAATCACAATGCCATCAGGGCTTCCTGAAAGAAACCTACAAGACTAAAAATAGAGTCGGAAATAGCATTCCACAATGAAGACAGCAATAAACAGAGGAAACGGAGCAGATATAAAACAGTCAGACAGAGAGGAAGTCGAATAGTTTGCAAAACAGAACAAACTGCCTTAAATTTGGAAAGAAAACATTAAAAAACAAACTCACTTCAAAAAAATGGTCAAACCTTATCAAAACATAGAGGAAAATTACAAAAACATAGTAAATAGTAAAATAAAAGTTAGCATAGAAAAAAATGACATGAAAAAAAATGATGTGAAAACCCAGAAACAAAATGAACCCAGCATAGAACATTACAATGAACAAGAGATCAATAAGACCATAAAACACAGAAACAACAACAAAATCATAGCTATCAATACACTGACTATAAATGGATTAACAATCAAGAGACAGCGACGAGGGAAATGGACAAGAAACAATACCCATTAATATGCTGTTACAAAAAACACATCATAGACACAAAGACAAAGACAGACTAAAAATCAAAGGTTGGAAACATATATCAAGCTAATGGTAATAATAATAATAAAACCCCAGGAGTAACAATATTAATTTCTGATCACACAGATTTCAAAGTAAAAGCCTGTGGGATATAAAGAGACTTTTCCAACTTACAAGTTCATTTCAAACATAGGGGGAAAAAAAAAGATTTTTCCTAAGCTTTGTCTTCCCTAAAGAGATGCCAAACATTAGAGGCTGTTTGCCAGCACAAGTGGGAGGTCAGATGCTTAGAGATATTCTCCCTGTGGGCATTCAGCCATCCAGAGCAAAAAGGCACTATTGTTTATCCCACCAAAGGCAGGGCTCACTCCCTGCTGTTAGGGACAGTGGATTGCTTCCCCTGAAAGTTTAGGCTAAATGTAGTCTCCAGCTCCAGGGCCATCAAGGTCAGGCCACCATCATGAATCTAGGATCTACCCATCTTGTCACACGTGTACCCTTAATCCCTTCTCTTCCTATAGTGCGTACACCCCTAAATCAGCTCCCTCTCATTACTGTATTACCTATAGTACAACCCCTTCCTGTGACATATGTCTTTACCTATAATCAGGGGGCTTGCATGCTCCCAAAAGATACATAAGCCTTGGATAGTAATAAATTGCCCTCCTCTCTCCTTCCCTCTCTGCCCATGCTGTGCACAGACCTGGCTGTTGAGATCATGGCCGTTCAGGAGGTGAACATGCTACCATGAAATGTGTCTGACTTCTTTATGTTACTCTCTCTCTGATCTCTCCTTATTCTCTATGACTTCACTATAATTTTTATATATCTTAACCGTACAATTACGTTTATTGGACCCATGTTAGTGTGAGGGGCTGGCTTCCCCCACAAAAGCCATCATGAGCAACAAAGATTAAAACCACAACGGAACAAGAATATATAGCCGCAATAAACATTGATGCAACCATTGAAGGACTCGCAAATATATCAGAGTATAAGAGTTGAAGAGACAATAAATAATATTACAGTAATAGTAGGAGACTTCACCACTCTCGAGGAAGGACAGACCAACTGGAAAGAAAATCAATAAAGCAACAGAACTAAACAATACAATTAATCAACTTGCTCTTTCATACATATATAGAACACTGCACCCAACAAAACATGTATTCTTCTCCAGTGCACATTGAATATACTGCAGGGTAGACCTTATGTGAGGTCACAAAGCAAGCAATCATACATTTTAAAACATCGAGACACAGTATTTTCTTAGAACAAAATGCTACAGAATGAAAAATCAACAATAGGAAGATCAAGGTGAGAAAAAAAATCAAATACATGGAAAAACAAGGAGTGTAATTTAAAAATTTCTCAAAACAAACAAGAATGAAAAAACCATTAGGATGCAGCAAAATCAGTACTCAGAAGGCAATTTATAGCAATAAGCGCACATTAAAAAAAAAAA
>NW_022103968.1:65100318-65102484 GCF_000313985.2 Echinops telfairi | reverse complement strand
AGGAACTTAGGTGGAGTGCAAATGTTTTGAGAATGATGAGGGCAATGAATGTACAAATGTGCTTTACACAATTAATGTGTATGTATGGATTGTGATAAGAGTTGTATAAGCCCCTAATAAAATGATTTTTTAAAAAATGTTGGTTCTTTGAAAAGATTACAAAATCGATAAACTAGCGGCAAATTTAACAGAAGATGCAAATATCATAGATAGTAAATTAAATGGGCAACATAACGGAACCAATCGAAATAAAAAATAGTTACACAATGGTATTAAAGATTGTAACCCAATGACTTTGAAAACCTAGAAGAAAAGGACAAATTTCTAGGAACAATTACCTACCTAAATTAGCACAGACTAATACACAAACTCTTAACCGACCTATAAAACCAGAAGAAATAGATCAGATTATTAAAAAAACGCTCAACAACAAAAAGTTCAGGATCAGATGACTTTACTGGACAATTCTACCAAGCATTCATAGAAGAGCTGATTCCAATTCTACACAAATTATGTCAGGATACAGAAAGGGACAACAAACTACCAAACTCATTTTATGAAGTGTAAGTATAATACAACCCTGATACCAAAATAAGGCCAAAGTAGAAAGGAAATAGAAAATTACAGACCAAAATCCCTATGAACATAGATGCAAACATTTTCAACAAAATCCTAGCCAATGGAATTCAGTAAAACATTAAAAAACAATACATCATGATCAGGAGGGATTTATACCAGGATGGTTCAATATTAGAAAAATCAATGTAATGCACCATCTAAATACACAAAAGCACCATATGGTTATGTCTATTGACATAGAAAAGGCATTAGACAAAATCCAACATCCATTTAGATAAAACTCAGTAAGATAGGAATAGAAGGGAAATTCCTCAACGTAACAAAGGGCATATATGCAAAATCAGCTTTCAGTAACTTGCTCAATAGAGAACAACAGAAAGCATCCTCCGTGAATGGGAACTGGACAAGGATGTCCTTCATCACCACTCTTACTTAGTGTAGTCCTGGAAGTCTTAGCAAGAGCTATCAGATATCAAAAAGAAATCAAAGGCATCTATATTGGCAAAGAAGTAAAACTCGCTGGTTGCAGATGATATGATTCTTTATTTAGAAACCCCCAAAATTTTGATGAGAAAACTGCTGAGAAAGTTTGATGAGAAAATTGAAAAATATGGCAACATGGCAAGATCAACACACAAAAAGCAATAGGATTTCTCTATACCAAGGAAAAGAATTCTGAAAAGGAAGAAAATACTACCATGTATAGTAACCACTCAATAGATGAAATACTTAACTAAAATAAATAAATAAACATACCAGAGAAACAAAAGGCTATTTAAAGAAAACTATAAAACATTACTACAAAAAACTAAGAGATCTACACAAATGGAAAAATGTTCCATGTTCATGGATAAGAAGATTTAATATTGTGAAAATATCTTATCTAAAGCAATCTATAAATATGATGAAATTCTATTCCAGATCATAGTATTATTTAAAGAAATAGAAAAATGAATCACCAACTTTATATTAAAAGAAAAGACATCCAGAGTAAGCAAAGCACTACTTAAAAAAAAAAAAGTAGGAGGCCTCTCACTCCCTGATTTCAAAACCTATGACGTAGCCATGGTAGTCAAAACAGACGGTCCTGGTACAACAACAGATATAAAGACCAATGGAATAGAATCAAGATGTTGTAAAGGCCTAAAATATATTAAATGGGAAGAGACAGTCTTTTTAACAAAGGGTACAGGATAAATTGGATTTACATTTGCAGAAGAAGGAGATAGGACTCAGACCTCATACCATATACATAAACAAACTCAAAATGGATTAAAAATCGAAATATAAACCCTAGAGCTATAAAAATCATTAATGACAAATGGCAGGGCCTTAATATATAAGGTATAAACATACTATCAAACAAAATGAAAAACACCCTCATAGCAGAAGACAAAATAGTGGACTGGCACATCCTAAAAACAAGGTATTTATGTATATCAAAATATTTCATCAATAAAATAAAAAGAAACCCACAGACTGGGAACAAAAAAACTGGCAATGAATCACTGGATAAAGGGCTAATCTCTAAAATGTATAGAAAACTGCAATAACTCAATCAGAAAAAAACAATCCCAATTAAAAACT
>NW_022103968.1:65095249-65099700 GCF_000313985.2 Echinops telfairi | reverse complement strand
TGGCGGAACTGGAACCCACAAACACTGCTGGTGGGACTGCAAAGGTACAGCCACTAGACAAAGTGGTATGGCGTTTCCTGAAACCAATGGGAATAGAAATGCCATATGACTTAGCATTCTCTTTACTAGATATACACCTTAAAGAAATAAGAAGCAAAACACAAAAAGATACGTGCACATCCATGTTTGTCGTAGTACTATCCACAATAGCAAAAACGTGGAAACAACCAAAATGCAAGTCTGTGGGTGGAGGAATGGACAAACTTTGGTACATACACCAATGAGATACTATGCATGCTAAAGAATGATGGTGGGGTAAACTGAGCTCGATCGTGACATGAACTGTGCAGGGTGGCACTGTACTCGCATTGACTCCTCATATTGACAGTGTCTGAAGTTCTGTGTCATTGGAAAAACTGTTGATGGTATACCCCAGAGAGATGATTGACAATGCTTTTGTTTTTTTGTTTTGCCTTTTGTTTGCTGGTTGGTTTGTGGCTGCTGTTGTTTTTATGGGGTTCTGTTTTTGTCACGATACGCCTGCCAAAGTAAACCAGAGTTGTGTACAACCCATGGGCAAGCAGATGGACTCTGGGCTTCCACTTAGCTCTAGTCCCAATCCAAGAAGTTAGTTCTGATAACATGAGCCTGCTCAATACCTTCATGAAATGATCACTGAAGACAAGGTACTTACAGAAAACAGTGTAGTGAAGAGAGCAGACGGTGCCTGGCTATCAATTGGAATAGTGTCTAGAGTCTTAATGGCTTGTATTCAAATAAGCAGTCACTTAAGTGAGGAGTCAATTAAAGTCCACATGGAAGAAGCACACCAGCTTGTGTGATCCAAAGATGGCAATAAAACCCAAATATGACAAAGGGAAAGTATCGGAGCTTAAATTGTAAATACCCAATTTATAGAAGGCTATGGAGGACAGTGGGAGCCCAAAACCCATCTGCAAAGTATCTAGTCAGATTAAACCACTGGCAGACCCCCTCTAGTCATAGGCAAGGGACTCGAACAACATTACTATCAGACAGAGATCATTGTAAACTTGATTATGCTGGATCAAACTTGACACTTGGTCAGTTGACCTCCCTCTTGACCCAACCTGAATGTGTCCTAGGTTCAAGTATTTCTTGTTTATTCCATGGCAAAAATTTCTTCCCTGGCTGTTTAAATATTGATGGCAGTCTTCTCTTTCCTAATCGTCATTTGTATTTTTATCCTTAAGTTATTATTATATTATCCTTGCCATTTAATTTTATTTTTGTTTTTATTGTTTCTATTGGTTTTTCCAGTCTGTGAAGCACAGAAGGAGTAGATACTAGCTGATTACAGCGATAATACCTGGTGCAATGGTTTACTGGGGATGCGGAGGCGAGGTGGGAGATGGGGAGCAGACAATGAATCCAGGAGTAGGGGAGGGGGCACTAGAATTTTATGTACAATTAATTTAAAAAGTGATTTAACCACAGAAGCGTATGACATGTGACTACCACATCAAGAAAACCATGAGAGGGGAAAAAGAAACCACAGGCAAGGGGAAAGAGTTGTTGCCTAGGGCATTGAACTTTTGTCAACAGTGGTAGAATAATTTGGAAAAGGATATCAATAATGGTTGCACAATATGAAGACTATAATCAATGGCACTGAATTATACAAATAGAAGTTGTGGAGCTGGAGAATGTTCTGGTGTGTACATTTTGGCCACAATTAGAAAAAAAATTACATAATTAACAATGACTACAAGGAAGAAGAAAATGTTCTATGAGTATGGTGACAATTGTACAACTCTTCTTGATATGATTGAATTATATGACATGTGGATGAAATGCTAATAAAACTGATAAAAAAGAATGATGATAAAACTCAGACATTTCATGCTTGGATGAATTATGCTGAGCCAAGTTGGTCAATTGCAAAAAGGCAAATAATATGAGAACACTATTATAGATTTTTTTTTAAATCAAGAAAAAATGGTTTTCACACCGAAAAAGCAGAGCATGATGACAACAGAGAAGCTGGGGTGAGGGGAGGGAAACAGAAGTTGGAAGGAAAAAAAAAAAGATGTATTATTTTAAAAAAAGATAATAATATGCAAAAATAGCATAGATACACACATAAACAGATAATAACATAGAGCAATAAAAATAGAACGAAAGAGTCTTGTGTGATGGGAACTTTGTATCTGATTGTTATGTGTAAAAAAAACCCAGAGAGAAACTACAGCCAGAAATTAGCCTCCTTGTTTACATTACGGGCAGGGCAGTTAAGGGAAAAGGTCCTGACTGGCCAATTGAGTGGTTTGATGGAGCACAGTGTCAATTTTGGTTTTTGGAATTGAGAAGAGAAAGGGTATTAAAGGTTAGGTCAGTGTTTGCAACCTTTTTTTCCATTATTGTCCCCCAGAAGTTTTTTGGAGCTTCTGAATAGTGCCAATGGGTAACGCGCTCAGTTCCAAACAGAAAGGTTGGAGCTCTGAGTTCACCCAGAGGCACCTTGCCAGAAAGGCCTGCGATCTGCTGCTGCAGGTTTATAGCCTTGAAAACCAAGGAGACACCGTTCTAGTTTCGGCCCCACCCCCAATTCCACTTTGAGACACAGGGGTCACTGTGACTTGAAATGGGCTCAATGGCAATTAGTTTGGTTTGATTTAAGGAACATTTTAGATAATTTTTCCCATATTCTCTGTCCACTCTCCTTCCTTCTCCTACACACACACACACACACACACACACACACACACCTTAATTTTAATACCACTGTTCATAAAGAGCTACAAGTCATTATAATACCTAGGATATTTTCATTCCCTCGAGAACCAATTTCTGCCCCTTTGGGGAGCAACATTTATTTCTGTTAACAATGCAAGGGCTAGGTTGTTGGATAGGAGGTCATATGCATGCTGAAAAAACTGATAGCTATTCTTGGCAGGCTCATTTCTGCCATAACTGAAATTGGTACTTAGGTTTTACTGGAATATTGGATAGTTAAATGTGAGATTTCCACTTCATTTTGTGATTTCAATAACTTGTTATCTTCCAAAAATTCTTTGGAATTTAACAAAAGCACGATTTCCCTGTAGCAAGTGTAGAAGAATTTAAATGCTTGCTACTGTGGATGTTAATTAGAATATTGGTAAGGAAAAATAATATTTAATGTATCCCTTTCTACATTTTGTGGCTGTTTATCCTGTAAGTAAGGGAATGAGTGCCCTGGTGGTGAGTGGTCCTGAGTTGGGCTGCTATCTGCAAGGTCAGCAGCTGGAAATCACCAGCAGCCCCACGGGAGAACAACTGCGCTTTCTACTCCTGTGAACAGTTACAGCCTCAGAAACGCACAGGGAGTCACTATGAGTCAGCACTGACTTGATGGCAATGAGAAGGGAATGGAGGGTTTACAACTGTTATTTTGCAACTTCTCACTTGGGGGCAGCAAGAATACTTGGGAATCACAGAAGTAGAGCACTTAGCTAGCAGCATGGATAGGATTATACAAATCTCCCACTATGAGAAGGAGAAGAGAACCACTGGCACTGTGTCTACGTGTAAGGAAACATTTACAAAATAAGTAGTAATTATGCTCTACAACATGTTTCTATTTTACTTACTGGATTGTGGTTTTCCAGATAGCCTGGAAAAAAATGAATGAGAGGCACAAACAGGGAGACATCAAAGTTGGCTGGAGAAAACTGGTCAGAGGTTCATGAAACCTAAGCATTTACATAAACCTTGAAATATGAAAAATAAGTCTTTATGTAAACCTTCACATGTGACAAGTAGAGATCAACAGGACAATTTTCCCAGTTGAATTAATGATGTAAATTAAGAAATCAAGTGAAGAAAAACTTGGCATTTTTTGAATACTGATTATAATTTGGTTTGTTGGAAACAGAAATAGATACATACATACATCTATATGAATATAGATGCATGCATATATGTGTATATATACATGAGTTAAAAGGCATTTAGAAAAGACAGAGTTGCAACCAGTTCTGAACATAAGGCTAAGGAGTACACTTCAATCAATAAAGAAAAGCAGATTATTAAAAGCTGTGCGTGTACATGATAGGAAAAAACAAGAAAACACTGGTCTGAGAGGCAAGTGCAAGCCATTTCTGAAGCTGTGATTCGATCAAAGCAATCACTTCTGTTCACGTGGCATGATCTGCATGGGAGGACATTGGACTCGGTGCCGGGGTGCGGAGGAAGCAACGTAGGTTTCTCTTTCCTCCTCGACACGCTGAGTAAGTCCTACTCACTGAGTGAGTCCTACTCGACCCATGAATAAGCAACTGCATGAGCAGTAAACTCACAATCCCAGGAAGAGAATGCTTATGTTCAAGAGCAGCCATATAAGAATATAGGAAAAGTAAGGGAACAACAAGTGATCCAAATCGGGGGTGAGGAGGGTGTAGGAGGCCTGGTAGGGCTTGATCAAGGGTAAT
>NW_022103968.1:65077407-65094260 GCF_000313985.2 Echinops telfairi | reverse complement strand
TATCAAGGGTTCATGAGGGAGGGGGGAACGGAGAGGGAGGGGGAAAAATGAGGAGCTGATGCCAGTGGCTTAAGTGGAGAGCAAATGTTTTGAGAATGATTAGGGCAATGAATGTACAAATGTGCTTTACACAATTGATGTATGTATGGATTGTGTTAAGAGTTGCATGAGTCCCTAATAAAATGATTTTTAAAAATACATAGAAGTAATGCCCAGTTTTCTTCTGATATCCACAAAACAGAAAAAGGGTTTTTAAATGCCTCACCTGTTTCAAATGCTTGGTATTCAAAGGAGTGCCAGGCTGAATCTTTGGGGTTACCATGCATATAATAATAAGTGATAATAAACTGCTCATGCTTCCTAAAATGACACTAATGAATTTCCAAGTCACTTAAAATAGCAGTGGCAACAATTAGTTCTAGATATTGGTATTTAATCAATCTACTTTGTTTGATTTAAAAAAAATAAGCCAAGAATATAGTTATTTTTTTTACCTCCTTTATATGAAGTAAAAAATATATACCTTTATACTTGAATAGAAGCCAAGTTTTTCAACACATTTTAAATGCAGTTTTTGTGGCAAAATTAGGTGCCTCATGTAACCAAGAGAAATTACTGAAACCCAAATGAAGGCTGATCATGATAGTGGGACAAGAGGAAAGTAAAAGGAAATAGAGGAAAGAACTAGAAGACAAAGGTTATTTATAGAGGTCTAAATACAGGCATATACATATGTAAATATATATATATAGGATGGTGGGTAAAAAGATCTATGTGCATTTATTTATAGGTTTAGTATTAAGGCAGCAGATGGACATTAGACCTCCACTCAAGTATTTACTCAATGCAAGAACACTTTGTTCTATTACATTGGCATTCCATGATGCACACCTTCCCGACACAATTGCTGAAGACAAATGTGTGCATAAGCCAATGTGGTGAAGAAATCTGATGGTGCCTGGCTATCAAAAGACATAGCATCTGGGGTCTTAAAGGCTTGCAGGTATACAAGCAGCCAACCAGCTGAGAAGCATCAAAGCCCACACCAGCCTGTGTGACCATGAGGTGTAGAAGGGACCAGATATCAGACATCAAAGAACAAAAAATCATATCAGTGGGTGCCCACATTCCCGATATAATCACTGAAGACAAATGTGTGCATAAGCAAATGTGGTGAAGAAAGCTGATGCTGCCTGGCTATCAAAAGATATAGCAGTTGGGGTCTTAACGGCTTGAAGATAAACAAGTAGCCATCTAGCTCAGAAGCAACAAAGCCTGCATGGAAGAAGCACACCAGCCTGTGTGACTACGAGCTGTCGAAGGGATCAGGTATCAGGCACCAAATAACAAAAAATCATATCATTGTAAATAAGGGTGAATGCAGAGTGGATCCCCAAAGCCCATCTGTAGGCAACTGCACACCCCCTTAGTGAAGGGTTGTGGGAAGGTGTTGAGCCAGTCAGGTTGCAGTGTAGCAACGATGAAACATACAACTTTCCTTTAATTCTTAAATGCTTCCTTCCCCCACGATCATGATCCCAATTCTACCTTACAAATCTGGCTAGACCAGAGGATGTACACTGGTACAGATAGGAACTGGAAACACAGGGAATCCAGGACAGCTGACCCCTTCAGGACCAGTGGTGAGAGCGGCCATACCGGGAGGGTGGAGGGAAGGTGGGGTAGAAAGGGGGAACCGATTACAAGGATCTACATCTAACCTCCTCCCTGGGGGATGGACAACAGAAAAGTGGGTGAAGGTAGACATCGGACAGTGTAAGATAAGAAAAAATAATAATTTATAAATTATCAAGGGTTCATGAGGGAGTGGGGATGGGGAGGGAGGGGGAAAATGAGCTGATATCAAGGGCTCAAGTAAAAAGCAAATGTTTTGAGCATGATGATGGCAACAAATGTACAAATGTGTTCGACACAATGGATGTATGTATGGATTGTGATAAGAATCGCACGAGCCCCCAATAAAAGGATTAAATAAATAAAAAAATCAGGGAAAAAAATTAGGTGCCTTGGTGGATATTTGGGTCGGCTTATGCTCGAGTATATGCATTTTGTGTGTGTATGTGTGTGTGTGTGTGTGTGTGTGTGTGTGTGTAAAACTCTACTCAACATACTTAGAGGTAGCTCGGGGTTTTTAGCTTTATGGTTTGATTGTTGTTGTTAGGTGCGAGAGAGTTGGTTTTGACTCATAGAGACTGTACGCACAACAGAATGAAACACTGCCTGGTCCTATGCCATCCTCACAATTGTTCTTGTTTGAGCCCATGATTGTAGCCTCTGTGTCAATCCATCTTGTTGAGGGTCTTCCTCTTTTTTTTGCTACTTATTTTAACCGAATGAGCCTTGATGGATCCCTCACAGTGGTTATGAGTTGGACTGCCATCCACAAGGTTAGCAGTTAGAAACCACCAACCAACCTACATGAGAAAGACGTGCTTTCTACTCCCGTTAACGGTGCCAGTCTCAGAAACACACAGGGGCAGTCTTGCCCTGTCCTAGAGGGTCACTATGAGTTGGCATCGACTTGATGGCAGGAAGTTTGGTTATTTTCTCTACTTCACCAAACATAATGTCCTTTTCCAGGACTGATAACAAGCCCAAAGTACGTGAGACAAAGTCTCACCATCCTTGCTTCTAACAAACATTCTGGCTGTACTTTTCCCTGACAGATTTGTGTGTCCTTTTGGCAGTAAACAGTACTTTCAGGATTCTTTACCAGAACCGTAATTCAAGTGCATCCATTCTTCTTTGGGCCTCCTTATTCAATATCCAACTTTCACATGCATAAGCGGTAATAGAAGATATCATGGCTTGGGTGAGGTGCACCTTAGTCCTCAAAGTTACATTCTTGCTTTTCCAAGCTTTAAAGGAGTCTGTGGAGCAGATTTACCCTCTGCAATGCATTGTTTTATGTCTTGTGGATCCAGGAAAGAGGAAATCTTTGACAACTTTAATCTTCTCTCTATTTTCATGTGTTACCTATTGGTCCAATTGTGAGGATTTTTGTTTTCCTTATTATTTGTTTAGTTATCATCGATACTAGTATTCTAAGAATTCACTAAAAAACGAAAAGCTTAAAACTTCCCTACTTGATTGTTAGATTAATTACAGAGTATATGAAAAGAGGAGCCAATTTAGCTCGACAAGTTATCTTATATCTGAGAGTGTCTCCTCTGTTCTTATCTTAAACCATGGTATAGTCTGTTTTTCTGAATTTATTGGTTTATATAGCTCTCTAAAGTCTATGAGTTACACAGGGGTAGAAGCCATGTCTTACAAGTTTCTCTATATTTAGCACCTAAAATAGTGGCACACATGTTGGGGTAGTTACATAAGTTCATGTCAACTGGAAGGTATATAAAAGTTAGGGGTGGAGTCTAACCTGTCAATCAGGTCACAGCCTGATGGTGCCTCCTTGTGGGCATGGCCTTCTCAGAAGGAGGATCCTGGGAATCTCCTTCCCCGCTGCTCACCACCACCCCCTCTGCTTTACCTTGCTGCTGCTGGACCCTGTTGCTGCAAGCCTTGTGATGTGGTCACCGCATGGATCCACGAGACTTGCACCCACCAGCCTGTGATCTTCCTGCATTCTTCATCGTTGCAGTGGCTTCGTGAGTCTGAAGAGGGACTTATGGACTTGATCTGGACTGAGTTGGGATGTTTTCCTTTTATATAATTACTTCTTGATATAAAGTCATACACATATACGACTGTCACTAAATTTTTTTTTGTCAACCTTCCTAACACACATGGATATGTACACACTCACACACACGCTCACAGACTCTTGAGGGAAATTGGCCTTAGAAAGACTATGACAGAAAACAACTGCTTTGATCATTAAAACTTCATTACTAGCTTATAAAAATTTACTTGAAGAATTCTTACCTGGCGTGTCATTACAAAATATGCATACATCGCCATGGCACTTCCGTAAGTGATGAAGTAGGTGACCGGCTCCATGATGTCCCAGGAATATTCCCACCAGGTAAGCCGGGCCAGAATGCCAAACTGTGTGGCCATGTAGGCAAGTCCACCCCATAGCACCAAAGTGGTCCTCTTCTCAGCTTTCCTGCCAATCTCGTTTCGTACCTATAGGGTACACAAAACAATAATAAGACATTTTGACACAGAATCAATTTCAAGCTCTTATTTAAGCTTTTATGTTCATTAAACTAGCAGGATTTATAATCAAGACATAAGTTAGTCCCAATTCTCATAATACAGTTTGTCTTCCTAAGAAAACTCATCATTCAATTGCAATTCACAGTGACCCTTTAGGACAGAGTGAAACTGCCTGTTTCTAAGACTGTAACTTTCTACAGGAGTAGAGCACTCACTCCCTTGGAGTGGCCGGTGATTCCAAACTGCTGACCGTGAAGTCAGCAGCCCAATGCATTACCCACTAAGCCACCAGGGCTCCTTCTTCCTAAATAGTATCTATAATTTTCACTCGACAAAATGTCTTACAGGACTATTTTAAAAAGGGAATTATTGTTTTATGTTTCACCCTAGAAACGGCTGGATATGTGGGAATGAATAAGTTAGTTAGACAGTTCTATATCCAACCACAAGATCACTCACTTTGAAGAAGACATTCTACTGTTCCCTCACTTTGGTTACAAAGTTTAATCTATTTTCAATTTTTATTCAAAGAACATTCTAGGGTTATAACAGGGTCGTTCTGAGAACTAGTAAAAATCCCCGAAACACTCTCCCTCCCCCGTTGCTGTCAAGTTGATTCTGATAGAACAAGCCCATTCTACAGGCTAGAACAGCCCAGAGGGCTGGCTAAAGGTGTAGTCTTTACAGAAGCGGGCTGCTACGCTGTTCTCCTGTGATTGACAGGTTGAGTAGCATCCCTACACTTTTATACATCGACTGCTGGCCTTTTGGTTGGTAACTGAGCTCTTAAGCACTGGGCCACTTAGACTCCTTTAAAAAAAATCATTTTATTGCTTTTATACATTTTATACATCAATTGTATCAAGCATATTTGTACATATGTTGCCATTGTCATTTTCTAAACATTTACTTTCTAGTTGAACCCTTGGTATCAGCTCTTCTTTCTCCCCCAGCCCCCATCTTTGTAACCCCTTGATAAATTATACATTATTATTTTCATATCTTACACCGACTGCTGTCTCCCTTCACCCACATTTCTGTTGTTCGTCCCCCCGAGGGAAAAGGGAGGTTACGCAGCATTGATCATTGCGATCAGTTCCCCCTTCCTACCCTTTTGGTATCGCTACTTCCACTTCTGTTCCTGAGGGCTTTATCTGACCTGGATTCTGTGTGCCATGAGTCCTTATCTATACCCGTGTACATGCTCCAGTCTAGCCAGAACTGAAAGGCCAGACTGGGGTCAGGATAATGGGGGGTGAGGAAGCCTCAAAGAACCAGAAAAATATTGAGTGTTTCACAGGTGCTGTCCTGTGCCCTGGCTGATTCCTGTGACCTTTCTGTGAAGGGATGTCCTATTGTCTACAGATGGATTATGGGTCACTGCTCCAACCCTCCTCGTTCTCAACAATATGTTTTTTTTGTTTGTTTTGGGTCTTTGATGCCTGATACCTGATTTTGTCAACTCCTCATGATTGCACAGGCTGGTGTGCTTCTTCCATGTGGGCTTTATTGTTTCCTTGCTAGATGGCCGCTTGTTTACCTTCAAGCCTTTAAGACCCCAGATGCTATATCTTTTGATAGCTGGGCTCCATCAGCTTTCTTCACCACATTTGCTTATACACCCATTTGTCTTCAGCGATTGTGTTGGGAGGATGAGCAACACAGAATGCTAGGCTCTTACAACAAAGTGTTCTTGTGTCTAGGGAGGGCTTGAGCAGAGGCCTCAAGTCCTTCTACTACCTCAATGTGCTGCCATATCAATATATGTTCCTTCTAGCAAGAGTTCTTAGTACACAGTAAATATTGAATAAATTATCATTATTATTTTGTTTTAGCTGGTACATTAAAAATGCTTCACAATTTGGAAACAAGACTTTAAATGTTCCCTTTCACAACAATTTTCAGATTTAATTTATTATTTTTCAATGATCTTAAATTAGAACAACCTTGATTTGTTTTTAAGAAAATTGGAAAAGTAACACATTGACAGTATTTGTGTCCTTCCTTAATCTACATTCCAAAATTTAATTTCTTAAAATAGGAACACTTGTATAAACCAAGGGTAACACATATTCACAATAAAAAAATTGCAAAGTATAAAGAAAAACTATTTGAATTTTTATACATCAATGATAATCCAGCTACTCTATGAGTATTGGTATATAGATAACTTAATATGCACAGCTTTATGATTTGTCTTTACAATATAGCACGAATATGTTTCCATAGCATACTAGAGCAACATAATCATTTAAAATAGCTGCAGAATATCTGTATAATAGTTATTCGGAGCTTAGCTAGAATCACTATCCACTATGCTCAGTGATTAGCAGTGATTCCAATCTTTGCTTTAAAAGTGGTAAATAGAGTTAAGGGCAGGGCACTTAACATTCTGTTATTAAAGTTTCAAATCATTTCCATTAAAAATCCTTCCTTTGCTTCGACTGGAACTTTTTCATGGTTCAGTTCCATTAACTAGAGGAGTATCAATGGACACAGCTCAATTACATAACACTTGGAAGACTAAAAGGAAGCGTTTATGCTCTGGGAAAACGATAGCTGGCGCGAAGAGAGCAAGCTTTGAATGTTTACCTTTTCCAGGGGAGCCAGTTGCTCTCTGAGATCCTCTAGCCGTTCAATAAGCTCCCTTTCTTTGTTTAGCTGGTGCTGCTCAATGCACAATGTGGTGTAGAGCTGCTGGACTAGTGTCTTGACATCGTTCAAGGTCGCTGCATTTTCATGGCTTAAGAGGTCTGAAAGAAAGGGGGTACACTTCAAAATAAGCTTTGCCTTTACTCAAGAGTTGCTATTCCTGATGCTCTTAGGTAGTAAGAATAAAGCATTTCATACACTACAGTAATTTTAAAGCCAATATATACCATTATATTCTTGGGTGTTAAATGCTACTGATGAGTCTACATTAAGGAAAATATTACAAAAAGTAATAATAGTATTCATTAGAGAAAAAAATTAAAGCAATTTATAAAAACAGATTTAATGTCAATTTCATTTTAATGCTTACTAAAATGCAGATCTATAATTTTTTTGTGTGATCTTGTAAATTGTTTTTGGTTAATTTTCCCTTTAGTAATGCCTAAAGAAAAATAAACAGTATTTCAAATTCGCAAATGTTGGTAAATTGAATTACGTGGCTCTTCCTAGTTATATGGTCTTTGTAAACTCTCAAAGGATGAATGGGTTGGGATATGCAAATAAAGTGAATGGGACTCTAAGGTGGGGATTGGTCAGTTTTGCCATTCTGCTGGACACAAAGTGAGCCACCTCAGAAATAAGAATGAGGGAATCTCATGAGCATCAGGCAGAGTCATGAGCAGAGGATGTATTTTAGACCCCAAGAGTCCCATGTGAAGAGAGTGACACCAGAGCATGGGACAGAGCAGCGGTGAGCTTCTCAGCCAACAGAACGAGTAAAGCTGCGTGCCTCTGGAAGAAGGGTGAGTTGCAGAGTGGGGTGCCCTTCTGGCACTAGCCAGTGCTAAAGGAGTTTTGTAACCTTGCCCAAGCAGGGCAGAGGCCAAAGAGCTTTGTGACTGAAGACCAGTCTGCTGTGTCTGCTAGCCTGGCTAAAAATAGGCACTGCAGGCAAACGAGCTGTTAACATTACTGATCCTGTTAACTTTCTTAATGAATCCTATAACCGTGTGTACTGTCGGTGAGTTTTGGGTGGCCGTTAAAACAGATTACTAATCGCAGGAGAGAAGTAGAGTATGGTAGGAAGGTTGGTCAAAATTGGGCAAAGCAGGTAGAAGCATGTCTGACCTCTGCCTCATAGAAGTCAGCATTGGGTTAGTGTGGAGTTGGACACTCCTTTCCCCTTGTGTAGCCGGAGAACGTTAGACACCGCCCCATGTTATTTTTGCATAAATACAAAAGTATTTAAATAAAAAAATGTTGTCTTGTTACAAGATTGCAAAACAAATTAGGTGCCCATTTAACAATTTCTATATACATTATTCAGTGAGATCGGTTACATTTTTCACAAAATGTCAACACTCTCAATTTTTCCATTCTGGTTGTTCCATGTCCATTAATCTAGCTTCCCTACTCCATCTTATCTTCTTATATTTGCTTTAGGGTAAATGTTGACTGTATATATATAGTTTAAAGCAGTACAGTACTCATGTGTGGTAATCATTTTATGAGCCAATCTGTTCTTCAGCTGAGAGGTGACCTTTAGCATGGCTTCAGCTCTAAGTCTAAACGGTATCTCACTCAGGGTGATGGTCACTATAGGGTTCCTCTAGTCTGGCCTTTTGAAAAAATTTGTGTTTTGCTTAACAGTTTTATTAGCACTACATCTACGTTACACAATTCAATAATTCAATCATAACAAGAAGAGTTGTACAATCAGTACTATAATAAATTTTAGAAGATTTTCTTCTCCTTGTACTCATTGTTACTTGTGTAATTATTATTTTTTAATATGCACAACAAAACATTCTCCACTTCAACAACCTCTACATGTAACTATTCACGTAATAATTCAGTTCCACTGATTATACTCTTTGTGTTGTACAACCATTATTGATAGCCTTTTCCAAATTATTTGTTTTGTCTAACATTTGTCTTGCATTCTATCCATGACCCTCTATGATGGCCCTGATCAGAAGGGTTGGTAGTGACAGCTGGGTACCAGCTCACTAGTTCTTCTAGTCTCAAGATGCATGAGGCTAAGGCTCCTATAGACAAGTTTTTTTAGACTTTGGTTTCTTTCTCTTTTCTCCAGACAAGTAGAGACCAGTCATTGTATCTTAGGTGGCTACTTTGGGGAAAAAATTAAGTCCTTAGATGCTATTCACTAGGCTGTAGAACATATTGACTAAGCTGTCCCCTGAGATGATGGTGTTCAAACTTAGTAAACCGATCCCATGAGGTGTCTGATTATGTCTAGGGACTATATGCAATTGTACCCTCTATGTGATAAACATATGTAGTGATATGTTGATAATATGTATGTGTGTGTATATATGTATTCCATATAACTATGTCTTTATATACACATACACAAACACACATATGTGAAGGAACTTAAAATTTTTGTTCCATCAATAATGTTGTCTATAAGAGACACACCTTAGACACAAAGACAAAAATAGACTAAAAAATCCCACCCAAACAAACAAGCTAATGACAATAAAAAAGAGCAAACAGGGCTGATAATATGAATTTCTGATAAAACAGATGCTAAGGCAGAGACTAGCATAAGATACAAGAAGAAAAAAACAAAACAAAACAAAAATACAAGGAAGGACATTATCTAAGAGTAAGGAAAAAAATTTGCTATGAAATCATAGAAACCTTTATTAAACAGAAATACCAAATGTGAAGCTATCATTTTTCAACTTATCCTCCATCACGGTCTATCTGTTCCTTAGCCCATCCCCAAATAATTCTGCACTTTTTTATTTATACCATGTCAAAACAGCAGTTTCAGCATCCTCAGGGAAATGAAATCGTGCTCCTTTTAAGTGTTAAGTGGGAATAAAATGTCTGAAGGGGTGAGAATATGGTTATAAAGTAGATGAGATAAGGTTTCCCCGTAAAATTCCCACAGGGCAGTCCTTGCTACCCTCAAAGAATGAGCAGGTGTACTGCCACGATGACGAGAGAGAGAGAATCCCGTAACTTCCTGGCTTTTTTCTTACCAACACAGAGCGGCTGGTGATTCTGAACTGCTAATGAACCAGTCACCAAATGACACATTCCACTGGGTAAATTTGCTGCACAAGACCTCTCTGAAGTGTTGAAAAGCAAGGATGTTACTTTGAGGACTAAGGTGTGCCTGACAAACCTTGGTATTTTCAGTCACCTCATATGCATGTGAAAGTAGGACATTGAATAATGTAGACCGAAGAAAAATCAATGCATTTAACTATGGTGTTAGCAAATAATATTGAAAGTATGGACTGCCAAAAAGTCAAACACATCTGTCTTGGAAGCAATATAGGCAGCATGTTCCTTAGACTCTGTCTCATGAACTTTGGACATGTGATCAGGAGAGCCCGTCCTTACAGAAGGACATCAGGCTTGGTGAAGCAGAGGGGCAGTGCAAAGGAGGAAGACCCTCAATGAGATGGATTGACAGAGTGGCTGCCATCATGTGCTCAAACATAGATCAATTGTGAGGATGGCGCAGGGGTGGGTGATGTTTCATTCTGTTGTACATAGATAGCGTCATCATGTGTCCGAACTGACTCAATGGTATGCTATTTGTATAACAGAAAGACAAAGGAATATACATATTTTCTTAGGAACTTATAAAGCATCTATGGTAGGAAACAAGAAACCCAAACTAGTGCTTACTGACAGAAAAGGGTTGGAAGACAGGCACAAGAAGACTGTCCCTAAAAAAAAAAAAAAGAAGAAGAAGACTGTCCCTATATACTCTTTAGACTTTTGGAACTGTGAACCTCGTGGATGTATTACTATCCAGAACAACAACAAAATTAATATGTAACCACAATACCTACTAACAGCAATGAAAAGATTCTTAAAAGGGAGACCAGAAGAGATCTGACAGATGTCCAGCACTAGACCCCAGGGTTTTGACAATGCTTCAGTTAAAAATAAGGCTGCTGGTTAGAGGCAACAACTTCTAAACCTTTACCCTGGAATTTTTGTTTACATATAGATAAATGAAGTTATGTAGAGAAGACTGATTTGTTATTGGCTTAACAACAACACCTGGGATGATTAGTGCACGCTTCACTAAAAGTGCAAGTAGATACTTGTAAGTGTTTCCGCACCGGCATCAGTTCCCATGTACGCAAAGGACTGAAAAGCATGGAGGATGCTCTATTGCAAGGGGAATGAAAATCCTTTTCAGCTACTACATCAAATGGGAAGGACTTCAGCAACTCAGGTCTATGCCAAGACATTTTAATTGTGGATATTTGGTTTGCCCCGCTAACCTTTTATTTCAAGCTATTTTATCATTAAGAGAGAAGCAAGGTGTCCAGAACCCTGTAGATAAATGGGGAAAGACTCAGTGGTGACAATCAAAGTGAGTGTCCTTAGCACAAAAACGTATAACCACTAGTGGGATGATAAGGAGCAGGACTAGGAGAAAAGCAGTTGATGAGCTAATTCAACACAGACTGGCTTAAAAAGGCTTTTTGTACTCTCCATATTTTCTCCATTTTGGACTCTTGTATGGATTATAAAATTATCTAATTGTTACAAGAGTTACTTTTCTCATCCTGCAGTGGTTGGGGAATCCAGCTTTACAGAGCTATGGTCAACAGTTGTATACCAGTATGGTATAGAATACCCATGGAGTTTGTAACTAGCCTTACTGCTACGATCTTCCTCCTCCTCCATTTTAGTTTTTTCCTGCCTCTTGCTTCCCACTGGAGCCTTGGTAGCATAATGGTTATGTATTGGGATGCTAACTTCAAGGTCAGCAGTTCAAAACCAGCCACTCTGTAAGAGAAAGACAAGGCTTTCTATTCATGTAGCATCTAAGAAACCCACACGGGCAGTTCTACCTTGCTCTATAGGGTCGCAATCAACTTGGTGGCAATGAGGTTTTGGTCCTTTGGGGTTAAGTACAAGACTGGCCACACTTGAGGATTCAAAAACTTTATAAACGGCTAATCTCAGTATATCCTAAGACTATACGGGTACAGTGCTTGGCTGTTGACCCAAAGGTCTGAGCCCGTCAGCTGCTCTGTTGGAGAACAATGTGGCGTCTGCTTCTCTAGGGCTCAGTCTGGGAGTAGAAATGATGGCTGCGTGGCACCCATGTGAGCTAGCTCCCTGTCCTCAGCAGAGGTGTGTGAAGAGAGCATTCTTATTTTTAAATTGCTGTTGATGAACAAGGAAAAGAATAAATGGGCAAACAAAGTGAAAGTGAATGAAAATTGTATGTCAAAAAAATTTAAAACCTGCCTGAAAGTTCTCCTTCAGTACCTAGTTTATCTTTATAAGACAAAGAATATTTGTCCTTTCGTGTTTCTTCTCATTATCTGACACCAAAACTTACTGTTAACTTCTTCTTCCACTTAATCTTTCCACTAAAAAAGGGTAAAATTAGGGAAGAGGAAATAACTTGTGGGTCTGGAAAATTGGCCCCCCTAAATACAGTAATCACATCTCTGAATAAGAAGTGGTACTTTATTTGACTAAGGAAGAGATGGAAAACAATAGAAATAAATTAAAACCTATTTGATATTTTACTTAAAAAATTGTTGCTAATATGAGCATGAGTATGTGTTAAAAGGAAAATATGGGTTCAAAACACTTTATTTGAGCTTTTGCAAAAGGCATAATCTCTTATTGGGTAACAACACAGCTGAGAGAGCGTTCAGGTATATATTTTAAGAGAAACAAAGTCTTAAAAAGCTCCTCATCAACGCTGCTGTTGTTAGGTGCCTACAAGTTGATTCCGACTTATGGCAACCCTCTGCACCACAGAACAATGCACCATTACTTCTACAGTCTTCCTTGTGTTACATGTGTGTGCTGCAACCAACCATATCACAGCTTGTAGTCAGGAGCACCTTAGTCCTCCAAAGTGACATCATTGTTCTTTAACTTTAAAGAGGTCTTGTACAGCAAATCTGTCCAATGTAATATGTCATCTGTCCCCTCCCCAACATTTTTATTGGCACCTAAAGCCACATATCATACAACTCAATAGTTCCAATCGCTCAATCATATCCAGGACTATACAATCATCACAATAAATTTTAGAACCCCCCCCAGCCATGGTTAAATCACCTGTAAAATGAATTGTGCAATCACAAGCAGTTCTAGTACTCCCTCCCCCCTCCCGCCTTCATGGTTTACTTCTGAAACCCCTTTACCCTCCCTATCTCCTCTACATCCCCTATAAACCCTTGCATCAGTTATCGCTATGAACCCACTACACTGCTGTGCTTCACAAACTGGGAAACCCAAGAGAAGCCATAAAAAATAAAATCAAAACAAAGTGGTATAAGGATAAAATAATAGTAATATAAAGATAAAAATACAAGTAATGAGTAAGAAAGAAAAGACTACCTTCAATATTTAAAAATATTTAAAAAGCCAGGGAAGTCATGGAACACCCAAGAGATATATATTTGCACCTAGAATAAATTCAGGTTGGGTCAATAGGGAGGTCAGCTGACCAAGCATCAAGTTTGATCCAGCATAATCAAGATTACAATTATTTCTGTCTGACGGTAAGGCTATTCAAGACCCTTGCCTGTGGCTGGCGGGGTCTACCAGTGGTTTAATCTGACTAGATACTCTGCAGGTGGGTTTTGGGCTCCCACCGTCCTTCACAGCCTTCTACTAATTTTATATATTTATAATTTTACTCTGATACTTTTACCTTCAACATATTTGGATTTTGTTATTGTCATTTGATTTACTGATTACTGTTTCTGTGAGTGTTGATTATGGATCCAAGAATATATTATTCAACTTTAGAAATTTCACTAATCCAATAGTAAATCTAAATTTAATATATTCTCTAAGCAAGTCACAACAACACTAAAGCAGCAAAACAACAACAGTGAAATAAGCCTGCATTTCTGTATTTATATATACACTAGAAGTAGGACTTCAAGTCCAGTAATTGGGGGAAAAGGCAAAAAATATACTAGCAGTTTTAGCCTACATACTAATTATTCCTATTTAATAAAATCTGATTCAGTAATGTCTTACTGTTTTAAAGGATATTTTCTCAGCAATCTCAACAAGCTTGAAATCTAGCTACTCAGCAACTGGAAAGTTACCAAGTTAACTCATGTGACTCATTCGACATAGAATGGCCCTCTAAGTCAACGGGGGGCTATAAAATGAAAGCAACCACCCGCAGAGAATTTACAAAGAAAAGCAAAACACAGATTCAAAACAGGGAAAAATCACTTCTATTTCTTTGGGTATCCGAGAAAGAGGTTTGGTAAAGGGCCTATTGCGAGGGGGCACCCAAAAAATACCCGGGAAAAAGCTCCCTTGGGTGGAGCTTTTGTAGTACATGTTTCCCCCAGTAGGCGAGCACGGAGCAACTTGCTCGGAGTTAATACACCTAGTGGTTTCTCTCTGGTGACGGTGAATTTTTTCATAAAAGCAGTTCTGCTCAAAGCTTGTTTTCTGGTATGGCTGATTTAAGAGATCAGAGTGCAGTGGTGAAATTCTGTTTCCTGATCGGGAAAAATACCGCAAAAACTATTGTGATGTTGAACACAGCTTACAAGGAGAGTGCTATGGGAAAAACTCAAGTGTATGAGTGGTTTTCTCGTTTCAAAAAAGATGAAATGTCGAATGATGACAAACCCTGTTCTGGACGTCTGTCAACTTCCCAAACGGATGAAAATGCCGACAACATTTGTGCACTTGCGCTCAAAGACCGGCGACGGACAATTGAAGAGATGGGGAAGTTATCTGGACTGTCTTGGAGCTTGGTTCAGCGAATTTTAATGGAAGATTTGAGAATGAGAATGGTTCCTGCAAAATGTGTGCCTTGTGTTCTGACTGACCAGGAAAAAGAGCATTGTGCTTTGAAAGAACAGCTCCAAAGTGACCCAGACTTTTCCCCCAAGTTCATTACTGGTGATGAGACCTGGTGCTATTCTTACGACCCCCAAAGCAAACATTAATCAAGCCAGTGGAAGAAGCCATCGTCACCTTGCCCCAAAAAAGCTCATCAAGTAAAATCAAAGATCAAGACGATGCTTATTTGTTTTTTGCTGTGAGGGGACTAGTGCACTTGGAATTCGTTCCACCAAGTCAGACTGTTAATCAAGCTTTCTATTTAGAGGCTATGAAAAGATAGTGTAACCGTGACAAAAAAGGCCTGATCTGTGGCAGGCAGGGGACTGGTTTTGCCACCACGACAGTACCCCTGCTCATGCAACCATCTCAGTGCTCCAGTTTTTGGCAAAAAACAGCATGCCTCTCTTGCCCCATGTACCTCACTCACCTGACCTCGCTCCATGCGATTTCTTTTTGTTTCCCAAATGAAGAGGGACGTGAAAGGACAGCAATTTGACAATGTAGACAAGGTGAAGAAAAAAATGAGGGAGGTGCTGTCTGCCATCCAAACAAATGAATTTGAAAAATGTTTCCAAGAACGGAGTTGCAGATTTGACAAATGTATTAATTGTAATGGAGAGTACTTTGAAGGTAATAAGGTTGCTTTGTAAAAAAAAGAAAAAAAATTTTAATAAATATCTGGGGAGGGGGGGGTTTGTGTTTTTTTTGGATACCCCCTCACATTTCACAAGTTGATAAAGCCAATGGGCAAGGAATTTTTTTTACAATGTTTCAGTGGACAGCGATACACCTTGTTTATTTTTAATAGCTTTCCCCCATATTGTTAAACAAATGCCATTTTTAGTCCATATGGAGGGAATGGATTTAATTAGAACATGTATTATGGGAAAGAGAATGGGAATGTAGCAGGGCATTTCTATATCTCGGTGGAATCTACGTAGTTTTAGTTAATGCCCTAGCAAAGTGCCAGGTGCTCAGGGAGGTTTTCAATGAAACAGTCTATCTGTTCACAATGCTTTCAGTTGTCTTTGCAGATCACGTTTCTCCAAGTTGTCCAAGGAAAAATAATGTGCCCCTCTCCCATACCTCCACCTCTATCACGGTTACTCTTTACCTCTTTTTGGTGGTCGCACATGGTACGTGAAATCATTGATGACCAGCTTAAAGTCATCCAGGAGGAGCAGGTCTATCCCTGTCGAGGCCGCGACTCGAACACCATCTGTTAAGATGGAAACAAGACTTGTCATGTGCCCATGATTATTCAAGATAGGTCAGGAAGATGCGATCCTCAAAATAACAATTAAAAATGATCTCTCCTCTTTAGTCACCCCTCCCCGCCACCCACACCTTTTATTTCCAAGTCCTATGCTAAACAACCCTCACATGGTCTGAGACTCCTGTTTTTATGGCCTCTGTATGTGATTAACTAACAACCTGCTTTCCATCAGAACTTTATGAATAGGTGAAACAATGGAAATCAGACTCCTGGAGGGAACTGCATAAGCTTCTTACATGAGCCTGTGATGAAATTGGATTGAGTAAATAACCACTGCTTTCTCACCTATGGGACTTCACAGCATAAAACCACTATCAATTCTAATTCATAGTGACTCGCAGCGACTATAGGGCAGAGTAGTAATGCTCCTCAGGGTTCCTCCTTAGGCTTTCGGAAACGGCTCATCTTTCTTCCACAGAGCCGCCAGTGGATAGCCTCGTGCTTTATCCATGGAACCACCAGGGGGCTCTCTTTGTAGGATAGTCACTGATAATATTACTTGGTGAGATGGAAATTAATTGTATTTAAAATGAAAACATAAAGCATAGAAATGTATCAAATTGTTAAACAACCGATGAATCACCAGTACTTCCTGCCCTTGTCATTCAAGTTTTCTTTCAGTCTGAAAATTTTCAAAGCAAAAAAATGGGAAAAATATAAGGCACTTTAACTAAATCAATAAATGAAATGGATGTCACGTCAAATGGGAATTTTTAATACCTTATCTTATAGTCTTCAAATCATGTATTTATTTTAATAAACTTTTTTTTTTCTTTTTTTTTATTTTTTTATTTTAATAAACTTTTATGTGAAACACATAAAATGAGCTAAAAAGAAGACCTCCTATTACATATCTCCAGAGATGACAGCGCAACTATTAGAAAAATGTATACCTTGCCTAAAGCTAATGACAAAAGGTCTCAATAAT
>NW_022103968.1:65071409-65077207 GCF_000313985.2 Echinops telfairi | reverse complement strand
GTGTGTGTGTGTGTGTGTGTGTGTGTGTGTGTGTGTGTGTGTGTAGGGTGGTTTGGGGAGAGAGGGGCAGGCAGGAATTATAATGAGGGTGACGATACCTGGTGAATAGACCGCAGCTCTGTCGATTCCCCGGTCTTCTTCTTGCAGGTGTCGTAAAAACACACCCACGGAGTCCGAGATAGGCTTCAGTGTGAACTGGCAGCGTTCCTGCCGGGATGGCAGTCTCACAGATATCACAGGTAACCCGTTTTGATAAACCACTGTCACATCTGAAGTAGAAAGACCCCAAAACATGAAAATTAAACTTCATAAGTTAATGCCACCTTATAGTCTAACATGTGCTCTACTATTATTTGGGTGTTTTAAATTGTTTTCAAAGGTTTTAGAGAATCTGATGATGCTATGAATTCAGCCCTGAGCCTCATTTCTCATTAAACCAGTCATTTATATATTAAAATTAGATATAATTTATTGCATTACAGATTTCCTTCATATAATCTAATTTTAAAAACAGTTCCAAAAGCTAGTTATTCTCCCTACTTTTGAGCTGAAATAAATATAGTTTCTGTATTCATTTTTCAAAAAAAAAAATCCCACAAAAACCCAAAGTACAAATTAACCAGAAAATAAACTTTAATTCAGTATAACAGAGTATCTCAGTTACCAGCCTGCTATTGTGTGCCTCGAATAAAGAAATCACATTAATTACTTACTTTTGGAACATAGTAACTTGTATCTTATCTAAGAGATTTTGATGAAAAGTTGAACTCCGAAAAGTATATGGTAGCAAAAACAATCAGATCTCTCACAGTGCCCCTTGCCAGATGATAGTAAGTTAGTTCATGGAAACTAAGAATTCTGACTGTCTCAGAATTAAATTCTGTTTTGATTATTACATCAAAAGTGAAAAGAGTATAAAACCAAGTTTCAATTTCAAAGGTGTCTGAGAGGAGGCAATCTCCAGGAGCTCAGAGGTTTCCTAAATGCCTGCTGAGAAATGGACAAAGCTTTCATTCACGACTAGCCCACAGAGATTTTCTGAAGCAAAACTCACAAGGGCCGTTTCAAAGCAACAGTTTGACTAAAAGTCTGCCGGGTTGTTCTGCCAAACCCACAGTAATGAGGATGATCTCTTGAATTGCAAAATTATGCTCCTTCAGAGAGCCTCAAATATTTCTCACAGTAAATCAAGTCGTGATTAAGTTCCTCCTTGGACAAACGTTCTGTCCAACCAAGTGGAGAGACGTTTTACATTTTGGTCTTTCCTTGATATAACCTATTCTCATGAAATCAATTTCGTAGTAGCCAGCAATAATTCTTTCAGGACTGCTGGAAGACCCTTCAGTGCTAGTATGTGTTAATGGAAGAAAAAAAAAAAAAGCACTGAGTTATGACAAGGGGAGCCCTTTCTATTATGTGGCAATCTGAAGGTGCAGGCTACTATGTTTGGAAGATGCTCCTAAATCTTTACAGTTGAAACAAAAATGTTTTTCTGGCAGCGTTTTAGCTTAAAAACTTAACACTCTCAAAAACATTGGTGGCCTTTAATACTTAACTGCCTTATTTCCCAAAGAAACGCACACACGAGGCATTTTTCTGTAACTATGGCAACATGCACATTAAGCGACAAACTAGAAACTAACTCCTTAGAGGAGCAGCAGTTGAATCGCCGAGGGAAGGATGGTGATTCCTTCAAAACTTGCTTCCCGATACCTTATGGAACAGATGATGCCATCTCCAATTTGATATGATTTCACACCAAACAACTAGTTCAACAACAGCAATATAAAAAAGTCTTTCTACGTCGGACAGTGTAAGACATGACAAAATAATAATAATTTATAAACTATCAAGGGTTCATGGGGAAGGGATGGGGAGGAGGGGAAAAATGAAAAGCTGATACCAAGGGCTCAAGTAGAAAGCAAATGTTTTGAGAATGAGGACGGCAACAAATATACAAATGTGCTTGACACAATGTATGTATGTATGGATTGTGATAAGAGTTGTATGAGCCCCCAAGAAAATGATTTAAAAAAAAAGTTTTTCTAATCTCAAGGGACTATTCTCGTTCTTCCATTTCTTGATCATTTTATTATTTTAGGAGAAAGTGCACACAGCAAGTTAGGTTTCCCACTAGACAATCTATACTCAATGTGTTTTATACATTGCGTACTATCCCCACCATGTGTAAGCACTCTCCCGATGTCCCCCAGCATTCCTCGTTTCTGTCTCCAGTTTCCCTGCCTCTCCTCGACTAATCTTTCCTTTCATGCCACTATTGCCTCGTTGGTGTGCCACAGTTGATTGTTTCTGAGGAGCACATCGGTGGCGGTGGTGGCAGTTCTGCTAGATGCTGGCACGGTGGCTCTGCCACACAGCAACCTCGGGCACAACAGAACAGAGCCCTGTGCTCCTGCACCACCAGCAGAATCACTCTTCTGCCTGAGCCCAGGGTCGCGGCCCACGGTCTCAATCCATCTCCTGCTCCTTGGCGGTCTTCCTCTTTTTCCTTGACTTCCTACTTTACCAAGCATAATGCACTTTTCCAGAGACTGGTCTCTCCTGATTACATGTCCAAATTATGTGAGACAAAGTCCTGCCACCCTTCATTCCAAGGAGCATTCTGGTTGTACTTCTTCCAAGACAGATCGGTTTGTTCTTCTGGCAGTCTAAGGTACTTTCAATATTTTTCACCAATCTTCTAATTCAAATGCACCAGTTCTTCCACAATCTTTTTTATTCACTGTCCAACTTTCACAAGCATCTGAAGTGATTGATAATACCATGGTTTGGGGTCAGGCGCACCTTAGTCTTTAGAGTAATGTGTTAGTCTGGGTACTTTAGAGAAACAAATCCACAGATACTCATGTATGTATAAGAGAGTTTTATATAAAGGGTAAGTGCACATCAAGAAAACATCCCAAGCTAATGTTGCCCAAGCCCACAAGTCCAACATTAACCCATATGTCCAACACCAATCCACAAAGTCCTCCTCCATCTCACAAAACACACACAATGATGCCGACTGCAGGAGGAAAACCAAGTCAGTGAATGTGTAAGCATCTCAGTGCTGGCAGGAGTCTCCACACGGCTGCTCCAGCACCTGGGGCTGCATTAGGGTAGGTCCATGCAGCTTCTCCTTTGGGGATGTCTTGCAGGAAGTCAGCCTTGCAAGCTGAAACAGGGAACTGGCCAAGGCAGCTGCACCCTGATACGACCATCACAAAGCAAGAGACCCGAGAACTACAAAGGCGAGGCTCACCGAGCCATTTCTCCCTGTCCTTCAATTAACCCCACCTGTGTTTATCGGCCAGGTGGGCACAGTAAACTACCTCACGTACCATCTGTGGTTCAACACTTTAAAGAGGTCTTGTGCAGCAGACTTTCCCTAAGTAATATGTCATTTGATGTCTGAATTGCATCTTCCATGAGCACTGGATGTGGGTCCAAGCAAAATGAAATCCTTGACAACTCAGTCTTTTGTTTATTTATCAGGATGTTTAATTGATCCGATTGTGAGGACCCTGGTTTTGTTTACATTGAGTTGCAATCCACTCTGAAGGCTGCAGTTCTTGATCTTCATTGCCAAGTGCCTCAGCTCCCCTTGCTTTCACCGAGAAAGGCTGCATCGCTACTGTATGTCGAAGGCTGTTAGTAAGCCTTCCACTAACCCTTATGCCGAGTTTTCTTTATATAGTCTAGCTTCTCAAATTATTTGCTCAGCATACAGATTGGATAAATACAGTGAAAGGATACACCCTTGCCACACTACCTTTCCTGATTTAAAATCATGTACTGGTCCCAGGTTTGTTTGTGTAACTATGTTGTTATTGGTTACAGTATTATTTGGAAGAAATACAGCCAGGGTGCTCCTCAGAGACAAGAACAACACGGTTTCATCTTCGGCACTTTGGCCATGTCAGGGGAGAACAGTCCCAGGAGAAGGCATCGTGCCCAGTCAAGCAGAGGGGCAGTGAGGAAGAGGCAGGCCTCAACAAGCTGGACTGACACCGCGGCTGCAACCCTGGGCTCAGACAGAAGAAAGGTGTGAGGCTGGCTCAGCACCAGGCATGTCTCGTTCTAGTACATGAGGTTGCTATGGGTTGGAACGGATTCGATGGCACCTAACAACAACAACGATTATTTATTTGAAAGGTAAACCTTGGGAAGTAGCTTCAGTTCCAGGTAAAAAGGGTGTCTTTGCATGATAGTTGCAGGGGTTGCTGCAGTCTCTATCAGTTCAGGAAATCTGATTTTCAAAGATGAATTTAGGTTTTGTTCTATACTTTTCTCCCAATTTAACCAGGAACTTCTATTGTATCCTGGCCAGCATGGTTGTTGTCAGTGGTGGCCTATCCAGTTCTCCTGGGCTCGGGCTAGAGGAGGCTGTGATTTGTGTAGTCTGTAGTGCCGTGCACTAATTGCTTCTTTGAATCTTTGGTTCTCTTTGCTCTTAACCAGAACAATTGTTTTGTAGAAGGCTGCTTGGAAACTTTTAAGACTTCAGATGCTAATTACCAGACTAGGACATAGAATATTCTCCTCCTGAACTGAAATGTCTACTTACAAAATAAAAGGTGAAAAATGAACAGATAAGGTGCGCCCCCCTTCAACTATTCCAACTTCGTATTTGTGTTGGTGAGGACTTTGTTACATAAAAACACTGAGCCTGTGTCCTATCATTTTCAGAGATTAAACATTTCTTCTCTCGTTGCCTAGGAGTTCCTAAATTGGAAGGAGCAATATACACTGATGGAGTAGATTTCCTTTAGCAATGAGAAAATATTTTAGGCTCCCATAAACAATATTTATAGGGGTTACAACTGTGTATTGCAGCAGCCATTAATAAGGCAGCTTGAACTAAAAAAAAAAGTTGCAATTCTCCCAAAGCTCTTTTAAAAGCAACAAGAAAAATGTTAAAATACATAAAGACCTCTTTCAACTCAAAGACTTGAATATACTTTAACAAAGAAGATGCTCAAACACATGGAATATTCTCTAGAATGTTCATAATCAAGATTGACCGTACAAAGTGTTGGGCACTTATATAATGCTAATGGGGACGCTAAGTGGTACAGACATTGGGGAAACAGGATAGTTAAGCACATACTTATCATATCCCTTAACCATTCAATTCTGAGGGTACTACCCAAGAGAAATGGAAACATATGGCCACATCATGGCGAATGAATAAACATTGATAGCATCAGTCATAATAGTAAAAAAAATTTAAATAATGCAAATGTCCATTTTTTGATTCATTAACAAATGTGGTATTTCCATGCACTGGACTATTGTTCAGCATTAAAAATAAATAAATGTCAATCTTTGTGATCAATTCCCCCTTTCTCCCCCTACCTTTCCCTCATCCTCCTGGTATCTCTATTCTCATTATTGGTTCTGAGGGGTTTATCTGTCCTGGATCCCCTGTGTTTCCAGCTCTTATCTGTAGCAGTGTACATGTTCTGGTCTAATCAGATTTGTAAGGTAGAATTGAGGTCATGATAGTGGGGGGAGGAAGCATTAAAGAACTAGAGGAAAAAAAAAAAAAGAACTAGAGGAAAGTTAAATGTTTCATCGGTGCTACACTGCACCCTGATTGGTTCGACTCTTCCTGGTAATCCTTCTGTGAGGGGATGTCCAATTGTCTACAGATGGGATTTGAGTCTCCACTTCCCGCCCCACCCCCACCCCCCAATTCACATTGGTATGATTTTGTTCTGGGTCTTAGATGCTTGATACCTGATCCCATCGACATCTCATGATCACACAGGCTGGTGTGCTTCTTCCATGTGGAC
>NW_022103968.1:65059993-65071309 GCF_000313985.2 Echinops telfairi | reverse complement strand
TCTTCAAGTCTTTAAGACCCAAGACACTATATATTTTGATTGCCCCTCCTACCGGGGGGACGGACAACAGAAAAGTGGGTGAAGGTAGACAGAGGACAATGTAAGATATGAAAATAATAATCTATAATTTATCAAGGGTTCATGACGGAGGGGAAAAATGAGGAGCTGATATCAAGGGCTCAAGTAGAAAGAAAATGCTTTGAGAATGATGATGGCAACATATGTACAAATGTGCTTGACACAATGGATGAATGTATGCATTGTGATAATAGCTGTAAGACCCCTCAATAAAAGTATTTAATAAATAAGTAAACAAATAACAGTATGTGCTAAGTAGAGATTATATATAAATTCATAGCTATGACTGGTTCTGGGAGCCAGACATACACCTCCAAATTTCAAATTTATTTCTTTACTTTTTAAATAAAAAACTTTAGTGAGATGATAGCTTTAAGCAGTTGCCATTCATCATTATGACTCATGGCAAACCCCCATGTGTGTCAGAGTAGAACTGTGTCATAGAATTTCCAATGTCTGAGGTTTTGAAAATGGAGCTCTGGGCTTTCCTTCCCAGGTCATCAATGGGTGGACTCCTCAATCTTACAGGTTGGCAGTTAAGCACATTAACATTCCCGCCCCTCTGACAGTTTAAAAAAGTACTCCCTTTCGCTCTCCATAATGTCCTGGATTGGATGATATATTACACAATCCCTCTGTCTATAACAGAATAGACTCTCCCATCTGTAACTATCATTAACCTGAAGGAAAACTCCCAAAGGCTTTGAAGATTTTAAGTAGGTATAAATCACAAGCATACAATTTTCACTGCCAATCATTTTACAGTTGAGTATTGTGTTAGCCAGGGTAGACTAGAGAAACAAATTCATGGGCACTCATATGCGTATAGGAAAGAGCTTTATATACAAGAGCAATTGAATATTGAGAAAACATCCCAGCCCAGGTCAAGTCCATAAGTCTGATAGCCCATCTGTCCAATACCATTCTATAAAGTCCTCTTCAGATTCACAAAACACATGTGTGTTAGACAGGGTTCTCTAGAGAGATAAAACCAAATTGCTGATAATTTAATATATTTATTTATAAAGATAATTAGATATATAACAAGAAATGAGCTGTTGAATCATATACAGATAAATATATAATACAAGAAATAAACAGTTAAATTATAAAGCACTACAAATGGCTCAATACAACTCACTCCCGTGAGAGAGAGTTGTGAGAGACTAGCAGTCCTTCAAGTCTACTCTGCTGCCAGATCTTCCTCTATTTATAGAGTGAGCTAGGCTATGTCGGCAAAGCAGCCAATCAGAAGGCAGGTCACCAACTGCCAGCCAGGTCACCAACTGCCAGTCCCCAGCTCCAAAGATGTCTTAAAGGGACCTCAACTTACAGCGACACAGTCCACAGGCTAGGCATCCCACAGGTAGTGTAGCCTTTAAATTGTGGCACAGAACAAGCAAGGCAGCCGCACATTGGTCCGATGATCAAAGAGCGAGAGACAAGAAAGACGAGGCTCACCAAGCCATTTATCTCTCTGCCCTTCAGTTAATCCCACTTGTGATTATCGGCCAGGCTGGCACAATAAACTATCTCAACATGCAATGATGCCAAATGCAGGAAGATCGCAGGCCGGTGGGTGGGAAGTCTTGTGGGTCCAGTGGCATCGTAAGCATCTCAGCACTGACAGGGGTCTCATGTGGCTCCTCCAGCTCAGGGCACTAGCGTAGTTCCATGTGTCTTGTCAGCTGCAATGTTTTCCAGGGAGGGAGCAGAGAGAGAGAGAGAGAGAGTGTCTCCTGCCTCCCAGGAGGAATACCAGGGTTCCCAGAATCCTCAGGAGAAGGCCATGCCCACAGAGGCTTCATTGGCTATTACCTGATTGACAGGCTAGACTCCACCCCTTTACATTTAATCCTCACAAATTGACAAATGATTATATAACTACTACAAGTATGTGGAGCACAGAAAAATGAAAATGAAGTATTCAAGGCCACCTGTTTTAGATTATGGATCTAAAATACCAATGCAATACTATTTGTAGAATTGTACAAGCTTCTAGTGGGTAAGTACTATTTCTACAGGGTAAATATATTTTTCTCTTGAAAGTAATAACTTATCCCTATTTTGGAGATGAGGAAAATAAAATGTTGAGAACTTAATTATTTTGCCTAGGTTTATAAGGCTGTTAAGTGATAGGAATGGGATGCAATCTTAGGTCCGCCCTTAATCTCTATGCATAATGTTTCTCATGCAAGGAAATATGGGGTGGATATGGATATGTGCATTGGGTGAAATGTATCCAAAGGGATTCCACGGGTTAGTCTGAGGGAGTCTATGGCAGCTAGAAGGAGCCCTGGCGGCACTGTTGATTAAGTGTTGAGCCACTAACAGCAAGGTCAAGTGCTTCAGACCCATCGGCCACTCCGCAGGTGAAAGATGAGGCCAACTTACTCCTCCTCTCAGAGTCCGGAAACTCCACAAAGGGTTTCTGTGAGTCACGAGTTGACACCATGGTAGTGTTTGGTTTTTATTTCCTTTGGATAATCACTATTGAATTGTCATGTAAACTTTTCTAGGTGCATATACGAATTTTTCTATGAGTCTAGATCTTTCACTAGATCTCAAAAGTATATGTGATACTCCCATCCACCCCCCATCAAAATTATGAACCCATTAGACATGAAGCTGCTATGAGTTGGAACTTGATGGCAGCGAATAGCAACTAAAATTAAGACTGCTTCAGTAAGGAGGCTAGATATTTATGGCTCTTTATTTCACATCAGTAATCACAATAAGAAATTACTTAGAGCAGTGTATGCTGGTTATTCATAGTAGGTATGTACAACCAACCATACCACTGAGTCGATTCTGTCTCACAGAGTTTCGAAGGCTGTAAATCTTTATACGAGACGACCTCATTTTTCTCCTGTGGAGCAGCTGGTGAGTTTTGAACCACTGACATTGTGGCTAGCAGTCCAATGCTTACCCAACAGCACCAGCAGGGCTCCTTTATAAAATACATGTAGCTAATACAATCATATTAGTACTTTTAATACCAATCGTTAAGAACTCTATAGAGCATAGCTCTACTCTGACACACATGGGGTCATCATATGTCAGAATCAATTTGCTGGCAACTGACAAGCAAGCAAACAAAAAGGATCATGTTCTTACTTGAATTAGAAAACAACCTAGCATTCGCCACAAAACAGTAAATGTTTGTCACTGGTTGCTAACCTATTTATTGATGCACCTGTGCATTAAGTAGCCTTTTCTCACACGCTACCTTGACTTACGGTAGAATAAATTTAGAAGTATAAAATTTAAAGACTGTTGTAGAATTTAGGAGTAGTAAGGACACTGAAGAATCCTGGTAGTACAGTGGGTAAGCATGGCAGTCTGCTTCCGTAAAGACGAAAAATCCACTGCCATTCAGTTGATTGCAACCCATAGCAACCCTCTAGGATGGAACAGAACTGCCCCATAGGGTTTCCCAGTTTATACATTTTTATGGAAGTAGACTACCATATGCTTCTCACATGGAGTGGCTAATGAGTTAAAACTGTTGACCTCTCGCTTAGCAGCTGAGCATCACCTGAACTCTTTCTATGAGCTGGTATTGACTTGATAGTGAGTTTATGTGCAGACATATTACGAGACTTTTTTATTTTTTCAAGATAATGTACTTTTAGCTTAGAAAAAAAGAAATTCCCTTAATCACTCATGTAACAAAGGGACAACCCAGCAGCATTTATGTCTTGGATAACAGTAAGTCAGTATAATTGTTAAAGTGGTGAAATACTTCTATTCAATTGTTAACATACATAGTGAAAGTGGTGAAATACTTCCACACAGACTGGTATGCAGAATAATAGCATCTGTATTAAATAGTAAAATTAATAATCTAAATTCTAATATGAATTTGTTAATTTATGTTAAATGCCATTGCCAAAACAACTACTGTTGTTAACACCACTTGTTATACTGAATAGTTTATTAAACATAAATTGATATACATAGAAACTAAATATGTAACAATTTTAGATAATATTAAAAGGCTAGACTTTTTTTTTGAATGAGACACAAAAGCTGAGAGAAGATTCAACACTATAAATAGTACTTTCTCATTAACAAAAATGTTCTCTTTCTTAAAATGACCCAGCAATTTCAGTGCAGGAAGATAACGGGACCTGGGAAGTAGTGCTGATATAGATATGGATAGTACCCATTTGGCTGCTTTAATGAACCAAGATCGTGTCAAGGTTAAGAATGTGACCCACCTAGATTGGCAGTTCAAACCCAGCCACTACTCAGGAGAAAGATGAGGTAGCCCATCTGCTCTTGTAAAGATTTATAGCCTTGGAAACCTGATATAGAGGCATTACCCGATGGCAGTGGGTTTAGTTGGGTTTAAGGGATAAATGGAGTAGGCAGCATGGACAGGTAGCATTATGATCATGTGGGAAGTACTGGTATCTCAGTACCTAATGAACCTTGATTGGCGTAACACATCTACTTGCCCTTTCACCCCAACAAAATGCTAAGTGCTGCTTTTAGTTTTTCATTTATATCCTAATTGATGTCCCTTAATTCGTTCTGTATGTCTCTAGATATCAGGAAAAAAATTCAGTTAACATTTTCCTTGTTTGATTTGAGTCTATTTTCCCTTTTAATCTTCCAAACTGTCAGTGAATAACTACATTAAATATCTCTTCCACATGTAGAGGACGAGAAATATGACTAGATTTTCTATATATTCAAATAACTGAGGCATTTGGGGGAGGAGGAAGAGTTAGATAACATTTCAAGTATCTATACTGATTTAATACAGGGGACCCTAGGGTTTTCATGCTTAATTTTTGAGTTTCTTCAGTGGTTTTTGCTCTGTCTATGAATTAATGTCCAAAAGCCTAAACTTGAGAATTCTACCAACTAGAAATATACTTAACAGTCAATCCTACACCAACTAACCCAAAGTGAAACTGTAAGAGGTAAGATAAGAGAGACGACTAGGAGATCCCTGAGCAAATGTACTCCTCTTGGAAAAACAGCCAAACTTGGCTCCTGCTGCCAATTTGTAGCATCAGGAATATTTACAAAAGGGTGCCAGTGCTTCCCAAAGATCCGCTGAGACCCCTTCCTGCATCACACGAGAATACTGCAGCCCTCGCTGAAGGGACAACGAAGACAAGCGGGCGCAGGAGAGCCCAGGCTTTGAATTGCTCCTCTCAGCTCTGATGCCATTGAGAAGCTGGTGTGTTTGGCCACAAAACAGTGTAAAAACTGTGAAGCAGCCCTGAAAATCTTGGTGCTTGTCATAAGGAGACATTTCTCCTTGGGATTTAGGTCAGACTTCATTGCTGTTGCTCATTCTAAGATGATTCTTAAAAGTCAGCTAGCCAGAATGCTTCTGGAAGCCTGCAGCTTCCCCATCTTACAGTATGCTCCCCAAAAGTATTTCCGCAAGCTGGGCCCCATATGCCCATAGAGTAACAAGATGATTGACTTACTGTTGTTACGTGCTGTTGCTTCTGACTCACAGTGACCTCTGTCTGCACAACAAAACACCACCACGATCCTGCACCAGCCTCACAATTGTTCTTATAATTGAGCCCATGGTTGCAGCCACTGTGTCAATCCACCTCATCCAATACCTTCCTCTTTTTGGCTGCCCCTCCACAAGGTCAGCAATTAGAACCTACCAGTAGTTCCGAGGGAGAAAAATGGGACATTCGACCTGGTAAACAGGTACAGTCTTGGAAACTCGGAAACTTACAGGGACAGTTCTACCCTGTTCTATAGGGTCGCTATGAGTCAGTACTGACTTGATGGTAGTGAAAGGTTTTTTTTGAGTTGTCCTCCCACTCCCCACCAGGCATGAATGATGTCCTTCTCTACAGACTGGTCCCTCCTGACAAAGTCTCAGCATCCTTGCCTCTATGGGGCATTCTGGCTGTACTTCTTCCAAGACAGATCTGTTTGTTCTTTTGGCGGTCCATGGTTCTTTCAATATTCTTTGCCAACACTATAGTTCAAATGCATACATTTTTCTCAGGTTTTTCTCATTCAATATCCAACTTTCACATGCATATGAGGCAAACGAAAATACCAGTTCAGGCAACTGAAAAATGGCTTGGCTCTGGTGTACTTTAGTCCTCAAAGTAACATCCTTGCTTTGAACACTTTAAAGAGGTCTTGTGCAGAAGATTTACCCAATGAAATGTGTCGTTTGCTCTCTTGACTGCTGCTTTCATGAGCACTGATTGTGGATCCAAGCAAGATGAAATCTTTGACAACTTCGATCTTTCTTCCATTTATCATGATGTTACCTATTGGTCTAGTTGTGAGAAATGTTGTTTTCTTTATATTGAGTTGTAATCCACACTACAGGCAGCAGTCTTCGATCTTCATCAGCAGGTGCTTTAAGTCCTCCTCACTTTTAGCTAACAAATTGTGCAATCAGCATATTGCAGGTGTTATTTAGCCTTCCTCCAATCCTGATGCCGCATTCTTCGTCATGTAATCCAGTTTTTCTGATGATTTGTTCAACGTACAAATTGAATACGTATGGTGAAACCCTGACACACACCTTTCCTGATTCTACACCACATGGCATTCCCTTGTTCTGTTCAACAACTGCTTCTTGATCTGTATCCAGGTTCAGCATGAGCACAATGAAGTGTTCTGGAATACTCTTTCTTCTGAAGGATACCCAGTTTGTTATGAGCCACACAGTTGAATGTCTTGGCACATAGAATGAAGCACAGGTAAACATGATGCTTGAGTAGACTGTTAAAGCATGATTTTTACAAATGTCAATCAAAATCTTTCTTTGTAAGTTCCTGAATTTTCTGTACTTAAATCTTGTGGGAGAAAGCAAAAACCTTTCACTGGAATGCTTTAGTGAATTCCCTCTAACTGCTGCGTGATACATATCCATTCTATGTTTTTAATAAAGCTCTTTCTTTGCTTTTGTTTTAACAGAAACTCCAGCTTGCTCATTGATAAGACCCACTGGTTAGGAAATAGCACACATGGTGCTTCTGTGATCGTAACTATGTCCACAGTTCTGAAACATAAAGGAAAAACCAGAGAGCTCTTTTGCTGGGGGTCATAGCATCACCAAGGTGGGCTCGTGCCGAGGTCTTCCTACTGCTAGGAAGCTCTGTAGCCACCAATGGGACCAGAAGAAAAAGCCCAGTTAGGCACAGCTCTGAAAACCAGCCTCTTTGACGTTGTTTCCCATGTGAAGGGAATTGTGCTGGAAAAAGTGGGAGCGGAAGCCAGACAGCCAAATCCCACCATTAGGAAGTGTGTTCAGCTGATCAAGAATGGCAAGAAAATCACAGCCTTCGTGCTCAACGATGGTTGTTGTAATTTTGTTGAGGAAAACGAGGAAGTTCTGGTGGCTGGATTTGGCCGCCAAGGTCATTCAGCAGGTGACATTTCTGGAGTCCGTTTTAAGTTGTTAAAGTAGCCAGTGTGTCACTTTTGGCCTTATACAAAGGCAAGAAGAAAGGCCAACATCAAAAGTTTTGATGGTGAACATGTAATTTTCATTGACAGGAAAAAGAAAAAAAGACTCCAGAGTAATATTCCATGATGAATATTTAAATTAATATGTAAAGGGTCTATTAGTTTTTCATCCTGGCTTCTCTAAATTCACTAATGTATTAAGTAATCCTTTTCCAAAATTTTCTTCTCTTCTTTGGCCCTCTTCTCTGACTTCTAAGCCTTCCTTTAGTAAAAGGATATTGCCTATAAATCTATATGTCAGTTTGGGAATTGGAAATATTGTGCTACAGAAAAGAACATCAGCAAAACCACATAAAAAAATGGGTTTGCCAAAACTCACCATCAGAGGGCGCAGCAGTACTACAATAAACAACTCCCAAATTCTGCCAGGAAGAAAGCCTCTGGGGCACCTAGAAAAATAAAGAAGAAACATTTACTCTTCAAAGAACAGAGTAGCAAATGTTAGCCACACATGTATGTGCATATAAAACACAATAGTTTTCGGATTCCTTCAGTAATGTCCATTCTTTACGCTGTTGTTAGGTGCCCGTGAATCCGTGCTGACTCATAGTGACTGTGTGTTCAACAGAACAAACACAGGCTGCCGGGCCGGGCACCATCCTTACAATTGTTCTTATGTTAGAGCTCATATTCTTCATAGAAACGTTTGAAAGTACAGATCAAAGACATCAAGCCTGAAAGCTGCTCTCGTTTAAAGATAAAGCAGAGAACATTTTGGAGTCTTTCATTATCATACACAAACAACTCAGAGAAGGAGGGTGAGAGAGATCACACAACTTGAAGAAGGTGGTAATATGTCGCTGAATGGTACATGTAGAAACTGTCAAACTGGTGTGTGCTTTCACCATGCACATTCTCAACGATGACAAGAGTAAATCACTAAAAAATGACATACAAACACATTTATGCACACACACGAATGGAATACACTAACTCACTATCAGTTGTCTCATTACCTGACTTTACACACTTCACGACAATAACAAAACCAAACTCACTGTGACCCCACAAGGCAGGTAGAACTCAGTATCTTTTGGATTGTTGAGACTGTAAATCTCGACGGGAGCAGAAGGCTTTGGGGAGTTACAACTGGGGGTTTTGTGGTTAGCAGGCCAACATGCAGCCCACTACGGCAGCTGCAGGGATCCAACAAAAACTATGACCCAACGATTGCACATCTGGACGTATCAAACACTTAGATATGAGTTGAAAGTAAATGGTGGCTGTGATGGTTCAGGTTATGGGTCAGCTTGACTGGGCTACTGATCTCAGTGGTCTGACCGTTATGTAACGATGCAAACATCTCCACTTTGTGACCTGAGGTGATCACCCTCCCTTTTCACATAAGACAGATTTTATATAATGACTCAGCCTATGTCAGTGAGGAAAGTGTGTACTCACAAAATTAGAATTACACAAATTGTTTTTTCAACTTAAAAAAAACACATTTAATATTGGTTTTAAGCATTATCAGTTCTGAACTCTCTTGCGTCGTCTTCTTCCTTTTAGTTTCGGTCCATTTCCTTCCTAGCTGTATCATACATTCTTTTAGTAGATCAGTTAGCTTATTTTTTTATTCTCTTTTTTTTAACTTTGGACAGGCAACTTCATTCCTCAAGTCCTCAATCATTACTTTCTGAGTATTAGAAAAAAATCACTCACATCACATCTGCTTTTGCCATCTCTTCAAAGAGTAAAGTCACTATGGATCTAGGTTTGGTGTTCAGGTTTTCATAACAAAACTAAGTTTTAGAAAGAATACTGAATTTGGTTCTGATTTGTCAAGTGCTTGATTCATTCCATCATACCTTCTACTTTCCAAACTCCACAAAGTAACAATGAAGGAGGAAGAAAGGAAGGTTTGAAACAACGGAAAACCAATATGCTGGCCTCAGACTGTATATCTACTCCAAGCCAAGGCACGTAGGACTCTACAGTAATACATCTTTTAACAGAGACAGCTATGGCTCACAGCAGACGTATGCTTCACGTAAGTATCATTAAACTCATCTCCTTCCACTTAAAAGTGTATGCAGCAATATGAGGGTGATACTTATAAAAATGTAAATAAATCTCTTAGCATTACGTGTGGCCTAATTTACAGCTGATGGTGGCACATTTAACATGTCTTGATATTGTCACTGATGACCTCTATCTCTGAGTTAATGTATAAAAGGCTTGTTGATATTTTCTGAAGAACACTGAAATTATTAGAGATAATTCACCTTTCCTAGACCCTCCCAGATGACGTCTTTAATTACACTGGAAACAAAACAAAATTTTATTTCTTAAGTGTTACCAAACAAATATATAGGTCTTTTTCCTTTTTTAATCTCTAGAAATTTATAGTCTAACAAGGCCAATGAAAACAAAATTATTCCAGGAGTGTAAGGGGAAGGTGGGGGGGAGAAAGGGGAAACTGATCACAATGATCTACTTATAACATCCTTCCAGGGGGATGGACAACAGAAATGTGGGTGAAGGGAGACATAGGTCAGTGTAAGGCATGAAAAAAAAAAAACAACTTATAAATTATTAAGGGTTCATGAGGGAGGGAAGGAGGGGAGGAGAAGGAGGGGAAAAAGTAAGCCAAGGGATCAAGTAGAAAGAAAATGTTTTTAAAATGATGATGGTAACAAATACAAATGTGCTTGACACATGGATGGATGTATGGATTGTGATAAGAGCTGTACGAGCCCCCAATAAAATGATTAAAAAACAAAACAAAATTATTCTGTTTTTCTTGTTGTCTTGAAACAAAAAAATAAGCAGGAAATGTAGGTGGTGAAGATCAGATGAACAATGCTATTCTAAGCTGTGTTGTATGACTCTCTTAGGTTGAGTACGTGTGATTGTTTAAACTGCATTTTTAAGGTGTCTCAAGAAAATAGTAGACTTTCAATTAATAAAATAATTGCTAAAAATATGTCAAGATGTTAAAACAAAAATGTCATCAAAATATTCAGGCAATGGTATCTATAATTCATCTATTTAAATTTAATAATCAGAAAGCAAGAGAAAGGCTAAGAAAGTTAATATTCAGAATGCACATAAATCATCGGAGAAATCATACGTAAGTCACAATCCACTAGGTAGCAACGGGTTTGTTTTTTGTTTTTGGCCCATTCTAGTCTTGAAAAAACAAACAAAATGTATATTGGCAATACAGCTTTCAAATGAACAAGACAGGCAATACAGCTTCCAAATAAACATTACAATTTGGAGCTAAGTACCTGTCAACGCCATCAACATATACAATGCCTATAAAGACAAGAAGAAAAGAAATCTGCCCCTCCCCCCAGAAGAATTTATTTCAAAGGACAGCCTGAATCCGCAGCTCCAGGAGAGGGACATATCTGACTGGAGCACACAGGAGCAGATGATTGGGGAGGAGGAGAGACTGGACACATCCTGGCCCACCAGGCCTTGAGGAAGATGACCCCAATTAGAGCAGCCAGTCCACAGAGGGGACCACATGGCCAGCCCCACTATGAGACATGATGCCCCTCACTGACCCATGGCTCTGCTGGGGACAGCACCAGAGACACAGTGTGGGAATTGCACACGATTTGATCCCGCCACACTGAGGCAAAGCACTGGGGGAGTGCAGCGGAACAGCAAGGGAAGGGAGCAGCAAGGTCCCCAGGGAAGGATGAAGGCAGACTTTGGGGCCAGGGCGTGGTGCCCCAACAGACTGGACTGGAAAACACTCCTAAAGGCCAACGATCCTTGAACTAACTACAAGCTTTTCTTTCTTGT
>NW_022103968.1:65043175-65059231 GCF_000313985.2 Echinops telfairi | reverse complement strand
TACTTGAGTAAAGGCCCGATGTCCTTCTGCTACCTTAATACTAAACCTATAAATGTAGGCTCATAGATCTATTTCCCCATCCTCATATAAATATAAATGCATATGTACATGTCTTTATCTAGACCTCTATAAATGCCCATTGTGGGAGGCACTTTTGTATTAGAAGACTTGGGCCCAGTTCCACAACTTGAGCCTTACTATCTAGCCTCAGTTTCCCCATGTGTTAAATTAAGGATTCTAACCACAACAAAATGGACAACTTCCTAGAATGACTTGATGCAAGGAAAAGTGACAATACGCAATGCTCAAATTGTCTGCCAAAATGTAAGGTAATCAGAAAACAAACTTCTTAAAAGAACTTTCAGTCCTCTTCAAAGGATAAACACTTCCTATAAATTATTTTTAAGCATAATGCATTTCAGAGCATTTCAAAGCCTCAACTATCTCTAAACAAGAGATATGGTACAACAAGCAACTTAGATATTAAAGGTAGAAACTTGAGGTTTTAAAAAAGAATTTCTTCCACTAGCAACACACACACACACTGACACACACACACCCCAATATTTTAAGAGCATATTCTATATTCTTTCAATCGCTCAGGAAGGGAACAAAGTTTCTAATATAGTTTAAGTTAAAAGAATATTTATAATTTATGAGTTTGACATTAGACAATTATTTTTCTTTGAATATATTATTTAACATGCTTACTACATTTGATTATAACATGGGTTAACATTTTCCCCACTAAAATATGTTGCTAATGCATAACAGAAGTCATGATTCAATTTATACATGAGGCACTAAAAAAAGGATTTTTTTCAAAGCCATGTATTTAATATTTTTTACAAAACAACCTTATCACCTTCAAATACTTTCCATTACACTTAATACATTGGTCAAATCTGCTGGATGGCTGACAGCACCTTCCTTGTGTTTTTGTTTGCATCTTCTAAGTCCTCACATCACTGTCCTTTCATGTCCCTCTTCATTTGTGGAAATAAAAAGAAGTTGCATGGAGCAAGGTCAGGTAAGTAAGGTGTGTGTGGCAAGAGAGGCATGCTGTTTTTTGCCAAAAACTTGCATACTGAGATGGCTGCATGAGCAGGTGCATTGTCATGGTGGCAAACCAGTTTGAAGTCTGTCACAAATCAGACCTTTTTTCTTGCACACTGTTACACTATCTTTTCAGAACCTCTAAATAGAAAGCTTGATTAATAGTCTGGCCTGGTGGAACGAACTCCAAAGGCACTACTAGTCGACATTATTGTTCATTCAAGAAGTTGATGGACATCCAGAACGAGGTTTGTCATCAATCGACATTTCACCATTTTGAAACAAGAAAACCACTCATACACTTGAGTTTTCCCCATTGTGCTGTCCTTGTAAGCAAAAACATCACAACAATTTCTGTGGTATTTTTCCTGAGCAGGAAACAAAATTTCACAGCCACATGCTGTTCTCTTAAATCGGCCATCACAAAAACGAGGTTTGAGCAAAATTGTTTTCAGGAAAAAATTCACTGAGTGACCAGAGAGAACCTTCCCAGGTGATGCCAGTGCGTGCAATAACTCTGAGCAAATCGCTTGATACTTGCCTAGCAGGCAAAATGCACAGTAAAAAAGCTCCGCTCAGCCCAGCACGATTATGTTTTTTTTGGGGGGAAGTACCCCTTGTATATTGATTTCCAAGAGAAATTCATACTCATAAACAATGCAAGCATATAGGGCCTTCTATTGCATCTTTCAAGATCAGTTTTCTAATTAGGATATCATATCCAGTCCTCATATTATTAATAGAGTCATTTAAAAATTAGTAACTTGTCCACCAAACTCCTCAGTGTTTCTGTCAGGATCAAGTAAGAAAATGTTTTTAAAAGCATATAAAGAAAGACCTTAGCCTTATAAATACAGGTGTTCTCTGCCTGTTGATCTAGTAGTAGATGAGAATAATCTGACCACAGTTATAACTAATTGTGTATCTTTTCACACAGTATACTAAGAACTGAGGAAGTGTCTTCTTTTTGATATTAGTAAATACAAATACTTATCTAATGAACTGGTAATGAAATGCTCATTAAAGCCCACGTTCCTTTTATATTATGTTTTGAAACCAATAAGCACGTTGTTTAAGAGTGATAGGTTCTTGACCGCTAGAAAAAAGGGTGGGAGTTTGACCCACCAGCTGTGCTGTGAAAGAAAGACATGGGGGGGCTCTTTGCTTCTGGAAAGATTACAGCCTTGGAAATCCATGGGGCAGTTCTACACTGTTCAGAGATCACGGTGAGGCAGAGTCGACTTGATGGCTAGGCTTTATTGTGTTTATTTAAAAGTTTTATTATTTATTTTTGTGTGTTTTGTTTTCAAAACAATTTTACTGGGAGCTATAACAGATATCATATTATCCTATAGTTCAATAACATCAAGCAGCATTGAGCAATTACTACCACAATCAGTTTTAAAACATTTTCTTCTTTCTTTCTTAAATTCTTTGATCCCCCCTCTCCCATGGTCCCCCCCAGGAACCCTATTCAACTTGTTGTCTCTGTAGGTTCATTAATCCTGGGTTTCATAGACTGAAAACCAGAAAAACATAACAAAAAAATCAAGAGATCTACCCACAATGACAAAATTCATCAGAGATAACACCCAATATGAAAAAGAATAAAACAAAACCAGAAACTGTTGAAAACCAGATCAGGCCCAACATGTATCAGAGGGGGAATCAAGTGACAAGATTTTAACCGCTCATGTCAGGTTTACCATTTTGATCTCCTGCACTCATCTCTCCAATACTCTTTGGCAATCAGTTTCCTCCCATCCTTCCATGTTTTATTAATGTAAACCAATTTAATGGATAAAGTTTCTATTATAATCCCGATACATGTGGGCAAGAAGCCCTGGGACGCAGTGCTGAAATCCCTCAGCTATGAGCCAGAAGGTCAGCTCAGACACAGCAGCCCTGGTAGCATGGCAGCCTGCTTCCTTAAAGATTGACAGCCCTGGAAATGCTAAAGGGCTGACTGTTCTACTCGGTCTTGTAGGGTCCTGATGAGTCAGAAACAACTTGATAGCAGTGAGCTTTTGGTTTTTATATTTATGGATGTAATCTCATTTGGGAATAGGTTTGTTATTCTAATAAGACCATTGCATAGTGAAGTAGTCCTAAACCTAACCACCTCTCAGTTATAAAAAGAGAAAATTAGTCACAGACATAAGCAAGAACAAACAGAACAATAGATGCAAAAAAAACCCACTGCTATCAAGTAGGCTCTGACTTAAGATGACCTTATATAGGGCTTTCTGAGACTATAAATGGTTACAGGAGCAGGTAGGTACTTTTATCTTTCTCCTGAGGAGTGGCTGATGAGAAATAAGTAATTACACACCTGTAAGTACTTTGAAAAAGCCCTGGTGGCATTGTGGTTACATGTCAGCGCAGTGGTTACTGGCTGCTTAGTGCATAACCCACTATGCTTTGGGGTGTTAACCACAAGGTTAACAGTTGAAGCCACCAGCTGCTCTGTGGGAGAGAGAGGCTTTCTACTGCTCCTGTAAAGAGTTACTCTTACTCTGGGCCTCTGCTCAAGCCCTCCCTCAACACAAGAACACTTTGTTCTAATAACCTGGCTTTCTGTGATGCGCACCCTCTCCACAAGATCACTAAAGACAAAGTGGGTGCATAGGCAAATGTGGTGAAGAAAGCTGGTGGTGCCCGGCTATCAAAAGATAGTGTCTGGGTCTTAAAAAGCTTGATGTTAAACAAGCAGCCATCTAGCAGAGAAGCAACAAGCCCACATGGAAGCAGCACAGCAGCCCCTGCGATCAGGAGGTGTTGATGGAATCTGGTAACAGGCACCAGAAGAACCAAAACAAACAAAAACATACTGTTGAGAATGTGGGAGGGTTGGAGCAGAGACCCAAAACCCATCTATAACCAATAGGACATCCCCTCACAGAAGGATCACAAGGAAAGGACAAGTCAACCAGGGTGCAGCATAGCACCGATGAAACACAGAATATTCCTCTGGTTCCTTGCGGCTTCCTCACCCCCCACTATCGTGACCCCAGTCTTGCCTTTCACTTCGGGCTAGCCTGGAGCATGTACCCATGTACAGATACCCGTGACACACGGAACCCAGGTCGGATAAACCCCTCAGGAACAGGAGTGGGAGTAGTGATACAGGAGGGTGGGGGGGAGGAGTGGGGGAAGGGGGACCTATCGCAATTATGGACACATGACCCCTCCCCCCACAGGGAGAGGAACAACAGAAACGGGGGTGAAAGGAGACAGCAGTTGGTATAAGATATGAAAATAATAATAATTGATAATTTATCAAGGGGTCACAAGGGTGGGATAGGAGGGAAAAAAGAGCTGATACCAAGGGCTCAAATAGAAAGTAAATGTTTAGAAAATGATGATGGCAACATATGTAAATATGCTTGCTACAGCTGATGTATGGAATGTTATAAGAGCTATAATTACATAATTCAAAAAACAAAAGAGTTTAGTCTTAGAAACCCGGGGGGTCCTACAGGGTTGTGTTGCTGAGAGTAGGAATTGACTCGAAGGCAAGGAATTTGGCTTGGTTTTGGAAGCATTTTGAAGAATACTAAAAGTGCCATGGACTAACGGAACAAGCACATCTCTCTTGACAGAAGCACAGCTGGAGGCTCCTTAGAAGCAAGGATGAGGAGACTGCCTCGCACACTTTGGATCTGTTATCAGGAGAGACCAGCCCTGGACAAGGACATCAGATTTGGTAAAGTGGAGGGGCAACAGAAAAGAGGAAGACCCTCAATGGGAAAGATTGACACAGTGGCTGTAATGATGGGCTCAAACACAACAATGTGGAGCTGGGACATGACCAGGCAGTGTTTCATTCTGTTACACATCAAGTAGCAACAGACTTGACGGCACCTAACACAACAACCTAAGCATTTGGGGGGGTATAATTAGATGGCAAATTTCATCGTATGTATTTTTATTATTTTATTTTTGGCTGCTGTGAGCTTAAATGCATATCATGTTGTGTTGGGATGGCAATAAAATATACTGATCATTTTTACTTTTAAACAATAAAAATCCCAATGTAATATCCTTGCCTCTGACATTAAACTAAACAAATGTAAAAAGTTTAATTGTAAAGGACTCACTGTGCCATAAAACCTTTCAACCTTTCATTTGTACAATTTAAAACAGCATATAATTTTATATAAATATAAATGTACCTTTCAACCATCATTTGTATAATTGAAAGCAGCATATAGTTTTATATAAATACCAAGGGCTCAAGTAGAAAGAAAATGTTTTGAAAAAGATGATGGCAACATAAGAACAAATGTGCTTGACACAATGGATGTATGGATTGTTCTAAGAGCTGTAAGAGCCCCCAGTAAAATGATTTATTTAAAAGAAAGAAAGAAAATCAACCGCTGTCTTTTATTTTCACACTTGGCTTCTGGTAGATGCATAGTGGTGAATAACCTAGGGAGTGGGCGGCTGCTATTAATAATCTCCCTTTCTGCTTCCTTTGTTCTTGACTGCTGCTAAAGTTCAGGTAATAGAGTTCAGAAAGAAGTAAAATCAGATTCCGTATTTCATAAAAGAGTAAAAGAATGTTCACGTTCTTCAGAACTACATAGCCGAACTATTGACAGGCACAGGATTATGATGTCTGACACTGTCAGATGGACGAGGAAGTAAGATATACTTTTTTGGTAGTGAATCAGAATGTTTTTATTAATCTCATAATGGTAAATGTGTTACATAATAAATATGAGGGCAGGTAATAGGATTCACGTGGAAGATAGCTACGACTGCTCTATGCACCTGATTGAGCTGGTTTTGTGTTCATTTTTTGGTGCTGGACATTGAATAGCTTGATTCTAGCCTGATGAAACAATTTCTAAGATGATCGCAGTATGAACTGCCCATTCTACCCCTGGCTTTTAGGCCGTGTCTTCAGGATATGATTGCATTTCTACACATAAAATATACATGTTATGTGACGGCCCTTCTAAAAGTACATGAGAAAGTGGAGTATTCTCTTTATATATATACTTTTTTCCAACTGCCTCAGTATGAAAGCAAATCAATACATCTGAATTAGAGGTTAATGACGAATACGGAAAGTCAGAAGACTAATTTGAAAGTCTAAACAAATGTGTCTTAGATGAAGCACAGCCAAAATGCTCCTTACAAGTGAGTTTGCTGAAGCCTCTTGTCTCATGTACTTGGCACGTATTATCAGGAGAACCCAGTTCTGGAAAAGGACATCGTCCTCAGTAAAGTCGAGAGAGAAAACGAGGAAGACCATCAAAGAGATGGAGTAGCACAGTGGCTGAAACAATGGGCTCGAACATAAGAGACTGTGAGGATGGCAGTGTGCCTTTCCATTGTGCACAGTCGCCGTGAGTCAGAACTCACTCAATGGCACCTCCATTGTTCCTAAGTTTTAAACATTTTTTCTATGTTTGAAATATTTTAAAACAAAAGGCTATGGGAGAAAAAACAACATAAATATGATGCCTACTAATCCCAAAGTGCCCTGTTGTATTCTTCTTTCTTAGAGTATGATATGTAAGATTCTTTTACTTTATTTTAACTCACCAGCATTTGTTTGTTTCTTTAAAAAAAACAAGTTGACGTGTACCGTACATACTGAGTATAAACCAACCCATATATTAGCCGAGGGACCTGCTTCTACCACAAAAACTGCATTAAAAATGTGCTGAAACACTCGGCTTATATACAATTATATAATGGTAATTAAATCAGGCACTATATAATTCAATGTTTAAATATATTAAAAGCAGTTGTACAATCATCATAATCCATTTTTGAACATTTTCTTCATTGTTATAGCCATTATTGTTAGCTCCCCCTTTCCCTACAACCTCTTCTGCCATAATGTGGGATACTAAAAGGGTTTTCCCCAGATTGTGCGCCCACCCCTCATAATATATGCCCAGCCTAAGACGCTGCTTGCTAGCGCATCAGACATCAGCTGCTTAGAAGTTATCTCCCTGAGGCATTCAGCCATCTAGAGCAATCAGACTCTATAGTCCAGTGGTTCTCAACCTTCCTAATGTCATGACCCTTTAATATAGTTCCTCATGTTGTGGTGACACCCCCCCAACCATAAAATTATTTTCATTGCTACTTTATAACTGTAATTTTGCTATTGTTATAAATTGGGTGACCCCTGTGAAAGGGTCATTTGACCCCCAAAGGGGTCATGACCCACAGGTTGAGAACCACTGCTATAGTCTGTCCCACACTACGTAGGGCCCACTCCCTGCTGATAAGGGTAGTGGATTGTTTCCCCTGAAGGAGAGTCCAGAGACAAGGTCAAGCCAACTCAAGGAGGACCAAGGTTAGGCTGCCATCTTGAATCTACGTCCACCCATCTTGTCACATGTGTACCCTTAGTCCCTGCCCTTCCTATTGCGTGTACAGCCCTAGCTCATCCCCTTCCTGTCGTGTATGCCTATGGTACAGCCCCTTCCTTCTTGTTACGATGTGGTTACCTGTAATCAGAGGGGCTTGCACGCCCCTAAGTATATATAAACTGTGATTGGAAATATACTTCCTCCTCCTCCCACTCTCTGCTGAGATCATGGCTGTCCCAGAGGTGAGCATGTTACCATAATATGTGTCTGACTCCTTTATAACACTTCCTCTCACATCTCTCCTATCTTCTATGACTTAACTATAATCTTTATATATTATAGCTGTATAATTTCACCTACAGACCTCGCGGATGTCAGAGGCTGGTTTACTCTGACACCATAATATATAACTCATTAATCTAGTTACTGTTTCTACAGATTTACCTACATTTTTTTCATAACGTTTAAAACATATTAGAAAAGTTAGGATAGAAGATGGGAAAATTAGTATATAGAAGATTCCAGTAACTTACTATGGTAATTAGCTGATTTTATGTCAATTTGAAGAGGTATGAAAAGTGTAGGGGTGGAATTCAACCTGTTGATGAGGTCACAGCCTGATGATGCCTCCTTGGGGGTGTGGCCTTCTTGGAAACTGGGATCCTCCCTCTCTCTCTGCCCCTTGCTTTTCTGCTTGCTGGGACTCTGATGAAGGCAAGAGCTACTAGGGCCCTGATAGCTTTCCCTTAACCTTGGATCCACAAGACTCTACACCCACCAGCCTGCGTTCCTCCTGCATTCTCTATCCCTTCTGCATCACTGCATGTGGCTACATGAGTCTGAAGAGGGACTTAAGAAATAGTACTGGACTTGATTGTGTTGGACTGAACTGGGGTGCCTTCTTGATATATAATTACTTCTTGATATCAAGCTCTTTCTTATATAGAGATGAGTGTCATTGGATTTATTTCTCTAGACAAGTTGGCCTAAAACATTTATATTCTCCTTTTGATTATTTTCACTGTTCCCTGACTGGGTAAGTGATGGGCTGCTAACTACAAGGTTGGTGGTTCAGACTCACCAATCACTCTATGGTGGGAGGATGAGGAAGCTATCTGATTCCCTTAAAATTTACAGACTCAGAAACCTCACATATGGTTGCTATGACTCAGAATCAACTCCACGGTGATGGGTTTGGTTGTTTTGGTAGCAGTAGTCAAGAAGTCAAATTGCACATTGCATGGGCACATCTGCTGCACAGGACCTCTTTAAAGTGTTTGAAGAACAAGGATTCACTTTGAAGAGTAAGGTGTGCGTGACCTTGGGATTCTCAATCCTCCCATATGCTTGTAAAACTTTGACAATAAACAAGGAAGACCATAGGAAAATTGATGCATCTGAAATAGGGTGTTTGTGAATACTACTGAAAAGTATTGTGGACTTCCTTCTGGAACAAACAAACCTGTCTTAGAAGAAGTATCACCAGAAAGCTTCTTACAATGAAGGATGGTGAGACTGTTTCAGGTACCTTATACAAGTTATCAGGAGAGAAACCTCCCTGGAAAAGGTCATCACAGGTGCTAATACAGAAGGTCAATGAAAAAGAAGACCCTCGACAAGATGGATTGACACAGTGGCTGCAACAATGGGCTCAACTATAACCATGATTGTGAGGCCGGCACAGGGCTAGGGCTAAGCCGTGTTTTGTTCCATTGTACATAGGGTTGCTGTGAGCCAGAGCTGAGTCAATGGTACCTAACACCAACAAAAGGGAGGTGTGCAGGAGCTGTCTAACATCTTCCTTACAGCAATGAAGAAGAAGAAAAAAAGAGTCAAGCCTAGAAGTGAGCTTTTCCTGGTTTTCATTTTTGCTCTAGTTCCAGCTAACAATGAAAAGGAATGTTGGCACTGTTCCCAAATATAAATAGCTATAGGCTTTGTAATTCCTGCAGCTAGAGGAAAACAACAGCTGCTATAATAATCACTCTCCATGCGCTGTGTATGTATAATAGATTATGACACAGATAAAAACATAAAAAAAGTTATAGCAAGTAGTTGGTTTTGTTTCAGAATTCATTTTCCATTCATTGTATGTTACTTTACATAATTAAAAACAAATTAAGCATGCTGTCTGCATTTCCAACATCAATGTCTTCCTTAGTTGGAAATCTCACACTGGAATAGGAGTAGTAGAATTGTATGATAATGTTTTACCAGACTGTCCAACAGGAACAGCTTAACAACAAATCCACCTTTGCAGATTTAAAAACATTCTGAGGCTTATTTGTTGGTAACTCTCTGACTTCATACAAATGCACAGATACCGGTAACTTCTCTTCCTTCCCTCTAAATTCTATTTAGCTAAGGGAACTGATTTGAAAGCTTTGCTTAGTTCTTACAGATATCTTTAACTAAACTGTTTCAAGTTGTAACTTTAGACAATGAGTATATTTCTTTATATTAACAGTCACTCAAGATTTTAATGCAGTACAAAGGTTAAGATTAAGCATGACAATTTTCATATATAAACTCAAAACTGAAAATAGTCAACCCAGAATATCCTCAGACCAACCTGCCTGATCCACCCAATCTCTCCTGGATGTGTAGGGATTACAGGGAGTCTCTCAGCAAGTGAACCTAGACACAACCTTACAAATCTAGACGAGTGGCAGACCTTTATCGATATAGAAAGATACAAAGAAGGAAAGAAAGATACCTGCTATCTTTTCACAATATTATTACAACCCTCTGTTTTATATATATGCACAGGGTACATTTTTACAATTATTTTGATTATCCCTGGCCAGTTATTTGACACTACAACAAAAAGCACATATAATAAAGAGTAGTGGCATATTTGAAAAATTCTGAAATATAAATGAAAAATGTCAAGTTCAAGAAAAATTGAAAACAAAGATTAGAGGAAAAAGAAAATGGGGACCACCAAAGCCCTTATAATTGTTATAAAACAGCTGGCACTGCACCTTTGTAGTAAAATAATGGAACTAAAATAATGAAATCCAAGATGAGAGGAGGGAATTGTATTAGAGCTTACACTCTGAGCACCCAGCTTACAAAAGGCTATGGATTACAGTGAAAGCCCAAAACCATTCGCAGAATCCTCACGGGGACTAACCCTCAACTGCATTCCCAGACCATGGGCCAGGGATGTGAATAATTTTGCCCTCTGACAGTGCATCTGAAAATGAATTAATGCAGATATAGTGAGGTTAAAATGTAACACCTTATCATTTGTTTTCCTTTTGACTAATTTTTAATATGTTCTAGTTTTTTTTTTAGGCTTTTCTGTGTTTGTTTTGTTATTGTTGCTAAGGTTTTCTTTTGGTATCTGTTTTTCTTTGTTTTATAAATAATTCCAAATTTTAAAAAAAGGAATGAGAATAATGGGCTGCTCATCCTTTAAACGGTCTTCTGTAAACATTGCTTCTCATTTGAGCTTTTCACGAAAGCTGAAAGAAATGTCACAAATTTTATTTTCTGAGAAGTGCCTAGAGGATGAGAGCTGAGCTGTTGGTGGGAAGCAGTGTCATGCGATTTTTAAAAGGTAACTACTCATTTAACTACTACAGCCAGTGTGTTCCTTAGTAGCAGTTAAAAACCTTCCACAATATCTAAAATGACATCTAATGGTGATGGATTACTGACTGGCTTGGGAGGTTTACCCCTTCCCAACTACCCTCCAATGGGAGGGGCTCATTCAGGAGTATTTCTTTTAGGGCCAATACATAAAACACAATGTTAATTCCTAAGGCCCATTATTTCCCTTGGTTAACTATACATACATCGATAAGCATATTTGTACATCACAGCTTAAAAGAAACAGCAATCTGAGGTTTGTGTGTATGACCAGCAAAAACACGGTTTCTTCTTTCTTTCTGTATTCCCACTCCTTTTTCACCCAAATTGCCAGGCTGACTGCGGAAGCTACTTCCTCAAAACAGCTCTTCAGTCAAACTATGTTTGGCTTGTAAATCAAACAGCCTTTCTTGGCTTATCTCACTGGGAAAACGGATCTAAATCCCTCTTTGCTGTTAATTGTTAAAAGTGCTAGTTAGGAACTACACACCATTCTCTATGCGCTTCTTTCACCAAATTTTCTCTCTGCCACCAAGTTGCCCTGGACCCAATGACCCTGTAGGTCAGGGTACAACTGCCCATGTGGTTTTCCAAGACTAGTAAGTCGTTACAGGAGTAGAAAACCTCACCTTTCTCTGTGGATTGGCTGCTAGTTTTGAACTGCTGACCTTGCAGTTAGTTTTATGTCACCAAGGCTCCACATTTTCTAACATCATCCAGCAAAACCCCGTTTAAATCTGTTTTTAACATCCCCAGTAGAGGAAAATGTTATAGTCAATGGAATCAAAATGCATCTGTTTATATTGAATTAATGTCCCAATAAAGAAAGTATTAAGAGCATTAAGAGTAAGAAGTCATTTTTATTCCCAATGTCTAACCCGGAATGCCAATATGTTTAATGTCACTGACTAGCATCCTGAAGATGATGCTGTGAATCAGTGCTATCTTTATATGTCTTGATGGCACAAGCTCTTTGAGGATGGTCAGAATAGCACATTCTCTCTCTCTGGATTCAACACTACTAAATAATTCAATAATTGATCTTCAGTAATGATTGTAATAAATATTAAGGTCAGATCTACAATCGCCGTGTGTTAAGGTAGTTCAAGGATTTAAAATAAAACTCACTCTTGAAGTCCAGGCAAAAGGAGAATTTTAGCAGCTTCTCAGCATATTACTTTCTTCTTTCAATAAAGTAAGCTAGGAAAGCACTGTGAATACTATTACCAACACATAGGGCCGCCAGGGTTTGCTCAGATTTGGCTAGCCTTTTTCCCACTAGTCTTTCATTTAAAATACTTGAAGACATAAAAGATCAGAAAAGAAGAGGATAGTGATGTGGACTACTGAGAGGAACTTTTCCTTCTAAATCACACTTTTCTACCCCATGTTGTCATAACAGTTATTAGCCTTTAATTTCTTTCATTCCATTTTTTCCTTGGTGGTATTGTAGGTTAGGCTAACCCAAAAGTTGGTGGTTCAAAAACCTACCAGACTCTTTGAGGGAGAAAAATGAGGCTGTTTGTTCCCATAAAGATTTGTAGTCTCAGAAACCTTATAAAGGGTTGTTATAGGTCAGAATCAACTGAAAGGCAGTCGGTATATTTTCCTACCATCTAATTCTTTCTCAAGGGGAGAGAATTTTGGCAATTTTCTAAGTTATTTCCATTTTATAAAATTGAAAGCTGAAATATCAGTCACATTTAGAGGTTAGAGTTATTATTTGATAGTTATAATGAAATTGAGTTGCATAGTTAGTATATGCTAGGCACTCAATCAATGTTCATTGCCTTTGAGTTCACATCTCACAGCCCTCCAGGTCACTGAAGTCTGTAAGAATCTCTACTACTACCGTTCCTCCATCACTGTACTAATACAAAAGTAGCTCTCATAGACATTCCTATCTGACCAACTAGAATGCAAGCCCTTTGAAGAGAAAAACAGTGCCATTGCTTCTTTTTATGCCCACTTAATAACTGTCATGTTAGAAAACAACATTTCTAATCCTCAAGTGCAGTGGTGACTGCGAGCAAAGTACGGGCAAATTCAATATGCATATCAAAATAATCTTGTTGTTAGCTGTTTGGTCCAGTCTAACTGTAATGCAAGCCATTATATCTTAGGAAGTAATTAAGGTCAACAAGACCAAATAATATTGGCACTCTGCAGGGAAAGGACTAAAGAGGTCGATTACTAAATTGTGTGCATGATTTGAAGTGGAAATTAACATACCTGAACATACACCTCTACTCTCTAAGCGAGAAGTGTGAGCACTATGACTACTCTTCTTGAACTCTATGTATACAGAGTATTTACTTTGCAACAGAGAGGCCTGATGTGTGATGTCATAGCAATACTGGAAAGAGAACCAGAACTTAACGGAAGACAACCAACCACACACCATTATCGTGAATCCTTTGGAGCAAAATGTTTCAGGGTGTAATTCAGGGGGAAATATGAAGGAAACTGACCCTAATAGTGAATTACAAGATTATAACTAATGAGAAGAAAATAGAGAACAAATTGACAGGAGGTTTGCTACATGGCACTGTTAGTCAATTAATGCAATTAGCTAAACAATTACACACAATCACTCCCGATCCCTTTTATATGGACTTCTGTTGGCTGCCCCAGAGATTCTTTTTTAGCACTGAAGTATAGTAGCTACTTAAATGCACACACCAACTGGCTGAAAGGAAATGGCTTACAATTACTTTGTTTGGGAAACCAATGGAAATTTCCCTTTACTAAAATGACTACTCCTAAAATATATTGTACAACTAGTTAAGTCCTTCCTTTCTTTTTTTTTTTTTTGGCTCCTTCCCACACATCTTTCGATGCTGTTTCAAAAGTATTAAATCTTTATTGTGCTTAATTAAGTTTAAATTTAATTGATTTAATTACACTTAATTGTCATCTAAGAAACAGAATTTGATTAAATAGAAGAATTCCTAATAAGTACAACATCAGATGACATACTGATTCTGAAATGATTCCTGTAGGCTTAAAAAAAATTTATAATAAATATTGAGACAAGGATAATTTTTTCAACTTTAAGGAGTGTTTATTAACTCCTTGCTATCATGGGTAAGAAATGAGCACATTTACACTTTCTTTGATCCCACCTCTACCATCTGATTTGTTAGTCATATTCTTTTTACAATTTTAAGGTTTATACATTTCCAATCTATTCTGGAAGTGTAATTTCCACTGATGTGTTTTTATTTCTGTAATAAAATGAAATTTCCTATTATTACACTATTTTTTAAACATGGTTTCTCTGTATTTCTCAATTCTTCATTTTGATTCTTTTCTGGATTATGTAGATTTTATCACAATGTAATTTGCTTAAAAACCAATTTAAGAGTACTAGATTCATTGACTGTTTCCATGCTATAGTACATTCATATTTTATATTTGGCTGGCTACAAAATCTTGGGTTAATCTCTGGATAATGTGGGCATTCCTCCACTGTCTTCTAAAACGGTTTACTGCTAAGGTGAAAACAGGGAAGCCAAGTTCTGTCATTATCCCTCGACTCAGATGTCCTTCAAGTTCAGTAATTTCCCCCAAGATATGCTTTGATATCACTGGTTCTACATAATTTTATTCCCTGGTCCACAGGAGTCATTTGATTCAAGCTTTTACTTATTTCAAGATATTTTTTCTATGATACCTCAAAATTTGCCCCCCCTTCTAGTTTTATTTGTTGTTGTCCTCACAACAGAAGTCAACAAACTACAGACAAGCAAAATCCAGCATTATCTTCATCTGTCTTTGTAGATCAAGTTTTACTGACACACAGTGATGTATATTGTTTATGGCTGCTTCTGTGCTGTAAGGAGCAAGGCGGAATAGTTACAACAGAACTTGTAGGGAAAGCCTAACATTTTTATCATCTTCCACTTTCCTGAAAAAGTTTGCTTATCTCAGATCAAGAGCACCCAACATACTGAATCTCCTTTGTTTGGCCTATCTTCTCTGCTACATATTTTTATTTGAGTATATATATATCCTTATATAATTTTGTGTAATTCTTTAAGCGTCTCAGCCATGAATGTAGTTAGTCTATTTTTGTTCGTTTCTAACGTGATTGACATATCTCTGATGCTCTTTCCCCCCCTCATACATCTCTACTGTGCTTTCTTTTGTTTTTTCCCATCTATTATCTAATCTCTTCTTAATACTAGTGTTACAGTTTTTTAAATTTTTTGTTGCAGCTTTGTATATTTTAATAGAGATCATATCTATAATTACATTGAGGCTATTAAAAATTAGATTCTACCATCCAATAAAGTTTCACAGGGTAGACCTTTACAGTAAGGTCTAATTTTAGAGAAATAAATATACTGTTTGGGATTCCCAGGGTTCAGCATCTGTCAACATGTGGGCTAGATTTCGGGTAATTTGGCAAGTTATATTTTATTCCTTATATTTGGGGTTTAATCTTGTGCCTAATTTCACTAAGGATGGAATTCTTTGCTGTTTTCCAATCTTCTCATTTTTTATGAATTCCAGTGAAGGGGTAGGGTGAGTAAAAATATCTTTACTCTGGTACCTGTAACTGGAAGTCTCCTCTCCACACATTATATCTTAAGCTGTGCTAATCTTTAAAGCAATAAATTATAGTCTTGATAGTTTATAATGCATCAGGGAATGAGAGACAAACACCAGCATCAGCAGAGTGAAATAATGCGTAGAAGCCTGTGCCAGGGAGAACATTTGTCTGAAGAGCTGCATGAGTAGCTGTGCCAAAACAGCTGTATTACTTAGGTTAAATGTACTTGCAGAGTGCTGTACTAGAAAGGACTTCCTGTGAATTGTTTACAATTAGATTTAGCTTTAGAATTACCTGTTACACCTAGCCATAACTAAAGTCCCTCATATTCTTCTATTTGATTTGCCTTCATCTGTTGGCTTACCTGTATAAAAAACAGCCTTTCCTTTTTTTAAAAAAATCGTTTTATTAGGGGCTTGTATTACTCTTAGCACAAGCCATACAAACATCAATTGTGTAAAGCACATTTGTACATTCACTGCCCTCATCATTCTCAAAACATTTGCT
>NW_022103968.1:65013685-65041991 GCF_000313985.2 Echinops telfairi | reverse complement strand
TAACACCACTACCTTTCCCTCAACCTCCCCCTCTCCCAAAACAGCCTTTCCTTACTCTGGTCCAAATATCTCCCCCAATTAGGAATTTAGGAAGTTAAATTAGGTAATTTTAAAGGTTTTGGTTTTTTGTTTGTTTGTTTTTTAGTTTAAGTGTTAAATCTACTCACTAAAGAGATTTGCAGGTGATTGATTACTTTTATATACTTTCAAAACTGTTTATAATACTCATGTAATCAGAACTTTATGTCAAAAATGCTATCCATGGCACACGTCAAGAGTTGGTATTCAAAAAAAAATCTCTCACACATCTTTCCAAGTTTTGCCTGTTTTTCATCTCCTTCTTTAATAAGGCTTGGGCTTTGCCATCTTCAGAGTTGTTTACAGCTCTGGACTTTGCATTCCATTAATGGTTGATGCCTTTGCTCATAAAGAGACACGGTCTCAAAATGCTAACTTTCAAGTTGGCTGGTTAACTTCTACTCACTAGCAGTGCATGGTTAGCTGGAGCATTTCAGTTTATGTTCCAGTGGTTTTTATGCATCTTGCTAGAAGTTGTCTCGTTTCAATTTCTTATTGGGTTAGTGCCATGAGTCGTTCTCAGCATATAAAAAACCCAGAAGTGTTGGGTTAGAATTTTGGACTAGGAAATATATTGTGTTCCAATTGCTGGCAGCAGTGAACCCCTCACACTATTTAATGTTCAGTATAGCTTAGAAATGACACTGATGAAAATGATCCAGGAATCAGATGTGACAGTTAAAGTGCATCGTGAGTCCCCAAGACACTGAGATGACCAAATTGTCACTTTGCCATGACAGACCTTGAGTTACCCAAGGACTTGATGACCTTCTCAACCAGCTTCCTACAGGGCACTAAGAAAGAGGCAATATAAAACCTAAGCATTTGATAAAATACTACACAAAGCAACAATGCTAAGAAAACCTACTTCTTTATATTCCGTTGCAATAATCTGCTTCCAAATCCTATGAATCTCAAGGACAGAAGTTTATGTATTGCCAGAAAATAATCCCTCATCCAAATGCTATTTTAAAGCATTTATTTCAAAATGAATGCTAACAATTACTCACTGCAGACTCTCCCTGAATTTCCTTGATCCCTTTACATGCCGTTTTTAACCTCTGTGTTTCTTTATGGAATTCTGTTCTCTCTGGTCACTGAAAAGGCAGGCAATCACCCCTATATTATAAATTATACAATTTTAGGAAACTGACAGAAAAAGATGAGTTTAAACTAGCTTGGTGCAAAGTGTGTCTGTTGCTAGGTTTCATGTCAAGTTGTCTCCAACTCAAAACCACCCCATGTACAGCAGAAAGAAGCAATACCAGGTCCTACACCACCCCACAACCACTGCTGGGTGGAAGCCCATTTCTTGTATCTACGGCGTCAATTCATCTCCTTGAGAGGCTGCTGTTGCTACTGCTCTTTTGCTTGTTTCTCACTAACTCTCTCCCAAGCATAATGCCCTCCTTCAGGAACTGGCCTCTCCTGGTAACATTTCCAGAATACTTGAGACAAAATCTATTTCCATTTCTAAGGAGCATAGTTAGTGATTGTACTTCTAAGGCAGATGTGTTTGTTCTTCTGGCAGTTCATGGTATATGCAATATCTTTTACCAACACCATAATTCAAAGACATCCGTTCTTTCTCAGTCGTCTTGATTCATGGTCAGGAACCCTGGTGGCATAGTAGTTACCAGTTGGGCTGCGAGCTGCAAGGTCCGCAGTTTGAAACCACAGCTGCTCCTAGGGAAAAGACAGGGTTTTCTACTCCCATTATCAGTTACAGTCTTGGAAACTCAATGGGTAGTTCTACCCTGTCCTGTAGGGTCACTATGAGTCAGCTTCGATTGGATGGCAGTGAGGTTCGTTTTTTGGTTTGGTTTATTCATTGTCCAACTTTCTCATGCACATAATGCAACTGAAAATATGAGTTTAGTCAGGCACACTCAGTCCTCAAAGTATCTGTGCTCTTTAACCCTTCTGCAGCAGAATGCCAAATCGCCCTACCTTGTTTAATTTTCTGACTGCTGGGACCATGGGCGTTGATTGTGGATCCAGTTAAATGAAACCTGGACAACTTCCATCTTTCCTCCATCAATCATGTCTGTGAGGATTTGGTTTTTTGTTTGTTTGTTTTGTTTGTGTTGAGCTATAATTTACACTTCATTGTTCTGCATCAGTAAGTGTTTCAAGTCCTCTTGACTTTCAGCAAGCAACAAGTCTTTTTCCATTCTTCTTTATATTATTTGCTTCTTGATTATTTGCTCAGGATACAGATGGAATGAGCATGGTGCAGGGATATGACCCTGACCCATGTTTCTTCTGTTTGCATGACTGCCTCTATGTACAGTCTCCGTAATGAGCATGGAACTCCCCATCCGCCCACTGTTATCTGTAATTATGGCCTACACAGTTGAACGTGTTTACACAGTCAATGCAACACATCTCTCTGGTAGTCTTTGCTTTTAGTCAAAATTCATCTGATATCAGCAGTAATAAAGTATTACTAAAACACGTGCCAAATAGCTTTGGAGTTTCTTACTAAGAATAACCAAAATAAGTTTCTTGTGCCTTTTCAGTATTTTCATTCAACATATCCAGGCCTATCCTTGCTCTACTACCTTCCTTACTCAATTTGTATCTTATTTTTCAGGGTTTTAGCTTCCTTGACTTCCAAGACTTGCTTTCCTAATCCTTAGTTCTGGTAAATTCATTTCATCAACTCCTGCCCTAGCTAGGGTGAAACAAGCCACCCACAGCCACCAAGCCAATTCCAATGCATAGAAACTCTATAGGGCAGAGTCTAAACTGTAGGGTTTTTAATGGTATACATTTTTTAAAATTAATAAATCATTTTATTGGGGGCTCTTATAGCTCTTATATCACTCCATATATCAATTGTACCAAACACATCTGTACATATGCTGCCATCATCATTTTCAAAACATTTCCTTTCTGCTTGAGCCCTTGGTATCAGCTCTTCTTTTTTCCCTACCCTCCCCACCCTCCCACCCTCAGGGACCCCTGATAAATGACAAATTATTATTATTTTCCTCTTACACTGTCCGCTGTCTCCCTTTGTTATTTGTTCCCCTGGGGGGGGATGTTATACATAGATCATTGTAGTCAGTTCCCTGTTTCTCCCCCTTCTCCCCCCACCTTCCCCCCGACCCTCATGGTATTGCTACTCCCATTACCGTTCCTGATGGGCTTATTGATCCAGGATTCTGTGTGCTGAAAACTCATCTTTAACAGTGTACATACTCTGGTCTAGCCGGATTTGTAAGGTCGAATTAGGGTCATGATAGTGGGGGTGGGGTGGGGGGAGCATTAAAGAACTAGAGGGATGTTGTGTGTTCCGTTGGTGCTATGCTGCACCCTGGCTGTCTCGTTCTTCCCTGTGACCCTTCTGTGAGGGAATGTCCAATGATCTACAGATTGGCTTTGGGTATCCACTCTGACCCGCACCATTTGTATCGATACATTTGTTTGATTTGGGTCTTCTGAAGCCTGATACCTTATCTTGTCAACACTCACAATCACACAGACTGGTGTGCTTCTTCCATGTGGGCTTTGTTGCTTTCCTGCTGGATGGCCCCTTGTTTAACTTCAAGCTTTCAAGCCTTTAAGGCCCCAGATGCTCTATCTTTTAATAGTCGGGCACTATCCTTTTTCTTCACCACATTTACTTATGCACCTATTTTGACTTCAGCGATCGTGTTGGGAAGGTGAGCATCCGGAATGCCAGGTTAACGGTATACATGTTTACAGGAGCAGGCAGCTCATTTTCTCTCTGCAGAGTGGCTGGTAGGTTTGGACTCCAGCAGACCAATGCTTAACCTACTGTGCCATCAGGTCTCCTCAAATATGAAGGTAGGATTATTATTAATTTGCTTTTGTCAGAGAGTCTGACCCCTAGTGACCACATGTGGAGAGTAAAATAAGTCCAGAGGATTTTCAAGCTGTGGCGTTTCAGAAACTGGGTGGGACCTTTTGGCAAGTAGTCAGTGGTTAATCATTTACCATCATTAGTATCACTGTGCTATCACTACAGATTCATTATTCATATTCATTATCTATATGATCAAGTTTACTAAGTAAATGCTTTCACATATCTCTAATGGATTTTCAGACATCTTCACAGAAGGTATTGAGAATTTCTTCCTCCTGCCTCTCAGCTCCCATTTATGGAGGTCAAGGTTTTCTGTAATCCATTTCCACAACTTCTTTCTTCTCCAACTCAAAAGTGTGCCATGAAGTTGATTCTGGAAACACCTCCATCTTTCTTCTGGGGAGCAGTGGATACGTTTGAATCACCAACCTTGTGGTGAGCAGTTCACCGCATACCTGACAAGGCCACAAGAGCTTTATTTGCATAGTACCGACCTATTAGCAAGGTTCTCTTAATTTTCTTCTCCCCACCCCCGCTCCCCTCTCCCTCCCTCCCTCCCTCTCTCTCTTTTATTCTATCTCCGGGTTTGAGGAGTTATCTGTATTCTTGTGCAAGCTCATTCCTTTATTTTTTCAATTAGATCTTTCTTCTTACATCTTTAATGTCTCCAAACTTCACCGGCCCTTTCCCTCAACTTTAAACATGATCTGTGCTGTACTACTAGTCCTCACTACCTCCTTCTGCCACAAGACAAAACAGTCTTCACTGCCCTACTTTCCACCCCACCTTGGGGGTCAGATGACATTGCTGACTGCTTCCACTTCCTTGAAATTCCTCTCTTCGTTGAATTACATGACAGTCTTCTTTAGGGATTCCTGAATTTCCTTCTTGCTTTATTCTACCTTTGACCACGTCTATGCCTCCTCCTTTCCTAAGGCTTACTCTTATGGCTGTTCCCAAACCTTACCTCCCAGGGCTTGTTCTCTGCCCTTTTCTTTTCATACTGCCTTCTGCTTGGCGAATTCAACCTTTCTTAGAACAAGTTATCATCTCAATGAAAATAGTAGCTTTTCTGTATTGGCTGTCAGATCCAAATTTCCAACTGCTTACTAGCCGATCTCTACCAGAAAAGGTTAGTCTCCAATTCCTTGAACTCAGTATATCCCAAACCTGCCCTATTCCTGTATTTCCTATTTTAATTAAGTCTTAACTCCAACCAGTCACTCAGGCTTAGTAGCCCTTCTGGTCATCTTGGAGTCTTTACTTCCTACTCTCTCTCATTATAATCACTTGTCATAGCTTACCAATTCTACTGCCAACCTTACCGCTTTTCTAGTCCTTTTATGGGTTTTTTTTCTATCGGTATTGATTAAGAGGACAGGCCCTAAAGAATCTCAGCTCCTCCATTTACCAACTTTGTGATTAACTAACTATCTTAATTTCTGCATCTTAAACCCCAAAGCAATGAGGTGTCAGAGGGCTAATACAAAGAAAGCACTAGTGGGTTAATTCAAAATAAAGCACTGAGCATGGTGTCTGGTACATAGCGGACACTCAGAAAGTATCTGCTCTGGTCACTGCTACTGCAATGCCCTCCAACCCTTTGTCTTTCTAAAACATCCCTCACAGTGGACCATCACTCTCCTTCATGCATTTGTGGATCAGGCTATCTTCTCTTTAAAACACTTTCAGTTGCTCTTCATTGCTTAAAGGATAATGTCAAAACATTTTAGCATGATTTTCACTTAAAAAAAATCTACTTCTTCCTTCCTAAACTTTATCTTCAAAATGTGTAGTCTTAACTCATTTATCTAACAGCTATCTATCTCACGAATATGACTAATTCACCTGAAAATCTAACAAAAATTCTAGAAACTTCATTCCAGTCAAAATTTCAAAATACTTTTGTGAGAATCTTACCATGTTTGAGGCTGGTGTTTCAGAAACCCACGCCTATTCCTGCCCCAGAGCATTAATTTCCATAACAGGTGCATATAATTTCAGCACAAACACTTACTTAAATACTTTTTCATTTGATGGGGAAATGAGCTCTGCTTTGGAAGCCAAAGACAAGAGGAGTTGGCAGAGCTTCAAAGACAGCAGGTGAAAGAAAGGTAAGCCATTTGCTGAATGTACTGACAAAAGGAACCGAATATCCATTAGTGGTGATATCTGTATTGTAAAACATGATTATTCTTCAAATTTTATTCTTTTCCTAAGTATTTCTTATAGGAATCACCCACTTGCCACTGAGTAAGATACATTTGTCAATAGATTTATAAAATTTCCTGTTTTGTGTTGCCTATTGATTAGAGTGCAACTAAGTGATCATTTCTATTGAAAAAAGTAATTAGATGTTTAAAGGACAAACAGAATCTGGACAAAATCCACTGGTTCTTCTTCCATGTTTTTCTACCCTACTAGTTCATCCTACTAAAAACATGCAAATGACATGCTAACAGAATGCTACTTTGTGAATAAGACCTATTCCTGCATGAGAGAGGGGAAAAGAGTCTCGGCTCTATCTTCTGTTGCCCATCCCTTAGGCCAGTCAGTCCATACCAAGTCAGAAGTTTAGTATTAGGCCTAGTCTCTGAGAAAAAGCTTATCTGTTTATTTGTGTACTTGGCAGGAGCTATATCTATCTATCTTTACACATACATATGGAGGGAGGTTAAAACCCCAAAGTACTAGATTCACTGTTGCAATAAACAATTTAGAATCAAGGGCCCTGGGAATTAAATTTAGGTCTTTGATTATATCATGAGGATTACTCTCCTTATCTAATAAAAATGACCCAAAACATAACTCATTGAACTTGAGAAAAATTAATTAGCTTTCTTGGTTTTCACAATAGAAAAAGTTACCATTTCCAAGGAGAAATGCCCTAGTGGTTTAAAAAAAATGATTTCAAAGCAAATGTACTTGGCACAATTGGAAATCATTAAAATGTTATTGTTAACATTAGATAATATGCCTCTCAAAAATTCTCATTTTATAGCTCAATAGACCTATTTAGGAGAGTGACTGACACAATGTGATTAGAGGGGCAAAATATAGCAATAACAACAGCAAAATGACAATATTAACAATGAAGGATTATTAACTCACTATCAAAATTTCGTCTCCCCTTACCCTATAAATGACCAATGGATGGTATTCATCTGTGGTAAAAATCAGGTTTTTAAACTCACTTAGATCTCCAAATATAGGAGCCCCGGTGGCACAATTGTTAAGTGTTCAGTTGCTAACTGAAAGGTCGGTAGTTCAAACCCACCAAGCAGCTCCTGAGAAGAAAAGTCCAGGCCATCTGGCCCTATAAAGATTTACAGTCTAGGAAATCCTACAGGGTTCTTATGCATTCGAATAAACTCAATGCACACAATGAAAACAACTCTCCAAATAATAGATGAAAATGTTATTCTTGTGTATGAAAAGTAATATAATAATTATTGTTTGTCAGAGCAAATGTCACCATGTATAGCTGCTAGTCAAATGTCACTATTGAACTCTTGACACATGACTAGTTTGAAGTGTAACTATAAAATAGACGCCATATATTAATGACAATATGGAAAATAACATAAAATATTTCATTAATTTTATAATTTTCATGCTAAGAGGTTATTATGGATATATTAAGTTAAAAAAATAGTAAAACTAATGTTTATAATTTTCTGTAATTTACAAGAATGCAAGCGGTGATAGTACATGCCATATTTATATTCCATTTGGCCATTTAGATATATACTCAACAACACACGCATACAATTAACAACCACTTCTCACTTAATGACATGGTTAGATTCCAAAGACCAATTGTTATGCAAAAATTGGCATTTGTGGAAATGGAGAATGATCATATCAGATCACAAAATGGAAGCACAATCACAGCATTACATAAGTCCCTAATTACATCATTGCAAAACCACTGAGAATCACACTCCAGCCACGATGACACATACACTTAACTATCACAACCAGGGTTACCCTCACCTTGGCATTTGTTACTACCAGACATACCTCAATATGCAGAATAGCTGGACAGATTTTTAAAAATTATAATTATAAATTCAAAATGTCAGATAATGAGACTGCTGATAAAGTGAAGAGTGCCTAGATAATGCATAATTTAAAACATTCTGAGGGAATTTCACAAATTAAAATTTATCAAAATCCATCTGTAGTTATATAGCAAACAGTAATACAGCTGTTAATACAGCAGTAATACAGTAATACAGCTGTTTGCTGTATTACTGTTGTAATACTAACCAGTGAGTGCATCTGAGTGAATTTGTTAATTTTTGCATAAAAACTATCGATAAAACAAATTTTAATCACCATCCTAGAGAAAACACAGAAAATTATTTAGAAAACCATTATCACATAAAGAAGCAAAGTATGAAGTTAAAAAATATGGTAACAAAGTATTATAGAGGTTGTCAGGCAGTTAGTTATTAAAACTGCTTTGTTATTCTTCTGGAATTTGCAATATTTGAGATTTATAGGGTTTACAAAAAGTGTGCATCCTTGGAGTAGTTTTCTCCATTAAAAAAATGTACTTGCTTACATTTCTTAAGAAAACAAACAAAGAGGAAACAAAAACTTATAAAGAGAATATGATATATGATCCTTGTTATAATCATGATTCCAAAAACCAACAAACAGTGAAAAACTAAAACCTATTTATGGAGCAGTAAGGAAAATTTGAGCAATTCTAAATATTTTATGATATTAAGGAACTACTTTTAGCATTTTTAGATGCTGGTATTGTGGTTATTCTTATATAGCTGAGAAATATGTTACTGTTTATACAGTTAAATTGATCTTATAAATTATCTGCTTTACAATAATCCAGTGTTTGTGCAGAGTGTACAGGGAAATAGGTGGGGTAAAGATGAAGTAAGACTAACATGTTTTAATAACTGATTTAGCAAAGAAATAGGTATATAAGATATATTACTCTACTTTCATAAATATCTTCAGAGTTTCACAATTAAGTGTGAAGAGGACTACAAAAGGAAGTGTAAAGTTTTTGTTTTTAATTGGGGAATAGAAATGGGGGATAACATGGAACAAGCACACCAGCCTGTGCAATCATGAGGTGTTGACAAATCAGGTAACAGGCACCAAAGACCCCAAACAAAGAACAAAAAACCGTATGTTGAGAACGAGGGGGATTGGAGCAGAGACCCAAAACCCACCTGTAGACAATGGGACATCCCCTCACAGAAGGGCCACAGGAAGGGAAGAGGCAAACAGAGGACAGTACAGCACCGATGAAATCTTCATCTGGATTTTGAGGCTTCCTCACTCCCCCACTTATCATGACCCCAGGCCTGCCTTTCAGTTTGGGCTAGACCGGAATATGAATGCTGGTTCAGACAAGAGCTCACAACACATGGAGTCCAGGTCAGATAAACCCCTCAGGAAACAGAAATGGGAGCAGCGATACCAGGAGGGTAGGGGGAAGGTGGGGGGAAAAGGAGAGAACCGAGGGGGAACGGATCACAGTGATCGAAGTATAAACCCCATCCCCCCTGCACCCCAAGGAGATGGACAACAGAAATGTGGTTGAAGGGAGACGGAGGTTGGTGTGAGATATGAAAACAATAATAATTTATAATTTATCAAGGGGTCACACGGGTGGCAGGGGGAAGGAGGGAAAAAAGAGGAGCTGATACCAAGGGTTTAAATAGAAAGTAAATGTTTAATAGATGATAATGACAATATATTTATAAAATGCTTGATACAATTGATGTATGGAATGTTATAAGAGCTGTAAGAGGCCCCAATAAAATGATTTTTTTAAAAAGCAAAAGAAATAGGGGATAGATATTAAGATTCTCCAAGAAAAACCTTCAAAGACATGTTCCCCAGCTCCCCGCCCCCAGAGTTTTCAACTTACATCATTTGTTTAAATCGTAATTACCATGAAATCCCTGTTAAGAGCTTTAGGCCTTGCTTTACACAGGACAGGAAATGTCTATAGTTGTTGCAGATGGCTCCATTTGAGAAATGCTAAAGTACTGCTGGCTGCTTTAGCTCAGGGCAGTGGTTCTGAGTCCTCAGTCTGGTGGTATTTTGAAAATTCTGTGGAAGATCAATGAGCTCTAACAGTTTCAAAGTGGTATGTGTGTGTGTGTATGTGTACACATACATGTACACACACACACAGAGTAGTTTGCACCAAGAAAAAGGCATCCTCATCAGAACCCAGCACTTCCGTTATCAGGGGCTGTCTTTGATCTTATTAGAATCTATAACAGTATGCCAAGGGCCACTGCGTATTAGAGGAAAAATGTGGCACAGCGTCCTAGAACACCTTTTTCTTAAGAGTTGTGGTAGAAAGCATCTTACCATTATAATAAACAGATACACTTATTATATTGTAAAATATACGTAAGCTTCAGATGTAAAACATGGGATTTCAAAGAAATGCCAACGTTGCCCTGGATGTCCCCAGGATTCTGAAGGGAACAGCTGCCACTCTCTGTGGCTAGGGGTACATACATGATGATAATGTTTGAGAAGCACTTGGAATAATGACTTCTTCTATCATGACGTCAAGTCAGAGAGGCAGTAAGGAAGCTCATGAGGCAGTGCTGGCGCATAAACAGAGTGACCGTGACGTGAAGTAAGACGGGAGAGGGACAGAGGCGTCGTCAGCACACAGCTGTAGGTGAACAGAGTACCATCTTGTGTCCAACATTTGATTGGCATGCCACATACCCTAAGTTATTTTGTCCATGGTACTAAAGTCTACCTTTTTAAATATAAAACTGCTCCCCTGGCACCCCCCGAAGAACTCCTAAATTACTTTAACGTTTTATTGTGGAAAAGTTGAAACACATAGATGTACTGTATAATAATGAACTCCATACGTACTCATGGTCCAAATTCAGTAATTACCAATTTTTGGTTGAATTCTATCAGCTTCTTTATCTGAAATTGGTCAAAGCATGCAATCAAGAGACGCTGAAAATTAATGGTGCTTGGAATGCAAAAGTTGGAGACAAAGAGGAAGGATTAGTAATGGTAAAATATGGCCTTGTGATAGAAGTGAAGGCGGAGATCTCATGACAGAATTTTGCAAGAACAATGACTTCTTCATTGAAAACACCTTTTCCCCAAAACATAGATGGCTGATTATACATGTGGACTCACCAGAACGAATACATAGAAATCAGATATAATGCATCTGTAAGAAGAGACCATGGAGAAGCTCAATATCATCAGCCAAATTAGGGGGCTGACTTTGGAACAGACCATCAATGGTTCAGGTTGAAGTTGGAGAAAATTAAAACAAGAGCCAAAATACTACCTTGAGTATAGCCTTCCTGCTTTCAGAAACCATCTCAAGACCGGTTTGATGCACTGAACACTGATGACTGAGGGCTCATGATCTGTGGAATCCCCTCCAGAACATCCTCGCTGGGGAAAGCGAGAGAGCACGAGAAAGGAAGAAAGACCCAAATGAACATCAGGAGAGATCCTGACACTTGCACAGCAGTAGCTAAAGAAACCAGGGAGATGATAAAGTAAGAGTTAACAGATGATGTCAAAAGGGTGCTGGAGAAGACAAAGTCAAGGAGTATAATGAAACATGCTGCAGGAAGCATAAAGTCACTATACCAAAAAGAGCTGGTCAACATTCAACATTTCAAAAGGTGATATATGATCAAGAACTGATGGTATTAAAGGAAGAAGGCCAAGCTACACTGAAGGAATTAGAGAGAAATAAGGCTCCGGAATTGATGTACTATCAACAGATAATGTTTCAATAAATGGATACAACATTGAAAGTACACATTTGTCTATGCCAAGAAATTTGGAAGTCGGCTACCTGTCAACCAATTGGAAGAAATTCATATTTGTGTCCATTCCAAAGAAAGGTGCTCTAACAGAATGAAGAAATTATCAAACAATATCATCAATATCACACAAAAGTAAAAGTTCATGAAAGATAATTCAAAAAAAGTGTAGCAGTACATTACAGAGAACTTCCTGAAATTCATACTGGATTCAAAAGAGTATGTGGAGCGAGGGTATATCATTATTGCTATCAGATGATTCTTGGCTGAAAGCAGAAAATACCAGAAAGATGTTCATGTGTTTCACTGACTGCAAATCATTGTAAAGAATGGGAATTCTGGAATGCTTATTTATGTTCACGTGGAACCTATACATAGACAAAGATGCAGCTGTTATAATAGAACAAAGGAGTAGACTGTGGTTTAAAATCAGGAAAGATGTGCATCAGTATCTTTTCACCATACTAATGAAATCTTTCTGGAAATAATCCAAGAAAATGTCCTAGATGAAGTAGAATATGGCATCAGAATTGGAGAGTCATTAACAACCTATAATGAGCATATTATACATGCAAAAAGGATTTAAAGCACTTACTAATAAAGATAAAAAAATACAGCTTTCAGTATGGATCACACTTCAATATAAAGTAAAAAAAAAATCTTTACCACTGACCAGTACACAATATGGATAAAAGGGGGGCAAAAATGAAACTGTCAAAGATTTCATTACACAAGAAATCTATTAACAGCTGATGTAATAGACCTCTTTAGAGTGTTAAAGAGTAAAGATGTCCCTTTGAGAACTAAGGTGCATCTGACCCAACCCATTGCATTTTCAACCACCTCGTAAACATGTGGAAGCTGAGCAAAGAATAAAGAAGACTGAAGAAGAATTGATGCCTCTCGCTATGGTGAAGGTGAAGAATAATGAATGTGCCCTGGACACCAGCAGTATCACACAAATCTGTTTGAGAAGAAGTACAATTGGAATGCTCCTTAGATGCAAGGATGGTGAAATTTCATCTCACATACATTGGACATGGTATCAGGAGGGACTAGTCTCTGGTGAAAGACATCATGCTTGGTAAAGCAAAGCATCAGAAAAAAAGACCAGATGGACTGACACAGTGGCTGAACACTGGGCTCAAACAGTGTAAGACCAGACAGAATTAGTTCTGTCATACACAGATAGAGTCGGAACGGACTTGATGGCACCTAACAGTTGTTTGCAGTCCACTCATGCCATTTAGTTCAAATTTTATTTGGCACAACTGTCAGTTAACAGATGGGTAGCCAGAGGCTGATTTATATAGATTACAATTTTTTTATAGATTACAATTTTATTGTAGTAAAACATTACAGTGATTTCATGATATAAAAGCTCTCAAATGACACAAGACCCTCACTAATCTCAAACTGTTAAAAATTAGGCAGAGCAACAGAGGTAAAATGTGTTACTACCTCCTATAGCTCAACATGTAGGCGACCACTTCACTTAAAATCTCAAAATACTCTCTCCACCTCCCTCCTCTGCCACACCAGGACCAACAAGAAAACTGAATACTATGAACACATGTGACATATGTCACATGAACACTATGTCTTCCAGGAAGAATCAATCACTCTGCAGAGTATTCTCCGAGTAGATACAGACAGGGCAAGGCTTTCAAGATTTTGAGATGCCTCCAACATATCTGGTCTCTCTCTGTCAGGCCACAATACATTTATTTGTGTGCCCTTACCCTATTACCAAAATAAAAATCACTCTTATAATTAAAAATATAGACTGAATTTGAGACACTAGGAGATTACACGTCTACTGAAGTGCTGTTATTCACAAAAGAACTTCTACAATCAAAACATTCTGCCTAGTGGTATGAAGCCTGCCTCACTCACTCCCAGCGACCTTATCAGTTTGAGGCTGTACACCTTGACATGAGAAGAACTCCCATCTTTCTCCCTCAGAATGCCTGCTAGCTTTTCTTATGCAACCACACCGTTCTCTAGACAGACTATTCATAAATAAGCACCAGGGTACTACCCCCAGTATTATATCATCAAGTACAACATTCCATTTAGTTGTGGTGTTCGGGGTTCCTGGTGGCGCTCACAGCAACCTGCTTCCAGAAAGGTTTACAGCCTTGGAAACCCCGTGGGGCAGTTTCAGTCTGTCTTGGGGGGTCACTAGGAGGCCGACTCAAGTGCAATGATTTTGGGGTTTTATATTTCATCCCTACATTGATTGCATCTGCATCTCCATTGAATTATAAGATCATAGAATTTTCTAAAAACCTACCGAAATCTATCTTGCAAAATTTACTTTTTAATACCACAAGATCTTAGAGAAATGTATCTACTTTACCTTAGATCTTTTTCAGTTAACTCTCTTTGCATGCTTGCTTAGGCTTCTGGGATCTATATGGCACACACAGCTGCTCATTCACTCCCTTGAACCCCTCTTCTTTAGAGAAGGAATCTAGAGAGCAGTCAAAGAGGAAAAGTCTGGAATTAAGTCTAAGAGTTATTTCCTTTCCCCTTTATGGAAAAAGACAATATTTACTGGAGACAGTTTAAGGTGTCTGGCTCCCCCCTCCCTCTCCTTTGGCACATTAAAACATACTCTCGGAATTGACTCAAATGCTGCTGTCAGGACTGAAAGCTTGCAGGCTTAAGAAAGATCCTGAGTTTAGAATTCAGACGTGTGTCCAGAATTCAAGTGGTCTATGACGGTATATGGCACAGAACACGTTTTCTTAAAGTCTGCTGAATGAAACCACTGTCCAAATCAGAACCAAAGCCAGCAAATTTTTCACAAGTATGTGACCAGAAATAGCCCAGGCTGTGAAGTGGGACAAGACAGTGACATCCTTTTAAAGACTTCTGATCATACTAGTTTTAAATTTTGTTTTCCAGTGCTCCAAATAGCATAGTGTGATTTGGGTTGCTTGGCAAGTATAGGATGCCTTTAGAATAACTTTCATGCCATGATTAGAAATACAAATTTAATTTCAGAAGTCCAGGAGAGTTAAAAAGATTAATGTATTGATAGGCTATCTTTTTCTTGGGTACAAATTTGATGGAAAATTATGTGGGAACAAGTCTCAAAAGGGATTAATGGAAACAAAAAGGGAAGTTAAGAACCCTGAAGATGAAACTTCACTAAACTTACATTTGAGACAAGGGGGTGAGAAAAGCTAATTCGGTGTGTCAACTATGATTTAATCTTGCTTTATCTAAATTTTGCATAAAAATGGAACAGAAACCCATAAAATGCAATGAAAAAATCAAGATGATTAGGCTATAAAGTGCTATAAATGTAGCATTATAAATTCTTATACGCTCCTATACTTCTGTGACATGAAACTAAAATGAATTTATTAATTCTTAGCACATCAAAGAATCTGTAGACATTTTGGAGGTATGTTAAGGAGCCTGATGGCACTGGGTGACGTGTTGGGCTGCTACCCTCAAGATCAGTAGTACAAAATCGCCAGCTGCTCTGCAGGATAAAGATGGGGCTATCTGCTCCTGTGAGGACTGACGGTCCTAGACATCCTATAAAAGGTCACCGTGAGTCAGAATCTACTCAATGCCAGTGGATTTGGGGGTTGGTGTAAGTAAATATAAACCACTCAAGTTCAAGCCATTTGACACTACTAAGCATTAAATGGCACACATTCTACCAACAAGAAAACTTGAATTATGTATCCCATCATTACTTACTGTGCTATTGTTATATTCTTAAGTAAATTAACTCTGCAACCATTCAATCTCATTTTCAGAATTGGTCAAGTCATCCAAATTTCAATTCTGTTCACTTGGTGGGTTATAAGTTCTCTACCAGAGCGTGCCTGAGTGTACATAAACTCAGAGGTAGTCAATGGTAGGGCCCCAAGAAACAGTGTGAGAAGTTGCAGGACTTTTCTCTCATCTACCTTTCCATATCCATCCTTTATATATCTGAGAGAGTAAACACAGTAATCATTCTAGACAGCCACAAGTGAACCAGTTTTATTTACTCAAGGACTCTAAGTACAATCTAGTTTTCTCACTCAGGGAAATAAATTACAAGGCCTAAGATATTCAAGAAAACAGCTAAACTGGCTTCTAGACATTACATCTAGTCCAGACTGTAGTCAGCGTAAGAGCTTCAGGTATACCACATCTTTACTTTTTAAGTCCCTACTTAGCAAATGTGAGGCTTAACTCAACCAACTACTGGGTCTACTGTAGTATCTTTTAAAAGAAAAAGAAAAAAAGCCCATTACTAGTGAGTCAATTCCATTTATAACAACCCTACAGGAAGGAGTAGAACTAGTCCCTAGGGTTTCCAAGACTACATTGTTATAGGACAGATGGTCTCATCTTTCTCCAGCAGAGTGGCTGATGGGCTTGAACTGCGGTCTTTGTGGTTAACAGTCTAAATCTTAACCCACTGTGCCACTGGGTTTCTCTTTTAAAATGGAGTGGTGGTGGTGTACATACTGGCAAACAGCATTCTGCAAAGAGGCAACTAGGGTGACAACACAAAAAAATCATTTTTAAAAGACATCTGTCTCCATTCTTTAGCAATACAGGATTGGTGTGGCGTTTCCAAATAGAATATAACTGATGAGCTTTACTCATCACTAGGTTGTATGTACAACCATTTATTCCAATCTACTAACTGTGTTTGTTAACATACTATTAAATATAGTACACACTGGAATACAGGAAACCATTTGTTTCTACTTCTTGACAATTATTGTTTATAAGGTATCAATTTAGTGTCTATTTCATACAAAACACTACTAAAAAGTGCTGTGAAAAATATGAAGAATATAAAGCAAAGCCAATGATTTCTCAGAGGTTGACATATAATTAGTAAGTCATGATACAATCATTAAAAACAGAATACATTTGTTTATAACAATGCCTTACATGCCAAATGATGATAAGCTCAATGAAAATTAAAAAAACAAGAGAAACTCTATTTCTAAGTGGAAAATTACCATGGGCTAGAGTGGCCATAAAAAGACTTAGTGGTGAAAGTTCAGCTAGGTGCAGGGGCAGCAGGCAATCTTGTCTTTCACGTTTAATATTACTATACTGTATAATTAAACTGATAAAAATGTATCCTTCAGGAGCCCTGTCAAGATGGTGTCTGGGTAAGCAGTCCACACTGGGAGCTCTGTGGCAATCAGTGAATCCAGTGTCCAGGAAGGCGAGGGGAGAAAGACCCCCATGAAAACCCAGAGTACTTCCTTCCCCCACATCTAACCTTGCTCCAGCACCCTTGGGATCTGTGACCTGGTCCCACGGATTCCCTGGCCGTGCCAGCCACACTACTTCGGATGCCACCACGGTCACCACCGCCAATTGGCCCCCCCCCCCCAGCCTGATTGCAACACTAGAAGCTAACCAGCTACCCTAGTGAGGCCCCCACAATTCCAGCTGGACCCCCACGTGGTGAATGTCTGCCCATGACACTTTCCACTGTGAGCTGCTCCCTGCTCCTGAGGCTTCCCTGTCCCCACATGGTGGCAGGTCCCTCCCACCACCCACCCGTGGCCTGGCTAGAGCCTGCCTGCAGTCTGAATGCAGTAAGTTTAGTCACCTGCTGCTGTGGGGGTTCTCCCCACCATTGCCTGACATGCACCCACTCCTGCAGCAGCCAGATCACCTCCCATAACCCACAACAGTGGAAGCCTCTCCCAAGCCCATGCAGCGCTATCGCCCATGGCTCTGGCAGGTGCCCCCACAAGTGCTTATCGCCTCACCTGTGGTAACCAGGCATCTCCACCACCATCAGCAGGGATTATCCTACTGCCACGTGGCATCCCTTCCGTGGCAATGGGACCTTTCCCCACCCTTGCTCAGTACCCCTGCTATGGCAGCAGGGCTTCTCCCACCATTGTCCGGCACCCTCATGCACAGAGCTACACTCACTGCCTGCAACTGCCCTGCTTGTGTATCCTGAGAGGCCCACCAGACCTTCCCTCCAAAAAGGGAATCTCAGCTGTCTAAGGAGAGTAAAACCCGAGTGAGATAAAGAAGTGACCCAATTCCCCAGCACAGTTGGCTTTAGGCAGCCTGCAAACGCATTCCTATCAGCCCCCCAAAGAGAGAGCCCAGGGTTCTTTGCCTCCCTGGAAAATGGTGCCAAGCTCCTCCCAAATGACATGCAGACAGCAACCAACCACAACAACCTCAACTAAAAAACAGGAGAAATAAAATGCATTGTCAGAGGAAGTCCTGAATCTAGCAACGTGCATAGAACAAACAGGAGTTGAGCTACCACAGAAACAAATCATCAGAATGCTGCTTGGAGCCATACAGGACATGAGGAAAGCATTACATAAAAAGGATGAAACAAAAGAGGAGATAAAACCATGCACCAAAGGGAAATACAAGGAACAAGGGACGAGCACCAAAGGGAAATACAAGAGTTAAGGGACGAGGTAACAAAAGCAAATAACAAGTTAACGGGCTTTAACAACAGATTAGAAGAAGCTGAGAATTGTATCAGTGACCTTGAGGATAACCAGGAGACTCCAACAAACAGGAAAGCCAGTCAAACAAAATAATCAAAGAAACTGAAGAACACCTGAGAACAATGTCAGACGCTATGAAGAGAAACATCACAATAACTGGACTACCAGAAAAAAGACACAACAAAGAAGTCAATGGTAAAAATAGCAAGGGAATTCCTAGAGCAAAATTTCCCTGGCTTAATGAATGAGAATCCAGTAACAATCCAGGAAGCAGAGAGGACACCAGCTAGACTGAATCCAAGGAAGAATTTGCCAAGGCATATAATAGTTAAATGCTCCAATTCTGAGGAAAAGGAGAAAATCATGAGAGCTCCTAGGGGGGAAAAAAGACAGGTACCTATAAAGGTATCCAAATAAAAATATGCTGAGACTTATCAGCAGATACCATGAAGAAGAGGAGTGGAGTAACATCTTCTGAAAGTTGAAAGAAAGCAATGCAAACCCAAGAATCCTCTATCCAGCCAAATGATCTATAAAGATAGATGGTGAGGTAGTTTATTGTGCCAGCCTGGCCGATAAACACAAGTGGGATTAACTGAAGGGCAGAGAGATAAATGGCTCGGTGAGCCTTGCCTTTCTTGTTTCTCGTACTTTGATCATCAGACCAGTGTGCAGCTGCCTTGCTTGTTTTGTGCCTCAATTTACAGGCTACACTACCTGTGGGACGCCTAGCCTGTGAACAGTGTCACTGTAAGTTGAGGTCCCTTTAAGACATCTCTGGAGCTGGGGACTGGCAGTTGGTGACCTGGCTGACAGTTGGTGACCTGCCTTGTGATTGGCTGCTGTGCTGAGAAAGCCTAGCTCTCTATATATAGAGGAAGACCTGGCAGTAGACTAGACTTAAGGACTGCTAGTGTCTCACAACTCTCTCTCACGGGAGTGAGTTGCACTGAGCCATTTGTACTGCTTTGCAATTTAACTGTTCATTTCTTGTATTATATATTTATCTGTATATAATTTAACAGTTCATTTCTTGTGTTATATATTTAATTATCTTGATAAATAAATATATTAAATTATCAGCAATTTGATTTTATCTCTCTAGAGAACCCTGTCTAACACAGATGGCAAAGTAAGAGTCTTCCAAGACAAGGAAAGACTCAAAGAATATGTTAAAAGAAACCCATCACTACAATAAAAATCCTTGCCAACCCAATGTGGTCAGAAGAACAACACTCACTGAGCACAAATAGTAGACCACCACATAGAGCAACTCCACCCAGAGGTCAACACATTGAAAACAGCCGCCAGATAACATTGGCTTGATGGTGAAAAGAAGGCAAGAATGAACCACACACTCATTCTCACAATGCACTAAATGGTGGTAGGAAAACACTCAACACAAAAGGTATGAGATGACAACAGTCCACTGATGGATGTTATAACTGAATATCAATGAACTGAACTAGCCCAATAAAAGACAGAAACTAGTAGACTGGTTTAGAAAACACAACCCATCAATCTGCTTCCTACAAGAGACACATCTCAAGCTTGCAGACAGAAATAGGCCGAGAATCAAAGGATGGAGAAAAATATAACAAGCAAACAGCAATTAAAAAGAACCAGGGGTTGCAATCCAAATCTCTGACAAAATTGATCTCAAGGTACAAGTCATAACAAGAGATGAGGGGCACTATGTAATGTTCAAGGGTTCAGTAGACCAAGAACCAGTGAGTATACTAAATAAACATTTACGTACCAATGAGAGACCCGTGAAATTTCTCAATGAAATGCTCAAAAAGATTTTTTTAAAAAGAAAGAAAAGAAATCACATGCTCAACGATCATAGTTAGGTGACTTTGAGAAAAACAGATCACAGGGAAAAAAGCTTAATAAGGAGGCTACAGAATTAAACTCTACAATTTGGTGACTTGACCTAATAAACATTTTCAGAGCTCTGTAACCAAATGTAAAAATATTTCACATTCTTTTCAAGCCTACATGGCATATATTGAAAGATAGACCACATGCTAGGACACAAGTCAAGCCTATGCAAATTCAAGCACATAGAGGTCACTACACCATAAGGTTGGAAATCAACAAAAAGAGGATTAAGAAAATAAGGGCAAACAATTGGAGAATGAATAACTCTATTGCAAAATGTGTGGCTATTGACCTAGATCAGTGATGAAATTAGGAAGTTTCTAGAAACCTATGAGAATGAGATACAACGTATCAAAACCTTTGGGATTCAGCTAAAGCAGTTATCAGAGGAAGTTTGATATCAACAAATGCACACATAAAAAATGAGGAGAGACTTATGATTGATATGCTGACACAAACCTCCAGCAAATAGAGCGAGCCAACAGGACAATCCTACAAATAGCAAAAGAAAAGAAATAATAAAAATTGGGGCAGAAATAAATGAGTGGGGAAAAACAATATCAATGCAAAACATCAATGCAGTAAAAAGCTGGTTCCACTTTGTTCTATTAAACTGGCATTCCATGACGCTCACCTTCTCAACACGATTGCTGAAGACAAAGTGGGTGCATTAGCAAATGTGGTGAAGAAAGCTGATGGTGCCTGGCTATCAAAAGATATAGCATCTGGAGTCTTAAAGGCTTGAAGATAAACAAGTGGCCATCTAGCTGAGAAGCAACAAAGCCCACAAGAAAGAAGCACACCAGCCTGTGTGATCACAAGGTGCCAAATGGATCAGATATTAGGCATCAAAGAACAAAAAAATCTTATCTTTGTGAATGTGGGGGAGTGCGGAGTGGGGACCCAAAGCCCTTCTGTAGGCAACTGGACTTCCCCTTACAGAAGGGTCGTGGGGAGGAAACAAGCCTGTCAGGGTGCACTGTGGCAACAATGAAAGATAAAACTTTCCTCTAGTTCTTTAATGCTTTCTTCCCCACCACTATCATGATCCCAATTCTACCTTACTAATCCGGCTAGACCAGAGGAGGATGTACACTGGTACAGGTAGGAACTGGAAACACAGGGAATAGAGGACAGATGAACCCCTCAGGACCAATGGTGAGAGTCGTGATACCAGAAGGGTCCAGGGAAGGTGGGGTAGAAAGGGGAACTGATCACAAGGATCTACATATCACCCCCTCCCTGGGGGATGGACAACATGAAGTGGATGAAGGGAGATGTCGGACAGTGTAAGACAAGACAAAATTAATAATTTATAAATTATCAAAGGTTCGTGAGCAGGGGCAGGGAGTGAGGGTCAAAAATGAGGAGCAGATATCAAGGGCTCAAGTAGAAAGCAAAAGTTTTGAGAATGATGGCAACAAATAAACAGATGTGCTTGACACAATGGATGTATGTATGGATTGTGATATGAGTTGTAGGAGCCCCCAATAAAATGATTTTTTTTTAAAGCTGGTTATTTGAAAGGATTAACAGAATTGAAAGACTGCTGGCCACCTAACCAAGAGGAAAGGAACGAAAAAGAGTTAGGATGAGGAATGAAACAGGGGAAGTTATAATGGATCCTAATGAAATGAAAAGGCTAATTACACAGTACTATGAAGGCCTGTACTCCAATGAATTCAACAACTTGGAAGGAATGGACAAATACTTGGGAAAATAATCCTTCCATAGACTATGCCAGATGGACATCAATCAACTCGACAGATCCATAACAATAGAGGAAATAGACAAGGTTATCAAGGAAATACCAACTTAACAATCCCCCAGGCCAGATGGCTTCACAGGAGAATTGAACCAAGTGTTCAGGGAAGATCTGACATGAATCCTACCCAAACTCTTTCAGAGCATAGAAAAAGCCGGCAAACTCCCAAACTCTTTCTATGAAGCTAGCATAACATACCTAAAGTGGACAAGGATTCCACAAAAATTGAGAACTATCGACCGATATCTCTAATGAACATTGATACAAAAATCCTTAACAAAATACTGTCCAATGGAATACAAAGTTTATAAAATGATTTATTCAGCATGACCAAGTGGGATTCATTCCAAGGATGCAGGGATGGTTCCAGTTCAAAAGTCCATCAGCATTATTTAGCACATTGGTAAGAAAAAGGATAAAAACCACATAATACTGTCAATAGGGGCAGAAAAAGCATTGGACAACATCCAACACCCATTCCTGTTTAAGACAGTCAAGACGATAGGAGCGGAAGGAAAATTACTCAATATAATACAAGCTATATATGAAAAGCCAAAAGCCAATGTGGTAGTCAATGGGGAAAAGACGAAAACAATCCCACTGAAAAAGTATTCCCCTTGTCCCCACTTCTATTTAACATTGTACTGGAGGTCCTAGCTAACAACGTAAGGCAATGGTATTCGTCTAATGAAAGAAGAGGTGAAATTCTAGGTATTCGCAGATGATATGATTTTATATATGGAAAACCCCAAAAGCTCCACAAGAAGAGTGCTGGACATGATAAAGGGATATGGCAGAGTGGCAGGATACAAGATCAACAAACAGAAGTCTATCAGACTACTACATACACCGGACGAATCCATGGAAAAGGAGATCAAAAAAGGATATACTTAAGCAAAAAAACAAAAAACAAAAAGATTTGTACAAGAAGCACTACAGAACACTATTACAAGAAACCAAAAGTAGCCTTCACAAATGGAAGGATATCCCATGCTCATGGATTGGAAGACTTAATATAGTAAACATGTCAGTCCTGTCCAGGGCACCATACAAGTTTCATGCTATCCTGATACAAATACCAACATCCTTCTTCAAAGAATTGGAAAAACTGACTACCAACTTCATATGGAGAGGAAAAAGTGCTGAATTAGTAGAGAACTCCTGAAGTAGAAGGACAAAGTCGGAGGGCTTGCTTTACCTGACTTTAACACCTACTATACAGCCACCATGGTCAAAATGACAGATGTACAGACCAGCAGAAAAAAACTGAAAATACAGAAATGAAATCATCAGCATACAGACAACTAATCTTTGATACGGGCCCCGAAAATATCAAATGGGAAGTGGATGCCCTCTTCAACCAATGGTGCTAGAAAAAATGGATATCTACCTGCAGAAAATTTAAGCAAGACCCTTACCTCACTTCATGCACAAGAATAAATTCAAGGTGGTTCACAGACCTCGAGTTAAAACCCCAAACCATTAGGGCCATCAATGAGGGAATTGGGACAAACCTGAGAATTTTGGTGCAGGGAATACATAGGCTATTGGAAATAGGGATGGACACAAATACAGAGGAAGCACAAATGGGATATACTTAAGATAACACACCTGTGTACACTGAAAGACTTCGCCAAGAGAGTAATAAAAGAGGCCACAGAATGTGAAAACATCTTTAGCAATGAAACATCCGACAAAGGCCTATTACTAAAATTTACAATACTCTGCTAGCCTACAATAAGCAAAAAAACAAATAACCTATTGAGGAGATGGGCAAAGACCTGAACAGAAGTGTTGCAGGGCAGAAATCCAAATGGCCAGCAAACAAATGAGAAAATGTTCCCGATCATTAGCCATAGGGAAATGCAAATTAAAGCAACTATGAGATAACACCTAACGCCCTCAAAGATAGCCCAATTCATAAAATCAGAAAGCAACAAGTGTTGGAGGAGTTGTGGTGAGATAGGAACTCTCACCCACTGCTGGTGGTCCAGTAGGTATGTGCAGCTGTTATGGAAATTGATTTGGCCATACGTAAAACAAATGGAAATTGAGCTACCATATACCCAGCAATCCCTACTGGGCATATACCTAGAAGAAGGAAAAAATAGACCACAACCAGACATCTGCATGCCAATGTTCATCGTGGTGCAGTTCACAATTGCAAAGAGTTGGAAACAACCTAAATTACCACCAACGGACAAATGAATTAAAAAATTCTGGAATACATACAATGGGGTACTGCACATCTCTAAAAAGCAGTGATGAATGCATGAAGCACATCGTCTCATGGGAAGAATTGGAGGAAATTTGCTCACTAAGCAAAGTGAGCCAAGCACAAAAGGACAAGTACAATATGAGTCCACTGAGGTAAGCTTAAAAAGCACAAGGGGCATAGGGGAAAAGCCACCAAATGCATAAATTCCCAGGGCAAGGGCAAGGCACTCTGGCAGAGGTCAGACCCAACCCAGGGATGCATATGTCAGCCAAATAAAAAGGATGGGAAATGGGGGAAAGGAGGATGTGGTTAGTGGGGAAACAGGGCACTAACCCACACAAGGGGAGGGTATTGTTCATATCTCTGTAGCAGCGGTTCTCAACCTGTGAGTTGTGACCCCTTTGGGGGCCGAACAATCTTTTCACAGGGGTTGCCCGATTCATAACAGTAGCAAAATTACAGTTATGAAGCATCAATGAAAATAATTTTATGGTTGGGGGGGGGGTGTCACCACAACATGAAGTACTGTATTAAAGGGTCACGGCATTAGGAAGATTGAGAACCACTGCTCTATAGGAAAGCAAGAAAGGGACCAGACCTCAACCTGGGGGGCCAAGCCTTGAGAGCAACATACCGGCATGAAGCAGCAAACTCACAGAAAGGTTTGCAAGGCCGGCCCCAGTCCCAGTCCAAGCTACATTGACCCCTCCCCAGAAGAATGCGCTATAGAGGACAGCATTGAAGATACAGCCCGGGAAAAGGGAGGGGGGACCTGCAATTTGGCCCACCAAGCCTCTAGGACAGAGGTCCTCAAACTTTTTAAACAGGGGGCCAGTTCACTGTCCCTCAGACCCGTTGGAGGGCCGGACTACAGCCTTTAAAAAAACTATGAACAAATTCCTATGCACACTGCACATATCTTATTTTGAAGTAAAAAACAAATGGGGCAAAAACACCTGGCGAATCAGATAAATGTCCTTGGCGGGCCGCATGTGGCCCACGGGCCATAGTTTGAGGACCACTGCTCTAGGATAACATTCTTGCTTGGAGCAAAGAATGCACAGAGAGGACCGTGGGGCTGGCCCCACCTGGAGACATGATGCCCCCTCGTTGACCCACAGGGCTACAGGGGACAGCACTGGAGACAGAGTGGGAAATGTGGCCAGCCTGACACCCCCACCCCCACACCCCTGCACACACACCCAAGCAAAACAAGAAAGAAGCACAGAACAGCAAGGGAACATCACCAAACTGAACCCAAGGAATCCTGAAAATAGAATCGGCGGGCACGGCATGGCACTCCACCAGATCAGATTGGAAACCATTCAGAAGGGTCAGCAGATGGACCTGGAACTATTTATAGGGTTGTTTGGGGTTTTGTGCTTTATTTTTTTCTTTCTCTTTTTTCCTTTTTTCTTTTTCTCATGTCTATCCATATAGGGCAAGCAGGATAACCGATCCAGAGGAGAAAACAATGGGGCCAATGGCTCCGGGGGGACATAGGAGAGGAGGAGGTGGGAGAAAGGGAGGGGGAGAGCCAACAAATCCAGGGACAAGGGAACAATTAGGATCTAAAATTGATGGTGAGGAGGGCATAGAATGCCTGATGGGGTTTGATTAAGTCCAATGTAACTGAAAGAAAGTACTGAGAGTTGAATGAAGGTTGAATGTGATAGTGGGGTAGGAGGAAAGCAAACAGAAATAGAAGAACTAGGAGGCAAAAGACATTTATAGAGGTATAAATGTAGGCATGCATATATGTAAATACATTAATATATAACGATAGGGATATAGGTCTATGTACATATATTTAAATGTTAACTATTAAGGTAGCAGACGGGCATTGGGTCTCCAAAGGCCTCTTTCAATGCAAGAACACTTTGTTCTAATAACCTGGCATTCTTTGATGCTCACCTTCCCAACACAATCACTGAAGTCAAAATGGGTGCATAAGCAAATATAGTGAAGAAACCTAATGGTGCCCAGCTATTACAAGATACGCCTGAGGTCTTAAAGACTTGAAGTTAAACAAGTGGCCATCTAGCAGGGAAGCAACAAAGCCCACATGGAAGAAGCATACCTGCCTGTATGATCATGAGGTGTTGATAGGATAAGGTATCAGGCATCAGAAGACCCAAAACAAACTAACAGCGGGGGTCAGAATGGAGACCCAAAGCCCATTTGTAGACAATTGGACATTCCCTCACAGATGGGTCGCAAGAGAAGAACGAGACAGCCAGGGTACAGCTTAGCACTGATGGAACACACAACATTCCTCTAGTTCTTTAATGCTTCCTTTCCCCCCAATTATCAAGACTCCAGTTCTACCTTACAAATCCAGCTAGACCGGAACATGTACACTGGTACAGATAAAAGCTCTAGACAAAAGGAATCCAGGACAGATAAACCCCTCAGGTACAGTAATGGGAGTAGCGATACCATGAGGATAAGGGAAGGTGCAGGGAGAAAGGGGAGAAACAGGAAACCGACTACAATGATCGATTGTAACTTATCCCCCACCCCTCCCCAGGGGGATGAACAACAGTAATGTGGGCGAAGGGAGGCAGCAGTCGGTGTATAATAATAATTTATAATTTACCAGGGGTCCATGATGTGGGAGGGTAGGTGGGGAGAGGGATAAAAGAAGAGCTGATACCAAGGGCTCAAATACAAAGTAAATGTTTAGAAAATGATGATGGCAGCATATGTAAATATGCTTGATACAATTGATGTATAGAATGTTGTAAGAGATATAAGAGCCACAAATAAAATAATTTAACAAACAAAATACAGTGAACCCTCGCCACTTCGCGCTTTGACTTCCGCGGCTTCACTCTATCGCGGTTTTTGCGTAACAGTGCATGCTCTGTCATTACTGCCACTGATTCGCTCATACTGTACACGCTTGATGCCATAAACAATAAATAATAAATGATAATTGTAACGTCCAAAATGTTTTACTGTATTTCCCCTTTTTCATTTAATAAATTGGGTAATACGAGTGTAATGGTGACTAAAGGGTGTTTTTTCATGTCCTCTATGCTCTAACTATGAAAATATTTGATTTACAAATAAGGAATCCTACTTCGCGGAATTTCATTTATCACGGTAGGGTCTAGAACCGATTAACCACGATAAACGAAGGTTCACTATAGTTAGAAATAAAATATTTTTAAAATGATGATGGCAAATATACAAATGTGCTTGATACAGTTGATGTATGGATTGCTATAAGAGCTGTAAGAGCCCCCAAATAAAATGATTAAAATTTTAAAAATGTATCCTTTAAAGTTTGAGATTTAAAAATGGCTCTTGGGAAGTTCTCCTTTCCTGCATATAACATTACTTTGCTATTGTGCTATTTGAAGTTCAGGATGTACAGATTCTGAAAGAGAATGTGAAAGCACACATACGGTAATTTGTGCAAGAACATGTGCCAAGAGAAATATCTAAAATTTAAACCTTGCAATATCCTATCAGGATGGCAGGGATGTTTCCAGGAGGATTATATTTGATGAGAAAAAGTAGGGGGAAGGGAGTTTATGTTGCAAAATAATTTAATCTCCACAAATCTATGAATTAGTAACTCTGACTCCATTTCTTCCAATGAGAAAACTGAGACAGAAGCAAGCATCTATCTGCATACCATGTAGCTATGGGATACAACTGATTCTGAACTCATTGAGATCTCTATTATATGTGGTTTATTTTTAAGTAGCAAAAATAATGGTTGTTCATTCAAAGCTGATGTGTTCAAATGCAAAATAAAACTAAATATTAAAAAAAAACTAGCCTAAAATCCATAAGCAATTTGCCAGACTACATTAACTGAGCCAGGTAAAATCTCTGAAAAGAGACCTCACACAAGTAAAAGCACATCCGCCTAGTCTTGACCCTGTACTGCACAGCTTACACTCTGTAACAGTCTGTTCCCTTCCTGTTTCACAGACAAATTTCATCGCCTCAAATTGGTCACAAGCACTTGGCATATGTTTTTCTTTATAATCTTTAAACATACCCAATACATTCCTATAATACACATTCAATAAATAGCTATTAAGAGTGGATCTTTCCCAGTCAGGGTGCGATGTAGCAACGATGAAACAGACAATTTTCCTCTAGTTCCTAAATGCTTCCTACCCCCCCACTATCATGATCCCAATTCTGCCTTACAAATCGGGCTAGACCAGAGGATGTACACTGCTACAGATAGGAACTGGAAACACAGGGAATCCAGGG
>NW_022103968.1:64986546-65010375 GCF_000313985.2 Echinops telfairi | reverse complement strand
GGCTAAGTGGAGAGGAAATGTTTTGAGAATGATGAGGGCAATGAATGTACAAATGCACTTTACACAATTGATGTATGTATGGATTGTGATAAAAGTTGTATGAGCCCCTAATAAAATGATTTTTTTTAAAAAGAATGGTTTTGGACATTGGGACACATTTCTATTGTGCATATATTTTGAAACTCTGAAATGTGTTTTTTAAATGCACTTCTGAAAACATTTTTAAAAATGTATTTCTAGTTCCTGCATGCCACACACAAGCTTATACATGATGAGGGAGGTGGCAGGCGTGGAGGGTGGAGACAGAGAAAGAGGGAATGAAAGTTGTAGCTGCAGTAAGACACACCACTAACCTTGCTGCAGAGACACCAAGGTTACTGGGAAACTGCTGGCAGTGCCCCCCCTAGCTCGTCTGGGCCACTATCATTTGCTTTGCTGACTGCGTGATATATGTGCAAACTGGGGAGATCCTCCTGCTGGATCCGGAAACTGCATTTGCATGCTAAATATCTAGAGGCGGGAGGAGCCCTGGGTAGAAAGAGAAGAGCATCCTCTCCACTATGGAATCCTGGCTCTTGAGACAACAGCAAGAGGCTGCCTGCACCCACACATCAGAAATTGGTTGATTATGGTTTAAAATGCCTCCCCTCTGTCCTTTTTGCTCCTATATCCAACAAAGTCATTGCTATTTTAGAGTTGGAAATGCATCAGCTTTTAGGAATTTCCCCAAAGTTCTTTGGGTTGGAGGAATCCCCACACCGAGAGCCAATGAAAAGGCAAAACTGGTCCGCAGTGTACTACAGCCAAGAGGCAGGCAGCGTGCACAGCCGGCTCGAGCAGCTAGCACACGCCCGCCCACGCCGGCCTAAGGGACAGGCTTTCCCCACAAGCTGGCCCGCAACCAAGGAGGCTGCTCTGTGCCTCCCTGCACAGCACCACATTAACATCGACAGGAGCTGCAGGGCTCACAGAGGGCTTTTCCTGACAGATAAGGACATCCAGAGAACTAGTACCTGCCAATGGCTGCTTTGTGCACTTTCAGTCCTTAGAAATGCCAGCAGGCATCAAGCTTTCTTCAATCTATTCTTTAACCTCTTCTACACCTCAATGTAGCCAATTAAAAACTGCACTTACTTTTAACAAGATTCTCAGGAAATTCATGCACGACTACAAGTAGGATTTAATGGAAACAAATAAATTACGCTTTTATTAGCTTTAAAAAACTACAAGTACTAGGTGCATAAGAGACATGCTTCTGAGAGCTCTAGTAAGAAAACAGAGCAACACTTTCTAGATCTGTCAGCACGAATTTGACAAGTTCTGAAAAAACAAAAGCAGATGGACAAAAACCTCTGTACAGTATTTCCATCTTTGTCAAATTCAACGCAAACTCCTCTTTCACCTTCTGCTTCTTTTGGAAATTCCAACTCCGTAATGACCCAGGCAAATGGGCTGTCGATTCTTACTTGCAAAGTAACAAGAGGGTTAACTTAAGCAAGGAGCCTCAGCTCTAACAGTGCCCAGTCTTCCCCTGGCTTCCCTTGGGTGGAGCGGCAGGGTTAATTATGTGGAACAGCCAAATAGGTGCAGTAATTGGATATTGACATTTTGGGGCTAGTAAATTTCAATAATGCCCAGGGCTTTAGATTTTATAAGAAGTTTTTTTCTTGAACCTGCTTGAAATAAAGAATTGAGGACAAAGTAAACAAATTTAAAAAGAAGAAGAAATATTTGGGACTGAGCATGGGATGATCTTTACCACATGCATCTGATTTTAGGAATCTATTACATTGCTTTCCTCCTCTCCCTGACCTCCAAATGCATTTTTCTTGCTAGACTCAGTTTTCTCCCATCTTTAGAAAACCAATGGTATTTGATGGGTAAAGAAGCCTCCCCAAAGTCTCTCTTCATCCTGCAAGGTTCAAGGTGACATGCTTTTATCTAAGAAAATCACAACTGTCCCACTAAGCAAGTTCTCCTAAGAAAAGAGGGTCCATAGTCTGCAGCTTCTTGGGTGCCAAACACAGATGTAATAAATGGTATGTGGCAACTCCTTATCTGAGCCCCAAACACATCCTCTCAAAGAACCACTAGGCTGTTTCTCCTCTATCTTCTGATCTAAGTAATATTCTAAAACGAACAGCTTCACAATTGTTTTAGACTTGGGGGCGGGTGGGGTGAGGAGAAATGGTAGAGAATTAAAAGCACAATCTATTCTTTCAAAATAACTGGATGGTTCACATAGAATGCATCTAGAAGGTGCACCTGTGCCAAGTCATAAAATTCCATTTAAAAATAGTGAATACATTGTCTATGCAGCCAAGGTGGAACATGTGCAGTGCAGTAATTTCATTCAAGCCACCTGATGAAGTATTCAGAGTAGATATTGATTATGCTTAAAGTGCATTCAGCAAAAACTTCAATCCAATTATGTTCCTTTTTTACATCTGGGAACCCCATCCACCCTTTCTAGAACTTTGGGCTGCAAATGGAGCAGATATACATAAGTAGAAGGAGGGTCCAGTGAGAGACACCACCACACATCACAAATACTTGCTAAATTCTTTGTACACTTGCCCATTCCTATGGTTTCCTTTAAGTTCAAGGGCCAGGGTCTTGTATGCTACTGCAGAATGCTGGCTCATGATGAGGCAGCTGCATGACAGTCACGATAAACTCTGCTGCTCCTGGCTTTGCTCCCTGACAGATAAGATATGACTCGTTCATGAGCCCTACATGCAGGCATGTAGAAACCACTCAGGAAGTCAAGACACATATTCTTGTAAATTTGGGTTGCTAAGAAGTGGAAATTCAGTTACACCACAAAGGACAGGTAAGATTTAAATAAGTGGAAAACAACAAGAGTGCATGTGGAAAGCACACGAGGGAAGAACTATACAGGGTGTGAAAGTCAGGTTGTGCACAGCACACTTCCATGCACATGGACCAGTTTAAGAAGCACCACCATTCTACGAGTATGCTACAAAGGAGTTTTAGGTAGATGACGAGGGGGGTGGCATTCTTTTGCACCACCCGGTCTTGGGTCCCTCCCACCTGACTATGTGGTCAGGGTACTGCAGTGTGTGTAGTCAGCAACAGTGAAGGAGGCTGCCAGGAGAGAGTGGGGGAGAATCAGGGCTTAGAGCCCCTTCGAGGGAGCCGGTCGGGGCTGCAGACCTCATAGTTACGTTCACTGAAGCGACCCCATATATTTGATTTGAGGATGGAAAGAAGCAAATCTCCGTAGCACGGTGTTCCTGTTTTGTTAGAACTGACCATTTGGATCTCACACTGAGAACCTGCCACTAAAATGAGCTCTAGGATTGCTATCTGTTTGGCCATGCAGCACACCTGAGGTCTGTCACAGCAACCGAGAGAAGGGGGAAAGCAGGCAATGGTGTGAGACGAGAAGAACCTACTTCTCTGAAGTGTATTTGGGAACGAAAACAACGTGTCATTCTCATCCTTTACCTAGAAATTAGCTCAGGTTAAGTTCTCACATTTAAGTCTCGACTGATTCCCAGGAAAACAACACATCTGCCTATGTACAGGGCCATCTGTTTATGAAAACAGTAATAAATAACCAAGCCTCCAAAGCCTTGTTTTGACGATAAATGGAATGAATGGATGATGCCTCATAGTATATTGTGTATTTTTTGCCGTTGGAAATCCTTACCACCTACAACCTGATTAGATTTAAGATGACTTTAGCTCCACAATGACTCATATAAAATTAATAAATATAAGAAACTGAGGAGGCTGTATCAGAAAGTGAAGTGCAGAGGCAAAGTAGGCCAGGAAGAAAAAAGCTGAAAGCTTGCAGCCTGAGATGAGGATACAATCAGTTTATACATCAAAACAAAGAGGTCCCTACTGGCTCCAAGTAGCCTCAGTCTCAGCAATTTCTTATCTCTAACTCTTTGCCTGACAAATCCAAATTTCCCTGATTACCAATGAAAAGGTAGTAAATTCTACTTCAATAATGTTCTCTACCTAACATTCTCTTCATGGATCCCCACTGGCCTTGGGCTGCTGACCACCAAGGTCAATAGTATGAAACCAGCGACTCCATGGAAGAGGAAACTTTATCCTCCCAGGAAGCATTACAGATCTTGGAATCCCACAGGGAAAGTTCTTCCCTGTCCTATAGGGTCGCTATGAGTCAGGATAGACTTGAGGGCAGTGAGGTAGTTAGTTTATTGTGCCAACCTGGCCGATAAACACATGTGGGGTTAATTGAAGGGCACAGGGATAAATGGCTCAGTGAGTCTCGCCTTTCTAATTCTCAGATCTCTTGCTTTGTGATGGTCGGACCAGGGTGCAGCTGCCTTAGCAGTTCCCTGCTTCAGCTTGCAAGGCTCACTTCTTGCAAGACATCCCCAAGGAGAAGACACATGGACCTACCCTGATGCAGCCCTGGGTGCTGGAGCAGCCATGTGGAGACCCCTGCCAGTGCTGAGATGTTTACACATTCACTGACTCGGCTTTCCTCCTGCATTCGGCATCATGGAGAAGGACTTTGTGGATGGGTGTCAGACAAATGGCTTAATTTTGGACTTGTGGGCTTAGGCAGCAGTGGGTTGGATGTTTTCTTAATATGATCTTAACCTTTATATAAAACTCTCTCTTATACATGAGTTCCTGTGGATTTGTTTCTCTGAAGTACCCAGACTAACACAGGCAGTGGATTTTTTTTTTAAGCATTCTTCTAATGCTACCCTGCCCCTTTACCACACCCTAATATCACCTGCAAACTACACTTAGCTTTTGGAGGAACTGCCCATTTTCCAACACAGTTGTATCATTTTCCAATTTCATCAATGTTATGCAAGGGTTTTGATTTCTCCACATTTTCATCAGCACTTGTTTTTAATCTTACTTTATGATCCCAGCTATCCTAACAGATTTGGAATAATAGCTCCTTGTGGTTTTGATCTGTTATTTTCCCAATGATTACCATATATATGTATATTAAACATGCCCATGTAAATAACGTGCATACACATACAACAGGTGGAAATGACAAAATTATACTTTAAAAGTTCTGGCATAGCAAACCCACACATAACACCACACATGTCTACCAGAAGTGAATTTTGGTCTCATTCACCCTCATGCTTGTTAAAGCAGTGGGGCAGCTTTAAAAGAGGAAGACCTTCGACAAGAGGGTGGACACAGCAGGTGGACACACACAATTGTGAGGATGGCGCAGGACTAGGCAGTGATTCATTCTGTTGTGCCAACTTGATGGTACCTAGCAACATCACCTTCATTTAATAGGCAGAAAATGTTACTTTTGATCATATTTATATAATAAAGGTATATGCCACTGACAACTGGAAAAGAACTATTTGAAACTGTGGTTGCTCTGGGGCAGTTTGAGTGCAGGCCTGACAGCGGTGGAGTGCTTTGTAGTGGATCTGCACTAGGTTTGCTGCTCCAGAGATAGGCAGCAGGCCAGGTGGAGGCTGTATGCAGAGCTGCAGCCTGAGCACAAACTGGTTCCATGGCAGGATGGCATAGGTCGGGGTACGTATTGCCCACACCCCTCGAGGTCCCTGTCTCATGTAAGCAAAGGACATACTAACCATCTGTTCTATCCATGAGGCTCATGCTTGCCCTTGGATGAAGGTTCAACGGCCCCAGTGTGGTGGCCAGCAAGCTGGACAGTGCAGAGGAATGTGCATGGCCTCTATCACCTGAGTGGTCTCTCCGGCCCACAGGAGGAAATGTGCTTTTTCCTGCATTAGGGAAAGCATCTGCAGAGCAGGGAAAGGATCCTGCCGGGAGAGGGGCTGCTTTAAAAATGAAAGGGTAGGCCGGTGAGGGTCTGCTTCTGGGAACCATACCTCCTCATCAACAGACACCAAGACAAAAATGAAACATTACATCTATGGTTTGGAGGTAGCTAGGTGAGAAGGGAAGGAAGGACAGAAGGAAGAAAAGAAGGAAGCAATTAAAAATTCCTGTTAATCATTAAATAAACCAGGCATAGTGGTTATGCAATGGGCTGCTAACTACAAAAAATCAACAGTTCAAAACCATTGCCACTCCATGGAAGAAAGATGAGGCTTTCTGTTCTCATAAACCGTTACCGTTTTGGAAACCCATAGGGGCAGTTCTACATGGGAGTGAGTCTGAGTTTTGGTTTTTTGTTTAAGTATACTGTGCTTATGAAAACAGCATGAGGAGTTGGACAATATACAAAAACATATAGCTTGTTCATTAATTGCATAAATATTATAATAACTATGTTGAACATTATCCCATGTGCTTATTGGCCATTCATAGATGCTCTTTAGAGAATGTCTATTCAAATCCTTTGCTCATTTTTAAAATTGAGTTCTTTTTATGCAGGTGTGAAAATTCATCCCTAGTGATCCTACATAGGGTTCCAAAGACTAAATCTTTATGGGAATAGACAGCTTCATCTTTCTTCCCAGTGGCTGGTGGGTCTGATCTGCTAACAATGTGATCAGCAGACCAATGCCTAGCCCACAATGCTAGTAGGGCGCTTTAAGTTGTAAAAGCTCTGTACAGTCTGAATTCAAGTCTTTTAGTAGTAATCTAATATGCAAATATTTTCTCCCATTTAAAAAAAAAAAACTTTTATTGGGAGCTCTTACAGATATTATAACAATCCATAATTCAATTAGATCAAGCATAATTGTACAATTGCTGTTTTTAAACTTTCTTGATGGTACTGTCTATAGCAAATGTCTTGAGTTTGGATGACGTCCAATTGAGCTATTTTTTTCCGTTGGTACTTGTGCTCCTGGTGTCGAGTATCAGAGACCGCTGACTAATCCAAGGTCAGAAAGATCTTCACCTGTGTTTGTATCTAAGAGTCTTTAGGTCTCTGATCCATTTGAGTTCATCTTTGTGTACCATGTAGGAAGAGCTCATTTTCGTTCTGTAGCACGTGCACATCCCGTTGTCTCTGCAGCATTTGTTGGAAGACCATTCTTTTCTCCACTGAATCATCTTGGCACCCTTGCTGAAAATCGAATGACCATATATGTAAGGCTTTATTTCTGGGCTCTCAATTATATCCCATCTGTGAGTCTAATTTATGTCAGTTCTGTACTTTCTTGATGGCTGTGGCTTTGTAATCAATAAAAATTTGAAATCAAGAGTTTGATCCCTTACAACATGTGTCCAAACTTTGGTTACTTGTCTCGCCCGATACCTCTGCAATGTGAGAGTCAAGCAACTTATCCTGGTCTAGTTAATGACACATCAAACATACATATCATGAAGAACTGGAAGAGCAAGCAGGCTCAACAGATTCTCTTCATGAGAGCCTACGTCAAAGGCATGAATGAAATCACGGCACTCAAACAAAGTCAGTCCTGCCTACTAGAACTTCATATCAAGAGAGCAGATGCTTCCCCCAACCCCTTTGCCAAGCCGGGAAGTCATGTGGAAGAGTCATCATAACCTTGCTCAGTCCTTTATGGCCTTCTCTCAGGAAATGGCACTATTATTTAGTTGTTAGAAACTTGAACATTGTTCTTAATTCCTGCCTCTTTCCTTTATTCAGTTACCAGACTGGGTTCTAGTTTCCATCTATCTGTTGACTCCATCTGTTACCCTGTATCTCTACATCTGGACTGCCCAATCCTGTTCTCCTGTCTCTAACCTATCACAGCCCCATAACACAAGCAGAATTATCTTTCTAAAATACACATATGCCCTTGCCACTTCCCTGTTTAAAAGCCATTTCATTGACTTTAAGAATGTAAAACATTCCAAATATTTAAAGGGCTTGAACAATAGCAGTCACAACCATCCTAGCTAGAGTCAGGTGTTATGGGTATTTTGCTTGGGAAAAAAGCCAAATGACAGCTACGGATTAGTACAGAGACGGAGGAAGGAGGAGAGCAGCTGCGGGGGCTGGGCTGGGAGTTAAGCCAAAGCTAAAATTAAAGGTGACACAAAAACTATTTTTAAAATGAGTAAATTGCCTTTGTGGCATATTAAAATATAATATTACTTCACACAATCATGAATAATGAGTATTTTCCAGTTCAACAAATACTTAATAGAGCTCCTACCATATAGAAGGTCCTAGATTGTCCCTCAATTCCAAATGTTTCCATTTGAAAGACTTGCTATCATTATACAACCCAACAGCCTAGCCCCAAGATAATTCTTTCTATCTTCATCTTAAAACAGTGTTATAAAGTAGTTGGGTGGAATACCATGCTTTGCTTTAAAATAATTCAGGGAGGGGAAAAGACAAGATGGGCAAAATGCTTATAAGTTGAAGCTGGTTAATGGGTACATCAGTGTTCATGAGCTAACGACACTGTTCTTTTCACTTTGGGTACTTAAAAAAATTTACGATAAAATTTTTATAAACATAAGAAAAATGACTCCGTGTTGAAAGGCATAATGCCACTCTCATTCAATGAAGTCTAATACAAAATGGGTAGGTAGATTTTCATATTTCAGACATCAATTGGCTATGATTTAAACCACTACTGGAATGATTATTCTTTCAAATTCAATTGTGAGCAGAAGTATTTATACTAAGTCAGAGAGGCTGTAAAACAAATCAAATAAGGGTTAGTCATAGCCAGTGTATATTCAAAAACCATGCTCCGCACTATACTTTCCTTCTTCCTAGGCCCATAATGGTGGGGGCAGGGACTGTGCTTAAAGGTCATGACTATTTCACAAAAACTTTGCTTTCGACAATTCTGAGCTTCATTAAGGGGTAGACTGTAGGGCACCTTGTACTTCCACCACTTGAGATTAGTTGCATTGCTCTACAGCATGGCTTCTTGTTTGGTACTGCTGACATTTGGACGGGGAGGGGGGACTGAATAATTTTTTTCTGGGCGGGGGAGAGGGGGACACAGCAGGGGAAGGCTGCCCTGTGGAGTATAGGATGCTAGAAGTACCCCTGAATTTTAGCCACTAATGGTAGTAACACAGCTCCACTACCCCTTTTACTGACTGTTTGTAAACACTGTCAAGCATCCCTTTGCTGGGCAGGGGAAGGGGACAAAATTGGCTGCCATTGCAAACCACTGCCCTACAGTATGATTATAAACTGCCTATTAAAAATTATCAGTCATTTTCCTTAGTTTCATAAATCGTTTTCCTAATCCAAGGCAGTGAGACATGGATGTACATAATTGCAATCACTACTAACAGGAAAAGCTTTCTGGTCACAGAGTCAGAGAAGCATCGTAGTGCTCTGGTGCAGGCTTCTCAATACTGACCACAGTCCAGGTTCATGATTATGTATTAGGGAATTTATGAGTTGTCTACTGCAGTTTTAAATTGGGGCGCTTTATCACTGATACTCTTTAAACTCTGGATCATCATGAATACTCTATCATTAAGGGCTCCCCATCTGTGTTTAGTACCATGGCTATTTCCCTCACTCTAGCAGGCTGGTGAGAAAACCAGAAAAGAAAGCATAACATTTGAAGTTATGGTCACACAGTATCATGACGCACTGAATAAAGGGTTTGCAACAATTTGAATAAAAACAAAGTAGGAGAATAATCAAAATGTCATCTCTCACACATAGTCAGGGTAGGCCAATACAAGAGAACCTGTGAGGCTGCAAAAAAATTGAGCAGCATTTTGGTTTCAGTAACTTATCAACCATCATATTAATATTGTTGATTTCTTAGCTTTGTAGTTTTATAAATTTGCTTTTGGTTTTATAACTCCACAGACTACAGGCAGAAGGTGCTACCTAAGTACATACTATACCCAAGTGTGTGTGGACAGATATACACATGTATATGTAGATATATACAAAACAGTTTAAGTCAACACTTGAAATATCTGTCCCTTAAAAAAAGGATGTGAGAAAAGCACATTAAAAAGAAAGAATATGCACATTACACAAAATGTGTTAGTTCATTATATGCTAAATTATACCTCAATAAAGTTGATTTCAGGAACCCGGAAGCATAGGTTATGTGTTGGATTGCTAACCACAAGGTCAGCAGTTTGACTCCATCAGCCGTTCTGAGGCTTGCTGCTCCTGCAGATTTGTAGCCTCAGAAGCCCAAAAGAGTAGTTCTATCCTATGCTGTAGGGTTAGTATGAGACTGAATGGACTCAGAGCAGTGGGGTTGGTTTGGGTTGGTTTTTTTTCTGTTATAGTTAATTTATAAGAGAATAAAAGATAGAGAATCAAGGCGCCATCCCCCAACCCCAAGAACAATCTCCTTTGAGTATTATGTTCATACCCACGGGTTGAAGGTAAATAGACTGCTGTGACTCCCTAGCAGAGCCAATCTTGCCCTCAAGAACTTGCCTGGTGGGCCCTTGATGAAATTGGCTTAGTTGGGTCCCTTGGCAATGAACCAAACCTCGACCAAGGTGGTCAGGGAGTCTTAAACCAATCTCGTAGGCCTTTGTAATCCACAAGAATGTAACTATCCCTATCACGGGTCCTCTCCGACTTCTGTGCCCTCACCTGCAAGAGTGACGAGCTCATCTGCCGCCAATCATGACTCTGGGGCAGCTTCCTTGGTGCGCCAAGTCCTATTTAAGCAGCTGTGTGACTGTGACTCCTTGAACACCATCATATACTCGTGCCGGTGGTCTTCCTCGTCCAGATGACCTGTTCCTGTTTTGTCTCTGTCCTGTTTAGAACTTACTACGTTGGGCTCTATAAATTTTTGTTTTATGAAGATTTATTTGTGTTAGTTATATTAAAATCTTATTCCATGGGTATCCATCCAGCTAGCTTTCAGCAGGAATTGCCATGGTTGATTACAAATCCTTCAGTTCTCCAAATATGAAGTCTTAGATCCTAGCCTTTTTGGTCTCTATAAATTATATTTTAAGTCGGGGTCTCTTTTTCCCCTATAGCAATGCAAGATAGATTGACCTTCTAGTTAGCAGCTAGGTGCTTGACCAGTGCTCTTGAATTTACATACTAACTCAAACAATTTGCAGTGAACCGGTGCATGACAATTAAGATTATCCCTAATAAAAACTATTCCTTGCAGATGGCCAAAACAAAAGCATATATCTACTTAGAACTTCCTGGCAACTATATTCCTAAAGTACTCAAAGTAGACAGTATCTCTTATTCCCTACTGCATAATCTACCCGACTGAAAAGGTGTAAACACTATTCTTTTCATCATTCGACAGTTTTTACCGTAGAGAAAAGACAGAAAGTATTGCTACAAAATCAGAAAACCTTCCTGACATTAGCAATGAAGAAATGTGAAGCGGATGTATCTTGACTTCCTCCATCTAGGTCTTTATACTTCGGAGGGCAATGTTTCTATCTCTTTAACCCTTCCCACAAATAATTCTGTGCTCTTTGGTTTATACTACATCAAAATGGTAGTCTGGGCATCCTCAAGAGACTAAAATTGTGCTCCTTTTAAATGCTCTTTCCATTTGGGGCACATAGAGAAATTTGAAGGGTGTGGCAGTTATACAATCTCCTGTCAACTTGTGAAGGGGTGGAGTCTACCCTGTCAATCAGGCTATAGAGAATGAGGCCTCCATGTGGGGATGGACTTCTCCTGAGGATTCTGGGAACTCCTGCATTCCTCCTTGGAGGAAGGAGACACTCTGCTTGACATTCTTGTTGACAAAACACATGGAGCCACCATGATGACAGCCAGAGCCCTGGAGCTGGAGAAGACATGTGGAGACCCATACCAGGCCTGAGATGCTTCCGCCACCATTGGATCCACCACTGACCGGTGATCTTCTTAAATTCAGTATCATTGCATGTGCAGTGTGAGTCTAAAAAGGAATTCATGGGCTAATATCAAATTTAATACTGAACTCATGGATTTGATCTGGACTAGGCTGGGATGTTTTCTTAATGTATAATTGCTCTTTGATATAAAGTTCTCCCTTAAACACATATGAGTGTCTCTGAATTTGTTTCTCTAGTCAACTCAGACTAGCACAAAGGGACAAGATCAAGGCTGTAGGGTGAATGGGGAAAGGTTTCTCAACAATAGGGCAGCCCTTCTGAGCCTCAGAGACTGAGCAGGTGCTCTGTCATGATAGGAAAAAAAATTCCTTGACACAACTTTCCTGGCCTTTTTCTCAAAATGCAGCTTTCAATTTTCTTAAACCGCCTTCCTACTAGGGCCTTGTGATTATCCTGTGTACTATGAGAAACTCAATCAAGATTATCCTTTTAGAATTTCACAAAGCAGTCACCCTAACCTTCTGAGCTGACCTCTGTCTAGAATTTGGCAGGTCTAGCAGATCCCCTCCAATGCCACTGTTTTGATGAGATCTTTTTGGAGGGTACCTACTGAGACTAGGACAAATGTATTCCAGGGGCTGGGGTGGGGGTGGGGAGTTGACTGTAGCTCTCCGCTGACAGCAGAAGAGACATGTTTAAACACGTTTTGTGTAGAACAAACCCATGTTTGTATGAATGGGGTAATACTTTCTGCCATGCCCTTGCTTAGAAGAACATTCAGTCCAGCTGGTAAGCAGAATGCATTCAGGTCCATAGGCTACAGCCTGCTGTGCTATCTTCCTGATACCACAGCCTCGTCGTTCGGGCAATCTCGGAGCCCTGGCCGTGTAGCACATTACAATACTGCATAGCTACAAGGAAAAATACTGTGTCCACCTCTAAATTCCATTTCCAATCAGCAATCAACCTCTGGATTTGCTCTTTTTCTTTTTTAATCTTCAAGTAACACGTTCTTTCTATGGCCAAGACTACACTATCCATTAAATTAAATAATGGACTATTTGGCAAGCCAGATCCTGGCTCAATCACCACAGCATAATGAAGGAAGAGAAAGCACACTGCAGTAGACTGCTACAATGCCCCGATTCCTTAAATCATTTAGTGGAACTGAAAGCCACAGGCCAGGAAAAGGTACACTATGTGGCCAATCAACTTTATGTAAAAGTGGAATGAATGCCAAGGGAGTGGGGAGAGGAACCTTGCTTTTAAGAATAGAAATCTAACCATTCAACCTAAACTGTATTGCTTACTTACTGATGGTAACTGGCTACTTTTGGAGCATAAGATTAAAATTTTAAGGTAGGTTAATACAGATAATAAATAATAATGTAGGTTAATAATATTGTTATCTTACATCTCTCAAACCTTTTTCTTTCTGTAGTCCCCTATCTCAGATGTATAACTCAGTCACCTAAGCCAAAATCTTAATCAACTGAATTATATATAAAGATACCTGAAGTATAGCAACAGTCTTTTGTCTCTTTACCACCAGTCTTAGGCCTTTCCAGACAGCTGCCAAAATGATCTATCTAAAATGCAATCTATCACATCACTCCTGTTTCAACCCCTTCAATAGCATCATGCCACCGCCTATAGTACAACCCTAAGCACTGAAGGGCGTATGTGAAGTCCAACATAATCAAACCCTCTCTCCATCCCTAAGGAATGCTGTGTATGTGAAGTCCAACATAATCAAACCCTCTCTCCATCCCTAAGGAATGCTGTGTATGTGAAGTCCAACATAATCAAACCCTCCCTCCATCCCTAAGGAATGCTGTGGCACTGTTGGTTGGGCACTGGGCTGCGTGGCTAGTACTCAAGCCCACCAGCTGCTCCTCGGGAGAATGATGAAGCTGTCTGTCTCGTAAAGATTTAGTCTTGGACACCCTAAAGAGAGTGGCTATGCGTCAGAAATGACGTGATGACAGCAGGGTGTTTGAATTTTCCATCTCGACTCCTCCCTGTTCTGCCATTTCTTTAATTTGCTATACATCAATTTGTGATTCCTTAAAAAATAAATTAAAAAATATTACCTCCGTAACACTGATTAAAAGAGCCAAGTATTTCACTCCAAACACTCATACAGTTCCCCTTAATGCACATGTGTTTCCCCTTACTCATCCTGATAACCCAGCACCCACCTGTCCAAATTCCCTACTCATTCTATTCAAGTTTCTGTTGATGTTCTGCAGTAAACTTTTCCTAGATCCCTACCTATGTGTTTAGGTGCCTAACTTCTATTGTTCTATAGGCTTTTGGTATGGTAGGCAAATTAATGGCTCCCAAAGATGTCTACTCCCTCTAATCCTTAAAACCTGTGAATATGTTACCGTGCATGAGGCAAAAGTGATTTTGCAGATATTGGTAAGGTTAAGGATTCCAAGGTGAAAAAACTACTCTGAATTACCCAAGTGGGCCCAGTTTCATCACCTGGGTCCTTAAAAGCAGAGACGCTTTCACAGAGAGGTGGCAGCTTGAGGAGATATGACCTAGAGCTGCCGCCTTTGACGATGGAGTCATGGTGCCAAGAGCTCAGGGATGTGGAAAGCCTCTAGAAAAGACAGGGAAATAGACCTGCAGAGTCTACCATCATAAACTCATATTGTTTTAAGTCACTAAATTCACAGTAATTTATTATGGCACAACACAAAACGAACACTCTGAGGAACAGTTTTATGGTGCTTCATTCTTATCACTGTGTGAATTCCATGACAAAGCTACAACCTGCTTGAAGGTAACACTGTATTTTAACATTGTATTTCTAGGACCTAGCACAATCCCTGTCAATAGACATGCTCAAATTGTGAACATGCCCCCAAATATTACTAACTCCAAAAAGCCTATTACTAGAATGAAAACATTTTTCTTCAATCCAGAATCTTAATTTACAATATGACTGGCTTTCACTCTCATCAGTCATCCTGGGCACAGAGATCTATTAATACTCATTTACTTCTTCTAAGTTGCCTACATTTATTATACTGACCAAAACACATTTTGGTGCCTCAAATGTTAGGCTTGTTTCTAGGTATATTTGACGTCCTGATTCCTCAAATGGCACCAGTTTTCCCCTCTCATCTGGAGGAAGTATATGCTGGCTTTATTTAAAGTAGCTTGTGTTGTGCTAAATTTTTGGTCAGGTTATACTTCACATGGTGTCCTTGGATCCAAAGATGAATCTGAGCAGTGAACATTTCATGAACTTGGAGTTTTCCTCAAGTACCACTTCACCTTTATTAGGAAGTGAATAGCAGGCAGTTCCAATTTGTTGTCTTTAAAAGGGGGCAAAAATAAGTTTCTGTACAATAAATAAGGAGCCCTAATGTCCTCGTGGGTTATGTGTTTGCTAACCACAAGGTCAGCTGTTCTAGCCTCCCAGCTACTCTGCATGAAAAAGATGAGACTTTCTGTTCCCATAAAGACTAACAGCCTTGGAAACACACAAGAGAAGTTCCACTCTGCGTTACAGGGTCACTGTGAATCATCATTGACTCACTGGTAGTGAGTTTGGTAAAATAAACAGAGATTCAAGTATTCCAAAACCAAAAATGGTTCTATCAGAGTTCACACTTCTTTATTGAAATGCTCCAGTCTGGTTATAAGATGGCACAACGTCTTCACCTGTGCACAGAAATTCTTAGAAGTTAAAATTTTTCTCATAAAGAAGCTTGGAATCAACCTCACCTCTGAAACATTTAACATGAATTCTCTATTTACTTCTATATATTAAAAGGTGTTCTGAAATGTTTACTGAATACGTTAAAGAAGAAAAATTTGGATCTTCAAAATATTTATTATAAAAATTGCTAGATTTTTCTAGCATTTACATTTACAAATCATCTTACATTTCAACACTTGAAATTACCCTCACACCTTGCATATCTGTGCCTTTTCAATTTTCTTTTTTATTTCCCACTCTTCTCAAGCAGTGTGTTGGCTCTGCAGGATCCAACTTGTGACCTCTGTCTGTATTGCACAGCCTCCCACACCAGAAAGAAAAACCACTGCCATCTAATCAACTCTAACTCATAATGACCCCACAGGACACAGAGGAAAAGCCCCGCTGGGTTTCCAACCCTTTAAACCTTTAAAGGCTGCAGAGTGACTGGTGGGTTTGGACCCTGACCTAATGGCTGCGCAATCAACTATACAGTGCCCCTTGGAAGTTCCTTAACACCTAATTCTTTAAAAATATCTCTTACCTTTTTGTCTTATCCTATAATTTGTGGGTTTGAATTCTTCTCATTTAAAACTAGGGTGGTAAATTAATAAATTAGTAGAACTTAATAGCTAGAAAAATACTAGAACACTGTATCTAAGTAACTAGAGCTGATGCCGTCAATCACTGCAATTTCTGAGTCAATGCCCTAAATAACCCAGGAACAGGTGTGAAAACCGAGACACCAACAAAAAATTTTTGTTGTTGGGTTATGTTGGTGGTACAAGTACTCAAGTGAGTACTATGACCCAGGTTTTCCACCAAAGATGCATGTATGTACCTCTTTTATCTCTGCTCCTATTTACCGAATATAATCGAGTATAAGCCAACCCGAATATCAGCCAAGGCACCTAATTTTACCACAAAAACTCGGCTTATAAATGAGTATATATGGTATATTAGATATATATTTTTAATTCATAATATATTACCATCAGAAACATATTTTTAGTGTTATCAATTCCAAGAACCATTAATTATTATTTTATTTATCCTGAGTAGCTGACAGAGTTAATATTGGAAATTCATCCCTTGAATCAAGTATTTAGAAATATTCTACAGGTATCAAAGTACCCTCTAAAAGTGGGTATATTAATTACTATGCCCACTTTTCAAAAGCAGGATCAAATACTATAGTTCACAGTGATATGAACCAACACTTTTTGAGGGCATCCATATCTAGACTAATTAAATGTTCTACAAGCATTCTTATTAATCTTTATAATGACCCTATGAAGTTGATTCTATATATTACAACCATTGGGAAGGCGAGGGCAATTTCAGAGAGAGTAACTTCCCAAGATTAATTACACAGGTCCAAAGCAGGGAGTTGGGAATTCAAGTCCAAAGTCAACTAATGAGAAAAATGAGTAAAAATTTTAGACCAGTGTTTATATACCTTATTGTACTAATTACAAATGGAATTTTGGAAAAGTCAACCTTCACATTGGACAAAGAGCTTTCAGCATGGCAGGTACCCATGAAGGCATGGCAGTGGCTGGCTAGCGTGAAAATAAAAGTTAAAAAGCACTATCGTGACAAAGTAAAGTATGATAATCTGGCCATCAGCTAATTTGTTTATGTATTTTAGAATCTGTTTTCCAAGTTGAATATAAGTCCCTAATTAAATCACCAGTCTTGAGGATTGTTCTTATCAATGTTGTACCAAACCAATAAACACAAATACACCACTACTGGGAGTTCCTAAGGCTAAAAGCTTTATAGAAGCAACGGTCGCATCTCTCTCCCATGGAGTGACTGGTGGATTAGAAACATCAACCTTTCCTTTTGAAGCTTTAACCACTACACCACTAGAACTCCTTAATTTTGTACCAAGCACCCCAAAACGGTTTCCTTCATTCTTTGAAAGACACAAAGTAGAATGCTTCTACTATTCAGGCTCATTCTGTGGCCTACATGCACCCTACCTCTCGAGTTCTACAATTTCCAGTGCCTCTCATTACTGATGTTACCACTTACGTAAAAATAGCCTACAAGACACTTGACAACAGTGGTCATCACACATCACTACTTAACTCTGTAAATTTTTTTCTCACTCTATCCATCAAGTTCATAACGTCCTTTATATATTTTAGTTTCCCCCTTCCACCTTAAACTATTTTGCCTATATCCTTATTAGCCACCAGCATTGAAAGACGCCCAACAAGACGGACTGAACAGCGGCTGCGACAATGGGTTCAAACATAACAATTGTGAGGACGGCTCAGGACCAGGTGGTGTTTTATCTCAGGGACAGTCACTGAGTCGGAGCTCACTCAACAGCACTTATAACCCTTTCACAGGACCACTAGGGTTTCTTTCCACATTGTTTTTAGCTTGATTATGTGTATGATAAAAAATATGCCACAAGATGATTGAACTATTGAATTGTATGATCTGTGGATTACATCCCAATAAAACTGTTTAATATATATTTATGCCATTTAATGTACAATTCAAAGACATTAACCATATTGCCATGCTATGTAACTATTACAATTCTTTAAAAAAAAATCATTTTATTGGAGGCTCTTACAGGTCTTATAACAAGCCATACATTAATTGTATCAATCACATATGTGCATATGTTGTCACCATCATTTTCTTTCTTTTTTCTAATTAATCATTTTATTGGGGGGCTCTTACAAATCTTTTAACAATCCATCATTCAATTGTATTGAGCACATTTGTACATATGTTGCCATCAACATTTCCAAAACATTTTCTTTCTACTTTTCCCCCTTCCTTCCCCACCCTCCTACCCTGGTGAACCCTTGATAAATTATAAATAATTGTTATTTTCATGTCTTACACTGTCTGCTATCTCCCTTCACCCACGTTTCTGTTGTTCACCCCTCTGGGGGTTGGAAGGAGTCTATGCTGACCATTGTGATCTGTTCCCCTGTTTCTCCCCCTTCTCCCCACCCCTACCCTCATGGTATCGCTATTCCCATTACTGTCCTGAGGGAGTTATTCCACGTGTTGAGAGCGCTTATCTGTATCAATGTACACGCTCCGGTCTAGTGGATTTGTAAGGTAGAACTGGTGTCACAGTAGTGGAGGAGAGGAAGTGTGTTAGACAGGGTTCTCTAGAGAGACAAAATCAGAATGCTAATAATTTAATATATATTTATACTGATAGATATATAACATAAGAAATAAACAGGAAGCATTAAAAGAAGTAGAGGAATGTTGGGTGTTTCATTAGTGCTATACAGCTCCCTGGCTGACTCATTCATTCCTTGTGATCTTTCTGTGAGGGGATGCCCAATTATCTACAGATGAGCTTTGAGTTTCCACTTCAACCCTCCTCGTTTGCATCAATATGATTATTCATTTTGGATCTTCTGATGTCTGATACTTGGTCCTGTCAACACCTCATGATCACACAGGCTGGTGTGCTTCTTCCATGTGGGTTTTGTTGCTTCCCTGCTAAACGGCTGCACAATCCATTTCTAAAAGGTTTTCTTTTTCAATCACTCTAAAGAGAAATCCAATGCCAAATATAAAACAAAATATGGAATATGGTGGACCGCGTGGTTATTCCATATACAATTATTTGAGGAATTGCCAAAATTTTTCTACAACAACTTTCCCACCAGCAATAGATGAGAGTTCTAATTTCTCCACATGTTGGGCAATGCTTGTTATTCTTTGGTAAGGTTTTTCGATTTTAGAAGCTGGGTTCCTGATGATCAAATCCTCTTTTCCTTGTTATTTTCTTATTTTCTGATAATAGTCATCCTAATATGCATAAAGTGGTGTTTCATTGGGGTTTGATTTACATTTCCCTAATGACTAATTGCATTGAGTATCTTTTAGGTGCATGTTAACCATTTTTATTATTTTCTTCAGAGAAATGTCTTTTAAAATCCTATTATTCCACATGGAGCACTGAGGCAACACATATGAAGAAATTAAGCAATATAACCCTTACATAACTGAAAAAGACCAATAGAAAGAAAATGTGACCCTATTAACTTTTAAACTCATTTGATTAAATAATATTTCATTTTTAAAACTTGATTCTAAATGCATTATCATTATTCTCTTTCACAGTTCTCAAATCCACCTTAAAAATCTACTTTCAATAGAAACTTCAACACCACTTTAGTTCTCAAAGCCAAGAAAACAGATTAAATAGTCATGAAGCCCAGAATTTAAATAGTCTTATGGTTTTGTAATTCCTGCTTTTAGGGAAAGCCAAAAAAGGGCACTCAGCATTTTAACAAAGAAAGTCAATGACTTATTTTTGAACCAACACTTCTCAATGAGCCTGTTCCACACACAGGCAAGTTCCGAGTCAGGTTAGCTGTTTTCAGAGTTGTCTTTTCATACTTTCAGAGGAAGACAAAAGGGATAAGATGCTTGAAAACTATATTTCATTTCCCTGGGGGGTTAAGATTTTATACATCGTCTCTCTGGCACACACAAAAAGTAGTGTACAACTGTATCTGTGGACATCAGATGGCATAAAAAGTTACTTCAAGGAACATTTTTTTAGTGTTTTTTTTCTTTAGTCAGAATTCTTCATGAGGAAATCTTCAGATCTTTTAAAATACTTTTAAGTTCCTTTCCTTTCTTCCAAGATTAAAAAAAAAGATAAAGGCAAAACTAGGTATATTATTGCAATTTTTATGGCTGGTATTTAAGAAGCAAATCTCTTAGCACTGACATGCAGTCTGGCACCTCCTAAGGAGGGAAAGCTTCTTGCCACTTCACAGAACTCTCTGCTTTCTTTCTGCAGAGGGGTGGGGAGGGAGAGGGGGTGTAAAGGGAGGAGGAGAGGCAGGCCACATCACCCTGTCCTAACCCAGACAAAGCTGATGTTCTATAAACAAGGTACTTTCATGAAGGCATCAAAAATTATGAAGAAACCTAATAAGTAAACCTATTAAGCACCGGAAAGATGACCTAAATATTAAGATACACCATATTCATAGATAAAAGACTTAATATTTAAAGCCAATTCTCCAAATTTATGTATATTCAACATACCATATATAATCGTTTATAAGCCATGCTTTTCAGCACTTTTTTTGGTTTTTATTTTATTTATTAAATTTTTTTTTCCCCAGCACATTTTAAATACAGTTTTTCTGGTAAAATTAGGTGCCTTGGCTGATATTCAGGTTAGGTTATACTCAAGTATATACGGTACCTCCCTCCAAAAATAAAATTACAATAAGATTTATCAAAGATATGATGTTCTAAAATTAATTTACTTCAAAAAAGAGTAAAGAAAAGGATACAAAATATCTCAATTTTTACCAATTCAGCATACCTGATACCTGAGAGATGGTACCAAGAATAAAGTAAAATAAAACAAAAAGTAAAAACAGAAATTAAACTACATACAAACCTATGTAATGTAAATGTAAAGGTTCTAAGTGTAAATTATCAGTAAATTGAATTAGTTTATTGTATTTATCACATTCAACATTGTTCTGAATATTCAAATTAACTCATAGTTCTTCTACAATTAACAAACAAAAATTTCACTTCATGGACTCTGAGATCAAAGCTCTTGAATTTTTAGGACACATCTAAAATGAGGATGAGGAGGGAAGAAGGAGATAGGGAAAATTGATATAAAGTATATAGCTAGTGATACTAGGAGGAGAAGGAGAAGGTGGGGGGAGATAAGGGGAACCGATCACAATGTCGACATATAACCCCCTCCCAGGGGGAATGAACAACAGAAAACTGGATGAAGGGAGACAGCAGTCAGTGTAAGACATGGAAAAAATAAAAATTTATAAATCAGCAAGTGTTGAGCTAATACCAAGGGCTCAAGTAAAAGAAAATGTTTTGAAAATTATAATGGCAACAAATGTGCTTGACATAATGGATGGATGGATGGACTGTGATAAGAGCAGTAAGATTCTCCAGTAAAATGATTAAAAATAAATTCCTGCACCTATTATACAGCCACAGTGGTCAAAACAGTGTGGTATTGGTATAATGACAGATACTCAGACCAACGGAAAAGAACTGAAAACCCAGAAATAAAATCATCAGTATACAGGTAACTGATGTTTGATAAGGGCCCAAAAAATATCACATGGGAAGCAGATGCCTTCTTCAACAAGTGGTGCTGGAAAAAATGGATATCTACCTGCAGAAAAATGAAGCAAGACCCTTGTCCCACTCCATGCACAAGAATAAACTCAAGATGGATCACCAGACCTCAAGGTAAAACCCCAAACTATTAGAGCCATCAATAGTTGGGACCAACCTGAGAACTTTGGCGCAGGGACTACATAGGCTATCAGAAATAGGGATGGACACAAATACAGATGAGTCACAAACTGACAAGTGGGATATACTGAAAATAAAACACCTGTATACATCGAAAGAATTCACCAAGAGAGTAATAAGAAAGCCACAGACCAGGAAAATATCGTTAGCAAAGACACATCAGACAAAGGCCTTCTTACTAAAATTTACAATACTTTGCAAGCTTACAATAAGAAAAAAACTAACTGCCCATTAAGGAGGTGGACAAAGGACCTGAACAGAAGTTTCACAGGGGCAGAAATCTGAATGGCCAATAAGGTCATTATGAATCAGAATTGACTCAATGTCAGGGAATTTGATTTTTGTTGTTGTTGGAAAAGAAACCCTAGTGGCACAGTCCTTAAAGCACTTGGTCATGAACAGAAAGGTCAATAAATTAAACCCATTCCGTGGAAGAAAGATGTGGCAGTTTGCTTCTGTAGGACTTATAAAAGGTTAGGAATTCAATAAAGTCTTGAGCAACATTTAATCCAGACAGTTAGTTATGAGACATGAGACGTGCAAAATCTTTAGTTCTCTCCTTCTGACCCCTTAGAAGTCTTTACCATCAGTAACAAATAATGTCTGGATATGGGGTAATGTGATAGCTAGGTTTTTTGTGCCAACAAGGCTCCCATGAGAACATGTGGACAGAGTTTAACCTTTTAATCAGGTTGCAGCTTGACTGGAGAGCAATCTCTCTCTCTTCTCCAATTTCTTGCTGTTCAGACACTGGAAAAAATGGAGAAGCCACGTGGAGAATTGTGCCAGCGTTGAGATGCTTCCATCACCAGTGGATCCACAGACTTTCCACCCACCGGCCTGTGATCTTCCTGCATTCAGTATCATTGAAGAAGGATAAATGGACTAGTATCAGACTTATGGATTTATGGAATTTGATCTGGTCTGAGCTAGGACGTTTTCTTAATATATAATTACTCATTGATAAAAAGCTCTTACACATATATAAGTTTCAAGGAAATTTGTTTCTCTAGTCAACCCAGTCTAATACAGGTAGTATAAGACTCCAGTGTGATTTATGATTCAGCTAAACTATAAACATATAACAGAAAAAATGCTTATAATCAGAAAACTGGCTTCATGTCTTAAGTTTGCCATTAATTGGCAATGCAACATTAAATTGAGCTCAAGTATTGGAGTCAAACCTAAACTGCTATCCTGGCTGTAACCCTTGGGTAAAGAGTGGTGGAGTATGGCCAAGGAGGTAAATGGGGCGAAATTTCTTCATGTGCTCAGGTAACCAAGCAATTCACTGTGGACTGAAGCTGGAAGTTGGAAGAAGTGTCCTCTAACCACAGGTACCTAGCATACTGTCTAGAGTGCTATAACAGCCAAGAAGAAATGCCATTTCCTAATTGGTTTGCCACCAAACTCACTGCTATCGAATTAATTTTAATTAATTGTGACCCCATACTGGGTTTTTGAGATTATAAATCTTCCTGAGAGCAAACAGTCTCTACTCCTGCAGAGCAGCTGTTGAGGAAGCTTCATCTCAGCTGAAGTCAGTTTTTATTTAGAGGGGAGAGAGAAGACAAAATAGCTCCTGAAATATAGCATTGTCCCACAGTCACCTCGAATTAATAGACACTCCTATAATGGGGATCAATGAGTTTCCATGGGAATCTATGGCCAGAGGAGGGGGGACATGTCTGTTTGTGAGAAGGTGACGTCACTTCTGTTGGCAGGTAAACCAAGGAGGTAAACCAAGTCTGTCCTAAGAGAAATGCTTAACATTATTTATACAACCCCCCAATGGGGGAATTCATTCAGTATTATGTTGCTAATCATGCATTTTTTAATGAGTTATTTTTCAACCCTCGGTGCCCTGGCTGCATGCTCTAGGGTTATCTGGATTTCAAATGGTCTTTTCGAGGTATATAGCATTCTTCATAGACCACAACAGAATTCTGTGATTCGGAAACACCACTGAAAGAACCGTACTTTACCTTAAGCACACCTGTTGCAGATTAAAGGAACTGAAATACTCCTTTGGACTTAAAGCTGAAACATCCCAGTGTGAGAAGCAGCAGATGACTGCCGTTCCAAGGTAGTGGATTTGGAAAAGTCAGTGGACTTTGGTTCTAATCTTT